>NW_028261385.1:26050474-26392140 GCF_051295495.1 Thamnophis sirtalis | reverse complement strand
GCGACAGTGAAGTGAGCCGACAGTGAAGCCCTAGTATGTATCATCTAGTAAAATGAAGGGGAAAAAACCAACTTTTTCAGAAGCATGGATAAAGATTGGGCATGTGAATGCTCTTCAAATGAACCAGAAAAATCTTGCACTTAATCAAATGGTGTGTGTGTGTGTGTGTAACTTGGTACACATATGTCTTACTGTCTGGAGAAAAATACTATGGAGGGTAACACCCCCAACACCCCTTGGGGTGTGTGTTCTGTTAAGATCAGTGGTGGGTTTCAAAAGATTTTGGAACCTCTTCTGTAGGTGTGGCCTGCTTTCCAGGTCCACTGGTGGAACCTCTTCTAACCGGTTCGGTAGATTTGACGAACCGGTTCTACCGAATAGGTATGAACTGGTAGGAACCCACTTCTGGTTAAGAAAAAGCCTATTGTGCTGTACTGCCATACTGGATTCTACTGTACAGAGCAGTGCAGTTGCCATGTTAATGGCTCCACAAGGGGGCTCCTTTTGGTAAGGGGGAAAATCCAAATTAGAAATTATGTTTGGTTCATACATTTTCCCCCTATAAGTAATACCTGAGTTATTGGCTAGTAATGTATAATTTTGGGAATTTTATTATTTTTCTTCTTATTTTCTTATTTGATACATCCCATTTCCCCCCATAAATGCAAGACAGAATAATAATGTTTCTTCCAACAGTGAGTTTTCCTGATGAGAAATGGACTTCAGTAGAGTTTTCCTGCTATTAGTCCAACCCAATTCAATGCTAAGCTGAAAGTTTTCTTTGAATTGATCCTCCATGCTTTCTATAATGCTTGAAACTGGCCTCATTGCATAAATTTTGAGCTATGGTGTAGCTGTAAGAACATTCTAGGTTCAGATCTCCTGTTGCAAGCAATGCAAAACTTTCTGGCAAAAAGTATTTTGAAGCCCATTGTTCTATTTACTTGAGTAGTGAAAACAGAAGGGCTTTCCCCCCTCATAAGACTCTAACTGGATAGACATGCAAATTGTCAGGTGTCATCTATGGTCTTTGTTTGCCTTGGGGATATGAAAGTTCCCCCCAAATTATAGGCAATCAATTTACAGACATTTTCTCAGTTACTATTGTTCAAAGCATGAGAACTAAAAGCATTGCCTACTGAATGCATCATATGCGCTGGCTGTAGTCATCAGGTCTTTCTTGCTATGGCACAATAGGGAAAAAAATACCACAATAGGGAACCCTCTGAAGCAAAACTACTCTTAATAACATCAAGCTGAGGCACAATACTTTGGCCACTGTTATTTTCCTCCTTGCTTAGTAATGTAATAGCTTTCATGATGACAGACCCAGATATTCTGAAATGTAAAGGAAAAGCTCAGACTGTATGTGAAGCCGTCTTCCTCTATTTTTTAACACAGCAAACAACAACAGCAATATTAATAGTTTGGTGCTGCAAATGTATATTTCTTGGTTTTGCGGGGTTCTTTAAAAATATGCAAGCAGACACAAAATGTGTAGTTGTAGTGGGGGAGGGATTTCCTTTCTAAAAGAAAATTGAGCAGTTTAACAATGTAAGTGACGATACTGTGTTTGTATGTTAGCATGCAATATGTATAAAAAAAACTAATAATCCCAGAGATTCTGAAATGCCAAATCTTGATCAAGGGCTCTTTTTCTTCCCAATAGATATTGTTTCAGGAGGTTTCTCCTACTTTCCACATGTTCCTTCTGTTCACCAACAGAAGGAAAGTCTGGAAAATGGTTTTGTGAAGCTGACTGCGTGGTGAAGGAAGGACTGCAATGCCATCTTAAAATAATTTTGTTGAAATAAAACTACATGAAGTATTTCCACCCAGCACAGCAAACCCATCACTTTGTTTTCCAATAAGAAAATAAAAAAGTGTGCGTGTGTGTGTCTTTCTGTCTGTCTGTTTGTCTCTGTGTGTGTGTGTGTGTGTGTGTGTGTTTGTGCACGCGTGTGTGTGTGTCCCACCCTTTCTGTCTAACAATGGAACAACTGGGCTTCAGAAGTTATGGGTGCTTCATCACTTGAGGCTTTCAAGAAGAGGCTGGACAACCACTTGTCAGAAATGGCATAAAGTCTCCTGCTTAAGCAGGAGGTTGGATTAGATGACCTACAAGGTTCCAACCAACTCTATTAGTCTAGTTTAGTCTAGTCTAGTCTAGTCTAGTCTAGTCTAGTCTAGTCTAGTCTAGTCTAATCTAATCTAATCTAATCTAATCTAATCTAATATAATATAATATATTGCTATATCTCTATAGCTATTTATCTATCTCGATCTCTATTTCTATCTATCGCCTATCTATCTATCTATCTATCTATCTATCTATCTATCTATCTATCTATCTATCTATCTCATGTATCTATCAATCATCTTCAATCTATCATCACAAATCCAAGATGTAGGATATGATATTTGCATTCTACAGAGTTATTATATAGGGGTAGACTATAATAAACACAATTTTTTTTTAAAAGAAAAGAATCTTGGTACAACCTTTACTCTTTTGCTGCTGTTAAAATCTTGTTTTTAATTTCTGTCTGCATGATACAACCTGTTTTTGTAAGAAAAGATAGGAGATGGACTCAGGTTAAAGAAAGATTGATATAGTACATCTGGCTTAGCATCATATATTAAATTAATTCATGATGACTATTGGGTTAATTATCAGTAAATGAAATTGTGCTATAAGCCATCTATTCTATATATGTATTTAGCCAGATAAATATGTGGTTTATATTATATGACACAGAAATATTATTACCCGGAATGTTAATTGGATGCCAAGAATAGAATTCATAAAACTTTAGAATACACTGTTTTGCTTCTAAATGGGTGGTAACTGACTTATCTAGTAAAATAAAGATATGTGGCAAATGACACATGTCTTTTAATGACACTTGGGGTTCACGTTAAGTTTGGCAGAGTAATAAAAGGCTTATCTCTGGCTGCCCCTGTTATTGCAAAGATTTAAACTGCAGTCTCGGAGGCAGTTTTACTATCTTTTTTCAATCTGTCCCATAAAAGTGAGACTTGATTTGCTTAGCATGAGAACAGATCAATAAAAGTTAAGTTATATGGCAGATTAGATCACTAACTCAGAGATCAAAGATGTTGGTTGGGGGTTGCACTGAACTGACCAGATCAAAAGTGCGTTTTGGATAAATTGGAGATGTTTGCAGAACTTCAAGAAAGTTTCAACCATATACAAGGAATTAAATAATCATTGCATCATATCTTCTTGTTTTATTTTTGATATGACAAATGCATTGCAGTTTGCAACCATGCTTCACAAACCCATATCTTTCCAATAGGATTTTTAAAAAAGTATTAATACTTTTCATGTACATAGATTGAAACCAGAAGATTTGAAACCTTCAGCAGCCACCACGGTAAAGAGAAGCCTGCAAATGACTAATATGGCTTTACAAAATAACCAAACAATATTGTTTACAGTCAAAATTGATCAAACATGCAATTTTCTGATGTTGTTTTCTTGCCAATATGATCCCTGTTTATTTGGGACTGTCCATTATAATAGATGGACTCCTCACTCTAACTTGGTTTGAAGAAGTTAAATACATTTCCCAAAAATCAATATGACCACAAATATTGTTATAATGCTATAAGTTATGAAGGAGCAAGCGAAAGTTGATTTTGTTGAAATGTATGTAGCTATGTACCTGTGTATGTGTGTGTGTGTTTGTATGTGTGTATGTATGTGCATATTTATAGGTGTGTATTTCTCTCTCTCTCTCTCTCTCTCTCTCTCTCTCTCTCTCTCTCTCTCTCTCTCTCTCTCTCTCTCTCTCTCTCTCTGTATGTGTGTGTGTGAGTGTGTGTATACTCTGCATCTTTCAGGGTAACCTTAAACTTTGAAATAAATTTTAGAGATGGATGAACAGAAACCTATGGATCAAAGGCATGTAAGCTTGAAACCCAAGTCAAATCTTCGCTAAATGCTGAATTGAAAGGCAAGCAACTCAAAATTCAGGTTTATTCAGAATTACATGTAATAATACCATTTTTTGCAATACCAAGCATTGCAAAATGATGTTAGAAAATGATGTTAATGAAAAACAACTAGGAGAAAAAGAATTGAAATTACCTCTTTTCTAGGGTTGAGAAGAAGTGACTGTCCCAAAGTCAACCAACTGGCTTCATGCCTCAGACAGTACTAGAACTCCCAGTCTCCTGATTTCTAGCCTCAATTTTACTATACCCAAACTATCTCTCTAAGGTATAATTTAACGTTGAAAAATAATTGTGTGCTAACATATACTTTATTAACAATGTGACTGCTTATATGTATATCATCCATCACAACACGAATCCCTTACCTATAAAACTATACACAAATACACCCATACAAGCACATATTCAGGCTAGATAAATGGTGGATGAATAAATAGAGGTGTGGGGGGGAAATAGACAGACAGAAGTGAAGTATATTTTATAGCTTACTGAAATAATTATCTCCCCGAACTGCATATTGCCCATAATTAGAAGGAAGACTCATCCTCTCCTTTTTTTAAATTAACCTAACATTCTTCAGACACAGAAATTTGACAAAAAAAATATCTCATTAATTTGTTTACTTCCTTTCTTATTGGCTTAGCACCATCCATCCTAGTAATTCTGAAGCCTTCTGAAGAACTAGACGGCTCATGAAGCTTCTTGAATGTCAACTTTATGTTCATCTCAGAAGGCATCTCACTTTGCTTCATGAAACATCTCTGGAGCACCACAACTGAAGTAAAATTTTAGCCACATCGAATTAACGCTACTAATAAAATGAAATGAAATTTTATTAGACAGAATTTTAAAAAAAGCTAAAGATTTACACAATCTGAAGAGAAACCAGAGTATCAGAATAAATTAGACAGAATAAAATAAGAAATTTTATCCAGGAGTGACCTAGACTTTCAAAATCCTTTTGAAAAGGAACAGAGTGCCAATATTTTGTTTAAAAGGAACAAACGAGCAAGAAAATAGCATGCAAGCCTGTATAATTATCATAAGGAAAAGATAGATAAAGTGTGCATATGTGCAGTATAAGGGAGATATATTTTTAAAAATTACTCCAGCTACAGAATGTTAACATATGCACAATGCAACTTGTTTTTGACCTAATAGACTTCAATTTTTCCAAGGCATATACAATCCAACACTTACTATTGTTTTTCTGCCATTGAGTCATTCTTGACTCTTGGCAACTGCTTGGATTAGTCCCTGCAATTTTATTTACAATATTTTTGGAAGTAATTTACCTGTGTGTCCTTCGTTGGTATGAGAGAAAATTAGTGTCCCAAGGTCACCCGGTTTCTAGATCTCCCAGTTTCTAGCTTGGTGTTCTGACCGAGGCTACCCAAGCACATAAAGCAAACTATTTTTTGTCTCGACAAAAAACCCTTTTATTAATTTACTGTGAAATCTTCGCTTCACATAGAGCAAAGTCTTTCAAGGGAGGATCTACAGTCACAGACCTTATCTGGGTTGGAGAGCTGACAAGCCGATATCTGCAAAACCTGGCAAGGAGTCTCTGAGAGTCACGAACCAATTAAGCAAACTAGTTGTCTCCTGCAAACTCCACTCCCCTTTTGCTGCTCTTTTATTTCCTCTGGGAGGGGCCATTCATTGACCACCTGTGGCCTTATTCCCAATTTGAGCCCTGGTCTTTAGCTGTTCCCTTCATCTAGCAACTCTGTGCATGTGCACACTGGGAATAGGCTCCAGCCATTTATCTGTCTCACTGATGTCTGACTCTGAAGGCAGCTGATAACTGGCACACAGCTCTGGCCCCCTCTCTGCCTCCAACACAGAGCCCTCATCAGAGCCTTCCCCAGACTCCAGGACTGCCCATATTCCTCCCCAACCTCCTAACTATCTGAATCTGCTGCCAGCTCTACTGCCCGCTGGTGGGCCACAACACTTTGTGTTTTCACTTCCACACCCCTCTTCAATGTGTAATAATACACATGGATGCATTATTTATGTCTGTACCGACGATGTTAGCTCTAGTAGTTTGCATTATGCTTTCACTGGTACCTCTATGTTATAGAAAATTAAATACAGATTTTCACCCATGCTTAACTGCAGTGGTTAGAATGCAGTATTGTACACTTACTCAGTGCTCACTGCCAGGAGTTCAATTCTGACCAGCTCAAGTTTGACTTAGCCTTCCACCCTTCTGAGGTCGGTAAAGTGAGAATCCAGATGTTGGTGGCAATATGCTGACTCTATAAACTGCTTAGACAAGGCTGTAAAGCACTATGAAACAGTATATAAGTTTAAGTGCTATTCCTATTATCATTTAATATGAGTGCATTGTGCTATCGATACTGCTTGCTTGTTTTAAAATAAAACTTCTTGTCACCCTAGCATCTTATCTCAAGAACCTCTGAACTAGGAGACATTAGAAAAGTAATGTCTTCTCCAGCTTGGTGCCTTTCCTATGTCCCGGGACTGCAAGTTTCCAAGAGATGGAGTCACAACACATCTGGAGTATACTGGATTAGGGAATGCTGTCATAGATAAAGGATCTAAACATTTTGGTTTGTAAGAAAAATTGAGAAATCCCACACTATCATCTGTTACTTGCCTGGATCTTTATAAGTTACAGATTTCTTAGCTCTGAGAGCCTTTCCATGCAATTATTTCAAAAAAAGTGTTTTCCTGAGAAGCCCAGGTATCTTTTAGGAGACATAAAAGATAAGCATCATAGATTTCTCCTTCCATCTAAACCAGGTTTATGTGGCCGATGGTAGAGTAGGGACTGACAGATAGTGGTCACTGCACCAATTTGTGGTTACTTTGCTCATACTGTAATTCACTTGCCACATGTGTGTTAGGCTTTATACATTCCTTGAGGGAAAAATGTTGAACAAAAGAAAGGAAGTGTTCCTTGATAAGAGAAGTGCCATTAATAAAGTTCTTTTGAAATTAATTGCTTTTATCTCAGAGTTATTCCATTTTTTTCCTCATCGTTTTTACTAACATGTTCATTTCATCTGAAAGCAAAGGAGACACCAAAATTCTTTCTAAAATGGGAACAGCTGAAATCTTCCATTTTCGGATCCTCAGAAGTCTCAGATAAAATGTTTCAGTCTACTTCAGCCGTAATGGCAATGAAGGAAAATATGTTTTCAAAGGGTTGGGAGAAAATTTTGTCATATGTACATTGTTGTTTTCACTGCAACCATGATTTAAATTCTACTCTTTTTTTTCTTCCTACTAGGTAGTTGCCATGTTTTTGCCATTGTTATGTTTTAGACTTTCTCTTCCTTTCTTTCTAACTCACATAGCTGCCAAATAGCCTGCAATTATACTTACTGTAGAATTGTTGCTTCTGCGGCTTTGCGACAAGCAGTGAAATAAGGTTTATTTTTCAAGGAGCATTAAAAGCAAAGAATGCATTACAGAAAACTTTCTTAAACATTCCAGAAAAGACATGGATGCAGAATTTCATTCAGCTTAACTTTGCTTTGGGAATGCTTGTGCTATAAGATGAAGGTGATATTTATACTCGATTTCCTCCTTTCCTCTGAAAAACTGTTTTAGAGAACTGAGGAACTTTGCATGGAAAATTAAGGTAAATTAAAATTAAGCAAAATTAGGAAAAATAAAGAACCTTTCCTGCCTGCCTGCCTGCCTTTACTCCCTTCCTCCCTCCTTCTGTCCCCCCTGTTGGAACATCCTCTTGAAAAAACAGTGGTTCTTTCATTTGGACAGAGGACAATTTACTTCCTACCTGGTGAGGAATGTATTGCTTGTTGTGTCCTACAGAAAGACAGTAGCAAAACTTTCTCATTTAGGTGACCACACAGGAAAATTTAGAGCAAAGGATAAACAGCATAAAAAAGCAAGCACAACTTTTTTTTTCTATTCTTATATCACCTAACAGAGACCATAAAAACACAATTATGATATACACAATGCTAGTATTCCTAAGAGCAGGAGTAGATAACATGTGGCCCTCCAGATCTTGTTGAATTATATCTTCAGGGCCCTCCTAATTATACAGTCAATAGGGAGCTCAGATAATAGCCCTAATGGAAGACCAAAGATTCCCCTCCTTAAAAAAATAGATATCAAAGTGAAATCATATCTGACAGCAAATGTCTTTTCTCGCTACAATATATAGTTATGGAGAGTTGCAACCTTTGAAGATGTTTGATAGATAGAACTTCATAACTTTCTGGAAGAAAATCAAGCTGATATAGTTAGTTATTTAGTTAGTTAGTTAGTTTACTTTATTGTCATTGCACATGGAACAACGAAATTAAATGCTGTCTTCAGTGTATATTATAACTATAAAAATAAAAACACAAACACACATCCTTTATATTCTATATAATTGAAATTGAAAACCCAACATTGCACTATACCATAGAATTCAACATGGTAACTGCCCTGGGATAGAAGTTGTTTTTCAGCCTATATGTCCTTGTTTTTATTATCCTGTACCGTCTGCCAGATGGTAATAGTTTGAAAAAAGGGTGCCCAGGATAAGATGGATCTTTAAGAATGTTTTGAACTTTCTTAAGGCAGCGGGAGCTATAAAGTTCTTCCAAAGAGGGACAATGACGTTGACCCTCTGGAGTGCTTTCCTATCTGCCACTCTGCAATTGGCAAACCATACACAGATGCAGTAAGTTAAAATACTCTCTACAATGCAGCGGTAGAAGGCCACCAGCAGTTTTTCATTCAGTTGTTGTTTCCTGAGAAGTCTCAGAGACTTATATACTGATATAGAAAAGCTGCAAGTTCCTCCATACTCGTGAGAATGACACCATTGATGAGTAGTAGAGCAACATATAAACAGCATAGAAGTACAAAGCTGACATGTTTTGGAATTTCTCCAAAGTCACTCATTTTGCTTATGAGCTAATAAGCTCAGGCTAAATTTGCATAGAATCCTCCATTGTGTCTGCATAAAAACTTTGGATGGAAGACAAATGTTTTTTTTTTTTAAAAAGGTATGTTGGATGGGGTATAGATTGAACTTGCTTTAGCTAATCACCTGCTGTTAACCGATTTTGCTGAAATGCTCTAAAATGTCCCCTTTAAAGAACCATTTTAAAGTGATGCTTTTTAAAAAAAATGCACACCTATTGTTTTTCTTGCTATATTAGATATTGGGTCACTGTAAACATTTCCATTTGACAAAGCACATGAATAACAGCTAATTATGGAGAAAATATGAATAGAAAACACAGCTTATAAAAATAAACTAATAAATATAAACAAATGAAGTCATTGACTATTAAAGTAATTAGCATGAAACAGCAGTTCATATTTTCCAAGGGTAGTGACTTTAGTTATATAATTAAAAGTGATGGAAAATAACTAAGCTAATTAAACTAAAGTCCCCTTAGTAATTTGCTCATTAAAGAGGTTTACATTTCTACATCTATATCAAAGTTACTTGGTGTTTAGTTTAACATCACAGAGGGTAAAATAATCAAGGTTAATTGACATTTTAATCATGAGCATCTTTCAGATGAAAATATCTGCTAGGGAAAAAAATCCTAGCCAGCTTTTGAGGAGATTCACTTTAATATACAAATGGAAAAAAACAAATGGCACGCCATTCTTAAGTTAATATTCTTCCTGGAAATTTAATATGTATGCTTAAAATGTATTTTATCTTTCATTGGGTATTTATTGATATTATCATTTTTACAGGTAAAATGCAGCATTTTTGATGCAGCCATGCTATCAATCAAGGCATATTTGGTGTAAAATGGAATGGATTCCTTCTTACATCAGATTCAGTGTGATGAATCTGGTGAATCCAAATTCAGTGACACTTATTCCTTAGATGCTTGAATAGAAGAGTGGCCAATATCATTGCTCAACTTATAAATTTGCACCAGTCAAAGCGATAATAAAGACACGAACCAAGCATTTCACATTTTCAGTTCCTCATGGAACACTCTTGATTAAATTAAATACTGAGTAACTTTGATGCAACTGTAATGTAATAACATATGAACCAGAACTAGCAATAGCAATAGCAATAGCAGTTAGACTTATATACCGCTTCATAGGGCTTTCAGCCCTCTCTAAGCGGTTTACAGAGTCAGCATATTGCCCCCAACAACAATCCGGGTCCTCATTTTACCCACCTCGGAAGGATGGAAGGCTGAGTCAACCCTGAGCCGGTGAGATTTGAACAGCTGAACTGCAGAACTGCAGTCAGCTGAAGTAGCCTGCAGTGCTGCATTTAACCACTGCGCCACCTCGGCTCTACTAAGCTAATAGAGTGGCCAGATGATGAACTATGGTTGAAATCGATGAACTATGGTTGTTCAGTTCAATCTTCTGATCAATGCAAGAACCCAAATTAAATCCTTCCCAACGGATGGCTGGTCAACCTCTTGAGTACATCCAGCAAATGAAACCCATCTTAAGATAACCCAACCTTATGTATGTTTTAATTTTCACAAATGCTTATTGCAGGTGACATTTTTAGCAATAGCAATAGCAGTTAGACTTATATACTGCTTCTTTCAGCCCTCTCTAAGCAGTTTACAGAGTCAGGCATATTGCCCCCAACAACATTTTACCCACCTCGGAAGGATGGAAGGCTGAGTCAACCCTGAGCCGGTGAGATTTGAACATCCGAACTGCAGAACTGCAGTCACCTGAAGTAGCCTGCAGTGCTGCATTTAACCACTGCGCCACCTCGGCTCTTTAAGATATATTTTTCATAGTTAAAAAATTCAAGGGTCAACCTAGGTGTGAATAGATTTATCTGCTAGTAAATATGAGATATAAGGATATTTCTAAAAGTATTATTTATATATACTCAAAGATAACCTATTCATGAATAAGCCAAGCATAATTACAGATGACACAAAAATGGGGGCATTTGCCAATACTTTAGAAGATAGGCTCAAGATCCAGAAAGTTCTTGACAGACATGAACACTGTGCCCTATCCAACAAAATGCAATTCAAAAGTGAGAAAAGTAAGGTTAATCAAGAAAAACCAAATGCACAAATATAGAATAGGTGGAACCTGGCTCAATAGCAGTAACCTTGAGAGGCATCTAGGATCTAGGAACCAACCACTTAAATATGAGCCAGCAATGTGCTGCTGGTACAAAAAAAGGCTAATGAAGTGCTAGACTCACCAACAGAGGGAAAGAATCAAGATCATGTGAAGTGTTAGCACTGCTTTCTATTGCTTTGGTAAGACATACTTAGATGCAAGTTTTGGTCACCATGAATTAAAAAAGATTTTAATTTTCCCTATCGTAACTTAGGTTATATTTGATTGTCTTTAAATAACAATCCCACTGCTCAGTGTTCATTACAATTCCATTGATCTGCTATGTAAAGTAACAAGCAATACACACCTCACTTTGTTCATTTTCTTAAACATTCTATATACATTCATATTTCTTATATTTTAACCTATATTTAATTGTCTTTCCATTATCGTATTCAATCAATTAATAATTCAGTTTAATTTATCATGTAAAAGAATATTCCATATATATTTAACTTTTATTTAATTATCTTTCCATTATCCTATTCAATCAGTTAGCAACTCAGTTTAATTATAGTGTAAAGATGTAAATCACATGTCTCAACTTTATATTCTCCCCATAATAATTTCTAAATATCAGATTTTTCCCTAACAAGTATTTTGTCCCAATTCTCTACTCCTGTCATCCCCCTTTCCTTTGTTGGAACATGTCCACCCTTTTCAATATTCCCCAAGCCACTGTCAAGTCCAGTGAAATCTTTTATCTTCTTTTTATTTCCCTTTGTTAGGACATATCCCCCCTCTTCCGTTCTCCTTGTGCCACTGTCAGAGTCAGTGAAATCTTTTTTTCTGCTTTTTATTTCCCTTTAATGGGACACCTCTCCCCTTTTCAATTTTCCCTATGTCACTGTCAAGCCCAGTAAAATCTTTTATTTGCTTATTATTTCCCACTATTTCTACCATTTCATTATCCTCCCCCTCTTCCTCTTTCATTTCCTGCTTCTCCTCAGATTCTGGCTTCAAAATTATGTTTAAACTTAATTTTAATGATTTATGCACATTTTTTTTATAATTTCACACAACTCTTCAAATGTCCAGTTCCAAAGTTAGCGTTAGTTATACTGTTAATTATAATTTAAGTTTCAAATTTTCCAAGGTTCTTCTTATTTCACAATTCTGGTCCAACTTACCTTCTAGTTCAATTATAACAGAGAGACTCTGATCCAGCGATATATTTCGGTTCAGCTAACATAGACAGGAAGAAAAGGGGGAAGCAGTCTTCCAATATTTAAGGAGCTGTCACAGAAAGGATGTGGGTCAACCTATTTTCCAAATCACCTGAGGGCAAGACAAGAGGTAATGGATGGAAGCTTAGCAAAGAGAAATTCAACCTAGAAATAAGGAGAAATTTTCTGTCAGTGAGAACAATTAATCAATGGAAATGCTTGCCTCCAGAAGTTGTGCATACTCCACCAATTAAAATTTTTAAGAAGATATTGGACAGCCATTTGTCTGGAATGGTATAGGATCTCCTGCTTGAGCAGGGGATTGGTTCTCCCTCTTTTCCTTCACCTTCTTATACTGGCCATCTCCCAATGATTCTACACAGTTTGCCATATTAGTTGGTTCAGCTTCTTAATTGTGCAACACATGTATTTCTGCCAATTGAAACTTGTGGGAAGTTGCAAAACTAACTTCCCCCCGCCCCCTACACACACACACAGATTCACATAGATTCAGATGGAAGAGTTGCCAGGAGTCAAGTTCAGTTTGAAAAAGTATTTACAGTATCTTTATTAGTTTTGAAGAGTATAATTATATTTGTGTTTCAATGGATTGTGTATCTCATGCTGGAAAATGCTGTGATTTGGGAAAGCTTTCTTCAGACCAAAAAAGAAGTAAGATTGAGATATGATAACAACAATAGGAGAGTTGAAGTTTGTGGATTTTTATACAGTATGTCATCAGAAATTCAGTGCAGAGGTGATCTACTGAAGAACTGCTAGGAACTCATATGTGGCCTCAAGGCTGCAGATTTCTCATCTCTGATTTAAATCCCTATCTTTCTCCCCTTGAGATTCCTCTTTGGGCATCATTGTTTCCTACACTGAGCTGTATTCTTTGAGGGCATAATTACGATTTGAAATGAATATCAATAAATTCAGAAAAGCTGATTTGCTTCTGCTACTAGTATTGATATCCTCTTTGACTGGTTTTGGAATTTTGATAAGAAGAAGAAAAAAAGACATTACAAAAAGTTGCTCAGTCAATGGGTTCCTGAGACAAGTCCCTTGTGGTTCTAAGATAAGGATCAGATAAGAGCTCTTTGTGATGGCCAAATAGGTTATATGCTTATTATGGATAGGAAGAGAAAATATTCACGGTAGGCATTTATAAAGAAAGGAATAGATAAATTGACAATTTCTAAGTTTGGAAGTGTATAGGCTTGAATGCAGGGGTGAAATCAACTTACCTTCGCTACTGGTTTGCAAATGTAAGCACATGCTCCACCTCCACGCATGTGCAGGACATTCCACGCATACACATAAAAAATGGGATGTGATAACATCTGGGCAGGTGGATAGAGCCTCCCACTTCTCCCATTACCGGTTGACCCGAACCAGATCGAACCGGCTGAATTGCACTACTGCTTGCATGCATCAGTAAAGTTTAAGACTTGCAGTTTCACACTATTATATCTGATGTTGCCAGTTCATCAGTTTAAATTCATATTAGCTTATGATATTAACTATTATTGTTTTGGAATTTATGAGTCCAGTGAATTCCTTTAACAATGAATCTTGGTTGCATTGCTCTCAAAATAGCCTATGGGGTGGTGGGAAGAGATGAATTAAGTCGGAGACATGAAAAAAAAAATCTGCATCCTCTATTTTTGTTTAAACTACTTGAGAAAAAGGAAGTGAGTCTGAATCTGTCAGCTGAGAATTCCAGTGCCTGCTTCGGTTCACATCATAATGAATTCCTGCAATAGGATAAAATAGTTAATTGTTTTCTTGGTGTGCCTAACGATCTGTTGACAAACATGTGTGATAAGGGACTTCCAGAAAGAAAGTCCAAGAGGTAAGCAGAACTTTTCCTCTGAACACACCAAAATAAATAAAACCAGGAAGTTTTGAGGACCATGTCAATTTTACAGATTGCCTGGAAAAAGAAAAGAAAGAAAAAGAAGAAAAGGTGATATAAGATAGACCATTTCTTTCCTCCTCTCCACTCTTTCTCTGTAACTCAAGGACAGTTCTTGAATACAAACATTTAAACCTTGTGAAAGCTTATTCTGAAAGAGATGTAAACCTTTTAAGCCCATGAGTTCCTTTCCAATTCAAATAAAAATTCAGGAGAATCTGGCCACACTGATGATGATTGATTGGTTGGCTATTGAGACATACAAGGAAACATACCTTGCTTAACTCTACTGGCTGATGGGAATCACAAGAATACCAATTACTTATTGGCATAGAAATAAATATGAATACAAATAGAGTGAATCCAACTTGCACCTATGCATATGGGACATTGCTACCAGATCAGGTGGATTCATCAAAAGGCACAGTACATGTTTACATGTTTGATTGCTCAGGATACATATGTGAGAACTGCTAACAGTTATTAACATATAGGGAAGATGTGTAAGTTCAGCTCTTTTCCTTTAATGATGCCTAGTTTCGTGCTGCCATGAAAAAGCTATGTGGAATTAAGCAAACTTTTCTTAAAAGTCCCATGTTTATCTACCTCCGATTCAAGTAAAAAAATTTGGAGAGGGGAAAAAACTAAAAACATAATGACAGCATCTTCCTATTTTCTTCTCAATGGGATACTCCTGTAATATATACTAAAAAGAAGCTTTTGTGCACAACGATCATTTTGCCTGAATACATAAGTGGGGCACAAAACCAGGGATATTTTTTGTCTCCAAAGAGATTATTATTGTGCAGTAAGAAGAAGCATGACTTATTTATCTCACCATCTGAAGAATCACCTCTCTTCCCACCCAGCTGACTCTGCCAACTAACAGTGGGAGTGACAAAAGTAGAGTAGAGAATTGGATTCAGATAGAAAAATCAATGCAATTCTTTCTTCCCACCCCAAAAACCTGTAACTGGAAGAAAGAATGGACTAATAATGGCTCAGAAATATATTATTTGCCTTTCATCAATTTATACATCTTTGTGTCGCTGAATAATTTAGTTCTAAATGGGGAAACAGAAGTTTTCTTAAAATTGTGTTGCCCAAGGCTATGCCACAGGTACAAAATGTTTCCTTTTTCTCTTCCTGTTGTTTCAAAGTTACTTAATGACTGAATGCTGAATACTGGGGACAATCATAAGCACTTAGGACACAATTAAAAAAATAGAAGGGAAAGAAATGGAAATGTCGCAAGCCACTTATGTTGCTTACTTTTTCATATGGAAAACAAGCTTCATAAAGAATTTTCTTTTGTGATTCATCAGGCTGTGTTAAAAGTCTCTTCCCACTACTTTCAAGAGATGACGTATAGCTCTGAAAAGAAGGAAAGAGCTGAAGGGAATAGACTTGGAGAAAGATTTAGCGGAAATGTTAACAAACTGCATACTTCTTACTGTTAATTAACAACCTGAACCTAAATAAAACATTGCTGTCATAACACTGTCTTCTGGAACAATGGTGTGTTCTGACTATGATTATTAATAAGATGCTGCTGCTCCAAGGGACTTCCTGTAGGTGGTAGAATCAAAATAGACATATTGTTTGAGATGTGTATAAGGTCTGCTTTATTTCAATCAAAGGTTTCTCCAAACAGTGCTTTGATGTGTCTATAAAACTAAAAGGTACCTCAGTTTTAGATGCTGCATCAGAGCCATTGTGTCATTCTGTGTCCTTGTGTTATGAACTGACCATTTTTTATCTCTAATCTTCAATAGTGTTCAAGGTATGTTGTTCATGTGCAGCACATATGAATGATATTCATATGTGTTGCACATGAACAACATACCACTGATATGAATCAGTGGGCTAGAGCAAAGCAGTTCATCCAGTGTCTTTCCATGGCAAAGGCAATCTCAAAGGAGAGCACTGTTGGTGATCACAATTGTAATAGTTCTGTGAATCAAGTGCCCTTCTTTCCATAGCCCTCATATTTCCATCTGTCTCAAACTTTCAGACATGTTTCAAGCTGTTAGAAAAAAAAATCATGTTAATTGGTACATAATAAAGGTTCCCCTTGCATATATGTGCTAGTCATTCCCAACTCTAGGGGTCAGTGCTCATCTCCATTTCAAAGCCTAAGAGCCAGCGCTGTCTGAAGACATCTTTGTGGTCATGTGGCAGGCATGACCAAATGCCAAAGGCTACAGAACACTGTTACCTTCCCACCAAAGTGGTCCCTATTTTTCTACTTGCATTTTTACGTGCTTTCGAACTGCTAGGTTGGCAGAAGCTGGGACAAGTAATGGGAGCTCACTCTGTTATGTGGTGCTAGGGATTCGAACTGCTGAACTGCCGACCTTTCTGATCAACAAGCTCAGCATCTTAACCACTCAGCCACAGTGTCCCTACATAATAGTGATACTCATTATTTCAGTTACTAACAAAAGGCGCTACTAGAAAGGAAAACTAGATTTGCCTCTTTCCAGGAGCCCTTCTGAACAAGATGATCATTGAGTGTTACAACAAATTGAAAAAAAGTTACTGATGACCAGTTTTCACACTGATGATCATTGCAGTATTTCCACAGTCATGTAATAAAACTTCAGGGCTTGATTTCCTGATGTCCTGGGATTGTCAGGTGTCAACTCCTCACAAGCAACATCAATGAGGGAAACCAGAATTGTTTAACAACTGCATGATTCACTTAACAACTTTAGTGATTCACCTAACAACCATGGGAAAAAATGACTCATTTAACAATTGCTTGCTTAGCAACCGAAGTGTTGGGCTCAATCATGGTTGTAAATCCCTGTATTTTGATTTTTGTATTTGAATTCAGTAATTGAGTCAACACGGTCTAGAAAAGGTGTATGGTTATTTAAATGAAAATGTCCACTTTATTACAGAACGTAGCAGAGTTCCCACAGCCATGCAAAGTCATTGAATTGAAGTGGCAAATCTTTATGCAAATTACATGAATTCTGGAGACCTAGAGGATTTTTTCGCACTCTGTTATTTGTTCATTTACTAAGTTCATTGCAGGGCATAAGGCTGACATTCTCTGAACAGAAGGTCCTCACAAGGAAAACCTTTGAAAAGCCTTCTGACTTAAAAAATTTGCACTTTGTTTGCTGTGTTAGGCTTCACCAAATGATAAGGCTATTTCGAAACGATAAAACTCCAAGGTCTGCACACTTGTGGCATGGAACCAAAGAAGATCCAAAAGAAAATGAAGTCATAATCAGCAACATATGCTCATACCTAGTATTTCCAAATAATTTCGCTTAGACTGTTATCTTCTGGCTTCTCTTGTTGTTAGGACCTTGGGGTCCCCTGCCCACAAAAATAATTGTTTGAAATCTCTAAGAATGATCACATTGTATAAACTGTAGAAACCTCAAAGTGACCTTTGGAGACAATTCTGTTGTCCACACTGAGACATGACCTCCCAGAAAATGCTGGCAAGTGACATGGGCTTGACTGCTATTTGCTTGTTACATTCAGTGGTCAGGATCAAAGTGAAATGACAGTGATTTTCTTTACCTACATATCATTGTTAGCTTGGTGCAAAGTTTTGTCATCAAAGCAGAGGGATGTGCTCTGTCCTTTAGAGGCTACTATTAAAATGCAGAAGGGAAAGATCACATTTTATTGGTTTAGCCTTTCCCTGCACTGCCTATAAAAACAGACAGTGCTTTAAAACGTCTCACTAATGTTCATTTTCCTGAGGGTGCAGCTGACCTCTCATTGTTTACAATTTGGCTGTTAGTTAGGACTAATTAACTTTGTGTTTGTTGTTAGGATAACCCTAATCTAGGTTTAATCTTAAATACATTGGAGAAACATTGCAACAAAGCAGAAACAACTACTCTAAGCATGTACAGCTATGTAAGGATCTCTTTGTGACCACCCTGCAAAAACATTTTATTATTCTATGCTTTTTTGGATTGGGAAAATAATTGAAGACAAGAAGATTATACTAATGTTGGCAGTGTTTGAACATGGTGTAAATTTTTATTCCCTTCCCTATAATGTGTCATTATGAATAGAATAGAATAGTATAGAATAGAATAGAATAGAATAGAATAGAATAGAATAGAATAGAATAGAATAGAATAGAATTCTTTATTGGCCAAGTGTGATTGGATGCACAAGGAGTTTCTCTTTGGTGCATATGCTCCCAGTGTACATTAAAAGAAAATATAAATTCGTCAAGAATCATAAGGTACAACACTTAATGCTAATCAGAGGATGCAAATAAGCAATCAAATCATACTAGGAAACAATCAATATAAATCATGAGTATACAAGCAACAAAGTTAGTTATACAGTCATAAGTGGGAAGAGATGGATGATAGGAACGATAAGAAGATTCATAGTAATGTAGACTTAGTGAATAGTTTGACCGTGTTGAGGGAATTATTTGTTTAGCAGAGTGAGGGCATTCGGGGAAAAAAACTCTCCTTGTGTCTAGTTGTCTTGGTGTGCAGTGCTCTATAGCTTCGTTTTGAGTATAAGAGTTGAAGCAATTTATGTCTAGGATGCGAGGGGTCTGTAAATATTTTCACCGCCCTCTTTTTGACTCATGCAGTATACAGGTCTGGAAGGCCAGTTGGTAGCAATTGTTTTTTCTGCAGTTCTAATTATCCTTGGAAGAAAAGGTTAGAAATAAAAGATAAGTGTTTCAGATAAATGATAGTTTTATTAATAGCAATAGCAATAACAGTAGACTTATATACCGCTTCATAGGGCTTTCAGCCCTCTCTAAGCGGTTTACAGAGTCAGCATATTGCCCCCAACAACAATCCGGGTCCTCATTTTACCCACCTCGGAAGGATGGAAGGCTGAGTCAACCCTGAGCCGGTGAGATTTGAACCGCTGAACTGCTGATCTAGCAGTCAGCCTGCAGTGCTGCATTTAACCACTGCGCCACCTTGGCTCATTAAGTGTCAATAGTCGTAGATATTTAGCCATAAAACATATTCCAGGCAGTTTCTCTAAGTAAGCCAGGTAAACCAGATAGGAGACACAACTAGATGAATACTACTTTATTGTAAGGCTACATTAACAGACTCTTGCAAGATTGAAAGTCCTCATGTGCCATCACTAGTATGGTCCACTTCCTGAAATAAAACTGCACCTTCTCATTTGATATCCAGGGAGCTACTTAAGATCTGGCTTTTTCGGAGACTTAGGACTTGAATGGTCAAAGGGACCTTAGAAGAAAGCACTGGTAACAATTGCTATGTTGCATTGTGTGTTGCGTATGTATGTATGTATGTATGTATGTATGTATGTATGTATGTACATACACACACACATACATACACATACATTCTCTCTCTCTCTCTCTCTCTCTCTCTCTCTCTCTCTCTCTCTCTCTCTCTCTCTCTCTCTCTCTCTCTCTCTCTCTCTCTCTCTCTCTCTCTCTCTCTCTCTCATTGGCTTAGTTTTCACTCCCCAAGTTTGTAGTTCAGTCCTATCATTAAACACTGAAGTTGTGGCAAATAAAATTGAGAAAATCCTAAGGAAGAGCTGTGGAATAATAACCTGTATGCTGTTTAGGGATGTTAAAGAATTTTGCTTGCACCTCTAACTAATCTGGATGTGATGTAACCTTTGCATTTTGCAAAAGCATTAACTCTATTATCAAACAAAGTCTACTAACATTAATTTCCCAAGTCAAATAAAGCAGGCTAAATAAATAAATATGTTTTTCTGTTAAAAGTTGCAAAAGACTATCAGGGAGAAAAATTGCATGGAAAAAAACCTGCATTAGTATTAAAGAATGAAAACAAAATTACATTACAAAATTTACATTACAAAATTTCTGAGAGCCATTTTCAAGTACCTTACTGTATTTTGAACACAGTCCTTCACTGTAAAGCTGGCCTTGTCAGAACTGAAACATCAGCCTGGATTCATCTCTTCTCCCATTGGTTTAAAATCCTTTTCCTTCCTGTCATTTTGGCTCCTCTAATAATGACCAACAGCTTCAAATGTTCTTGGAGTCTGGTAATACAAGTCAAAAAGTAACTCTATGGATATTCATGGTGAACTATCACCTTGATGGGCTGTGAACATCATCTAACTGATCTCTCAGCCATTGATTTAGAGTGGCAAGCCAACTTCTTAGCCCAACCCAAAAACACATTCTTGAACCATTCCGTGCATCTTCTCCAACCAGCCAGATATCTCAGTCACACAGTGAAGTGTCTTTTCTTTAGCCAAATTCAATGTCCTTCCAAGCATCATGACTGAAGGAAGATACAAAATAATCCCCCTTGAACAGAGATTGTGTCCATGTAGGAGTGGAATAATTGAATCGACAGAACATGTCATGAGGAAATGTATGACTAGTTTTTCTTTGTCTTTCTTTTTCTTGTTTCTTTTCCTAATTACTTGCATAGGGATTATTCTTTATACTACTTATGTTGTTTGTATTTTTTTTGTCCTGGATTGCACCAGTGAGGCTAAAACCAATTTCATTGTATACATGATGTACAATGATAATAAAGGCTATACTATACTCTATGCTCTAAAATCCTCTCTATGCATGCTAGGAATTATTATTTCCACAGTTTACTAAATACTCTGATCATTCTATTTTGTCCTATCTTAAATGTTATTATCAGATCAATCTGATTTCACAGCTAAATACTGCACAGTAGTCTGAACAGTACTCCATAGTATTAACTCTAAACTTTTTCAGACATTTTAGAATACATACGTAAACACACTTTTTATCATTTAAATTAGCTGTGATTTCTACATTCTATTTGATGGTTTATAACCAAATAAAGATTTGATTGACATTAAAAAAAATTGCAGCAAAGTTAAATTAACAGCTGCATATACTACCGTGTTTTCCCGAAAATATGACCTGTCCTGAAACTAACGCCTTGCCACATTTTTCGCATAGGCAAAAATATAACCCCCCCAAAAAATAAGCCCCCTGGACAACCCTCCCCCCTTCCAGCCAGGCAGAGCACTGCTCACCAACCTAGCGGTATCCCAAAGGCGCGAAGCTGTGGAAGTTGGGGAAGAAGGCGGTCATGTTGCTTACTGCCTTCGGGATACTGCTAGGTTGGGGAGTGGCATTCTGCCTGGCTGGAGGGGAGAGTTGCCAGGCGGTTGCTCCCTTGCAAACTGGCTCCCAAAGAGCCGGGAACAGCCTCAGGGGCAAAGCAGCCATGAGGTGACCATATTCACGAGCAGCCACCCAGCAAACCCCCTCTCCAGCCAGGCAGAGCACCATTCACTAACCTAGGGGGTATCCCTAAGGCACCAAGGCCCGTGGCGCTCTGCCTGTTCCCCAGCTCCCAGGGCTTGGCACATTTGGGATACCCCCTAGGTCAGTGCCTGAAGCTCTGCCCGGCTGGAGAGGGGGGTTGCACGAGTGCCTGTTCTGCCCCCACTGTGCTCTGAGCATAACTTCTTCTTCGGCTTCCAAACTCCAAAACTCAACTGCCAAGTCTTCCAGCAGTGGCCACTCTCGGAGTATGCTCTATGGTTGTGGTCTGGCTGCTGGAAGACTCTCTGTTTGGAAGACTCTCTGTAGGGCAGCTGGCCCACAACCATAGAGTGCACTCCTAGAGCGGCCGCTGCTGGAAGACTCAGCAGCCAAGTTTTGGAGTTTGAAAGCCAGATAAGAAGTTATGCTCAGAGTGCAGTGGGACGGAACAGGCACTTGCACATCCCCACTCTCCAGCCAGGAAGAGCTCCATGCACTGACCTAGGGGGTATCCCAAATGTGCCAAGCCGTGGGAGCTGGGGAGCGGGCAGAGCACCACGTGCATTGGCGCCTTAGGGATAGCCCCTAGGTCAGTGAATCGTGCTCTGCCCAGCTGGAGAGGGAATTTGCCGGGCAGTTGCTCATGAGCGTGGTCACCTCATGGCTATTTTGCCTCTGAAGCTGTGCCTGGGTCTTCAGGAGCCAGTTCGCAAGGGAGCAACTGCCCAGCAACCCCAAAACAATAAGCCCTCCCCCTATAATAAGCCCAAGGCCATATTTTGTGGGGCAAAAGAAAATAAGACCCTGTCTTATTTTTGGAGAAACATGGTAGACAAAGTTATGGACAAAGTATGCATGTATAAAAAGATACTCTGAATGTAAACAGTTATGATTTTTTAAAAATTCAGTTACAATTTTGCTTTATAAAAAAATAACCAGAACATTATGAAAAGCAAACCGCCCAGGCAAAACTTTAACTACTGTTTCCCCAAATATAAGACAGGGTCTTATTTTCTTTTGACTTACTTGGTCTTATTTTCAGGGAAACAGGGTAACATCAAACCTATCAATTCGGATTCCTAATGACTTCAAGGAAAAGTTCATGTAATTTTTCTTGGCAGCAATGTGGAAATGTACTACATCTACCTTCCTCTAGGATGTTTTTCTATTACCCAGGGTAGTTTTTAGACCTGGCATTCCCTGATAGGTTCCTATTCAAGTGCTACCTGGGTATGACCTTGAATTGCTTTTTGAGTCCACCCAGAGAAATTTTACTGCATCTCATCAAAAGCAAATTTGGCAGTTTCATTCTTTCTTCCAGCTAAGTGTGAATAGCAGCCATCTTTAACAAGGTGTTTCAAATGTTCTTCTTTACCCTGGCTGCACATTATGGAAAATATAATCTGATACATTGAAAGGATACAAAATTAGGGATGACAGTTGTACATAACCAGTGGTGGGATTCAAATAATTTAACAACTGGTTTTCTGCCCAGCTGGGTAGGCGTAGCTCGGTGGTCATGTTTCTGGGTGGACATGGCCAACTCAACGTCACTCATGTTGATGGGTGCTTTGCCTTAGCTGTTACAATGTAATAAGGATTAACCAGAGAGGCAGTTTCTGTAAGCAAGGCAATAAAGATAAGGCTAGAAACAACACCAGAATGTTTCCTTCCTGCCTTCCTTACAGGATTAGCCCTGCAAAGTGGGAAAAAAAACAAAATGAGATTTCTTCCAACAACTGGTTCTCCGAACTGCTTAGAAAGTTAACAACTTGTTCTCCCGAATAGGTGTAGACTGGCTGGATTCCACCACTGTATATAACTTAATGATTTGCGTGAAACACCTTCTCGGGTTTTTTTCCCAATTCATGAAATATAACTTGCAAAACGTAGATGAAATCCTAGAAAATGTGAATTCCAGTAGAAGGAAGCTGCTTAGGCAAGAGTAGTTATAAAAGATTCTCTAGATGATTATGCATATAGAAACATAATTTATTATACAAGCTACAGCTTAATGCTGCTTTAAAAAGGCATTTTAATGAGAGTTAAGTAATTTGCCACCATCAGCTTTTAATGGCATCATTAATTATCAGTTGTGCTAAAAAAAGAACATTATTAACTTCATGCATCAATATGGAGAAAGCACAAACAACCATTTGCTTGTTGTTGACATTATTCTAATTTCAAATGGACATGAAACTCAGACTCTTTGTAATTATGCATGAATTACAAAAATGACCATAGAATTACTACATATTGAAAGAAGCTATTTGCATTAGATAATAAATTTTCTACAAAAAAAGCATCCTTGGCTGCAAGAAAGGCAGAGGTAGAATTTCTGTAAGAGCCACAAAAGTGGTTTTAATGCAATCTCATGTCCTCATATATCAATTAAAATAATATATGAAACATTGATTTAATCCAGCCAATCCTTTTTCAGTTGCTTTCCTCCCAAAGTGAGACTTTCTTTTTCTCCCAACGGGAGGGAGAAGATATAGCTTCTGTTGTGTTTTAATAACACTCTGGGAAGACTTCTTTTGTATATTTCATATATGGAATACAACTGATCCAGCCCCATTTCTGAAATATTCCAGAGTTCGGTCAGTGTGGATGAGTTATGATCAGCTTTGTTGAATGTTACCAAGGTCCCCAAATAAGTAGTTTCTCAGTTTTACATAAACCTATAAATAATACTAGCCACTTTTACCATATTTTTCAGAGTATAAGAGTTTCCCCCCCACTAAAAGAGGGTGAAAATTTGGGCGCGTCTTATACACCGAATGTAGCCGTGCCCAATCACCAGCCCCACACACCAGCTTCTGCCTCCCAGCAATTTGCTTCCTTGCAGCAAACAGTGAACAGCCTATTTCAGTTTCAGCTTCAGCACAGCCTGATTAGCACAAGCAGCTGATTGTCGGTTGGATTGGCCTCCCAACCATCAGCTGTTTCAGGCTGCAGGGATTGCCATTGCCTATTGCCACCTCCGTGCACCCCATGTTTGGCCTTCACATCCCATTTTTGGCTTCTGTGCACCCCCTTGTTTTGCCTCCCTGCGCCCCATTCCTATCCCTGTGCCCCAAAAATGTGGTGCGTGGAGGCTGAAAATGGGATGCAGAGGCCAAAAATAGGGAATGCGGAGGCGGCAATAGACTATGGAAATCCCTGCAGCCTGAAACAGCTGATCATCAGGAGGCTGATCCAACCAACAATCAGCTGCTTTGCTAATCAGGCTGTGTTGAAGCTGAAACTGAAACAGGCTGTTTGTTGTTTGCTGCAATGTGGTAAATTGCTGGGAGGCAGATTTTTTTTCTTGTTTTCCTCCCCAAAAGCTAGGTGAGTCTTATATTTCAGAGTGTCTTATACACTCTGTATATTACAATACAGGGTTCCACTAGCATTAGGATTATTAGATCTGAAGTTTCAAAACTTTGGACAATCCTTCCAAGAATGAGAAAAATAATGACTACCATTGTTGTGGTAGTCAGATGGTGGCCTGGATTTTTGCAGTCCAGATATTGCAATTCCATGCAATGGCTTTGTGGGAATCTCAACTTTTACACAGTCTTCAACTTTTGTCATCATGTATCTGAAATATTACGATTACCTGTTGGGGTGCGGTGGTAGGTATATAGCTAAAGGCATTCCAATTTGGATTAAAAGTCCTCAAGAGGGGTAGGGGGAAAAGAAGTTTCAAAAGACCAATATTTAAAGGGTGTTGATTTATGTAAATCAATAATGTATGGACTTGTTCTTGTTCTCTCCTGTCAGCCAGATGCTTCTAGGTTTCCACTGCCAGGCGATGTCAGCTGTGAAGCATAATAGCCTTGTGCTGCACACAGAAATAAGAGCATAAATATTTTAAAAATCTTGCTACAGGAAGTAAGGAGAATGGAGTTTGGAAGGGGAAGGGGAAGCAGGGAGAGATTTTACTGCTGTATTCCGAGTCTAGTGCAGATTTACATATTTTATGGCTCAGCGTTATCTATCATGGAGGCAGGGACACTTTAAAAAAAAAAAAGCAACCCTCCTAACAAGGCAGACACACTGAAGGTTTTTCATGCAATTTGTTGAAGACATCTGGTGAAGCTTTCTAGAAGATGAACACACGGCAGAAATGTTCCTCTGGTATCCGTTGGCATGGCAACCAGCACAAGACTATTCAATATCAGCAGGTTTTCAAAGGTTAAGGCCTAGTTGAACATCCATTTGGACTCCTATCCTGCAAAAAAAAATATATATTTTTTGAGCTGGTACTATCCTTCAGGATTGAGACTGAATGGGTACTTACAAAAGTGGCCCTATTCGGTGTCACTTTGTTTTGCTTTTTTAAACAGGGGAGGTAATGAGGAAGTCAATAGGGGGGAACAAAATGGCTATCACTTTACTGAAAGAAGTATCATTAGAACATCTGTCAGTGCGATGTAAGAGAAGAAAATATGTTATTATCAAACTTTAATATGTTAATTACTACAAGGCACCGGTGGGCAAATTATACAACATCATTATGTATTATTAAATATGCAAAAATAGCAGTTTTAAACTCTCTCTTCCTTTTATTCCCATCGACAATCATTTCGTAAAATTTTTACTAATTTTTTTTTATTCTATCGACTCTCTTTCACTTAGTTCATCCTATATTCCTTTATATTTGTTCTAAATTACGAATAGATTCTTGTTCTAATAACAAGGGAATGGAAAAAATAGCATTAAATCCATAAGAAACAGATTATAACTCCAAATTTTTTATTTTTGTTAAAATGACATTCATTAAAAAAAGGAAGTGTTTAACACGCAAATAAATATAGATTCTCAGGCTGTCATGCTCTATATTGGTCATGATCATGAGAATGCATGTTTCTCCAAAATTATGATAGAGAAACTGAAATTCTTTACAAAGTAAAGATAAATTATATGATATGCATAATTAAATGTATGTTTGCATATCTGAAAGCCAGCTGTGGCTTCCATGCCTATAGCAAATAAACTAATCAATCAGATGCAACAAATATAAGTAAGAATTTTCTTTCATTTGTACTGCAGTGCCGACTTCTCAAACCTTCATACATATCAGTAAGCCTGTGTTTTTCTAGTTCAGAATACACACACAATACACACATACTTTATATATAAAAGCACAAAAAATATGTCATGAAAAGTGTATGTGTGTGTTGTGTGTGTTTTTTTTGTGTGTGTGTATTCTGAACTTGATTAATCTGGCAATTTCAAATTAACTCCTTCTTAAACTAACTTGGTTTTATACACTTTTTCATGACATCTGTTTTGTGCTCTTTGAGATGTGTGTGTGTGTGTGTGTGACCTGAATACAACAAGACCAGCATACCTACATCTGTGAAAATCTACAAACACACACACACACACACACACACGTCTCTGTGTGTGTTTTTTTTTCGTAGATTTTCATGGGTGTAGCTATGCTGATCTTGTTGTGATACACACACACACACACACATATACATACACACACACACTTACACATACACATACACATACACATATGTGTGTGTGTTTTCATAGATTTTCACTCTGGTCTTGTTGTATTTGGGTCTTTTCCCGTGTAAGATTGAGATTGTCTTGGAAACGTTTCGACAAGGTCTCACTCGCCATCTTCAGGCTGGTGTTTTCGGCTTAAAGCGTGGTCTGAGCTTGCATCCTGTTCGTTTCTTCTATGCAAAATCTGCCCTGCAACATACATAGGACAAATGAACAGGAGAATAAATGCACGCATCATAAAACACAAGAACGCAGTCAGGAAAAAAAAAAAAAACTTCCAGCACCTTAAAGTTACAGGACATGAAATTAATTTTGAAGGAACCAGATTAATCTCCAAAAGTGAACCCTTCAACAAGAGAATAATTATGAAAACTATTGAAATAGAGAAACCCCCCCACAACATGAATAAATGTGATGATATCTCTCGCCTACCAGACATCTGGAAACCAGCCCTAGTCCACAAAAGAGCTCCATCCACCACCCAGGCTGTTACAACACGAAATAACAATTGACACACAGCCAGCACCAATCAGCACCAATCTACCAATCATGATACAACCACACAACAAATCAATCCACTTACTGAAACAAAGCCAGCACTCCACACACCCCCACCAAGATTTATAGAAAGACGGCAGCTCCAATCACGCTATATATATATATTGTTGTATTCGGGTCTTTTCCCATGTAAGATTGAGATTGTCTTGGCAACGTTTCGCTGAGGTCTCACTCGCCATCTTCAGGCTGGGTTTTGGGCTGGGTTCAGCCTGAAGATGGCGAGTGAAACGTTGCCAAGACAATCTCAATCTTACATGGGAAAAGACCCGAATACAACTAGACCAGTATATATATAGTGTGTTGCAAAGAATTATGTGACAATGTACGGATTTCTATATTCTACTCCTTCACCTATTTGACCAATAGTATTCATTTTTGATAGGGTGTATTTTGATCCATGAGTAATTTGCACAAATTACTCACATAACCTTAGTATCCATGGATAAGAGGGAATAAAACTGGACCTTTGGACTGCTTCACTTCATTGCTGCCTCCTTCTGTCAGCTATGCATGCAGGAAACTTCCTGTCCAAATATCTATGCTTAAAATAGAGCCGTGTGAGCAAGGGTCAAATATGTGATAAATATATGTCATTACCATTGGTCACTTGCTTCTATCATGATATATGTCAAATGCACTTTGATATTCACAAATCCATGATCTGAATTCATTTATCCTGCTTGTTTCTGCTGCTTTTGCTCTTCATTGAAAGTTTAAGTAGCTAATGAAAGAACTAAAAATCTAGACTTTCATTAACAGATTTTTATTTTATTTTTTTCCGGTGCACCAGAAGTTGCCTGTTTACTTTTAAATTTGTATGTTCAGTTTTCACACAGACCATCTTTATTTTTAAAGTTCATGCTTAAATCTTGTTAAATATTTTAGCAAAAAAGAAAAACCATGGCAAGTTGAGCAAACTTTTCAACCAGTCTGGATTATTGCATATGGACTATAAAACCAAATTAGCTTTGGTGGCATTTTACTAAGTCATCTTGACAGCACTGGGGAAACCTGGTGTTCATTAAAAGTCCCCTCTCATCCTTCACAAAGGTGTCTTTGAACACTTGTTGAGAAGCAAGGAAAACTGAAGGCAGAGATTCAAAGAAAAGAGATGCACAAATGGGAGAGAGGTTTGAGGGCAGCTGGACATTTGCATGCCATTTTTCCTGCAACAGTTTCCAGGAGCAAAGAAATATGTTATTCCTTAAAGTGAGCAGCTGCTTCTTTCTTCGGCAGCAAATCCCGTTGTGAAGCAGAAAGAGCAAACAGATTGGCAGGTGCGCTTGCAATTCTCTTCCTGGTACTCAGATGTCATCTCTGGATTGGAGATGATGTTGCAAAGGGGGGGGGGTGGAGGAAAAAAAGAGCACATGACAATCTTGATGGACTCTTCCCCATAGCCTCTCCAGTGGTGCAGGGCTGAGGCTGATAGGAACTGTGGTCTATCAGATATAAAGGGGCTGATTAAATGCGCCTTTAATTTAGGAAAAATCAAGTCCATTCCATGTCTGCTTCTCTTAGATCCAGTTAGAAGACTACTAGACAACCTGAGACCCATTAAATCATCCTTTTAGAGATATTCCCTTACCTAAACACAGAAACTAAATGGCTGTGGGCAGGCAAAAAAGCAGCGGGAGCAGGAACAACATCTCACTTCCTGCCAGCTTCCCCACTGAAGTGTGTGGAAAACTGGCAGGAAGCATCAGAAATCACTCTCCTTTTTGGCTGGCCTGCCTGCTGCTTTCTTAAGGTGGGGAGGGCAAAGGGAGCCATAGACCTCAAAGAAAACTGCACCCTATCCCAGCATGTCCCCAAGGGCTTCCTTGTTCCAAGGAGGAAGAGAGCTCATACATCAACCTTACCAGCAGACATTCGAATCACTGCCTTATCCTTTTACCAACTTGACTTTTTTTTAAAACACCCCACCTCCCATCCCACAACAGTAATGTGGTTATATTACTACTCATGGAAGAAAAATGAGATTTATAAAGCATTCATAATTTAGATACGGACTGTTTTTTTTCTGAATGCAAAGCCATTGAAATATCTTTCCCCCCCCCCATAGTGTTTTACATGTGTTTCCTGGGATAGTTCCTAAATGATATTAGCTATTGGGAGACTGTACTTAATATTTGGGGGAAATGAACAACTAGGTGGGAGCCTGATGCACATAGTCCAACCACGTCATATACATGGATAATCTAAATTATTGGCATTAGGGGATTTTCAGATATTTACTATTTTCATTCACTTATTTTTATTTATGATATTTAATGACTGCCCATCTTTCCATAGGGTAACACTGGGAGATTTACAGTTATATCTAAGCTAAAACATAAAAAGTGAGCAACAAACTTTAAAACTAAAGATACATGGGGAAGGTGGGGGTGGAGGTGGGGTGGAGGTGGGATCTGTTATTACTGAATCAACCACCTTAATTGTGCTGTTTTCCCACTGGGGCCCCAAGCCAACTGGCAGAGCCATGTCTTTAGGTTCTTAGGAAAAGATAGGACGGTTGAGGTCAGAGGTGATATTTATCCGGTTTGGACTGGTTTGACTGGACCGGTAGTGGAAATTGCGGGTGGGCCTGGCCTGCCCAACTTCCCCAGCTCTATGCTGTCCTATTTAGGCATGTTTTCAAACTGCACGCATGCATGCAAGTCACATGCTTGATGAAAGCGCATGCGCAGAAGGCTGAGTGCATGCATGGACGGGGCACGTGTGCACGCTCACGTTTGTGAACCTGTAGGGAAAGTAAATGAATACCACCCCGGGTTGGGGCCAACCTCACATTGGGAGGCAAGATGTTCCAGAAGAAAAAAGCAACAGCAGAGAAGGAGGGCCTGGACCCCGCCTGCTGGAATAATCAGGTTGATGGGATCAGCAGCATGCCTCCTCTGCTGGCATGAGAGCTGAGGTGGCCCAGTGGTTAAATGCAGCACTGCAGGCTACTTCAGCTGACTGCAGTTCTGCAGTTCGGCTGTTCAAATCTCACCGGCTCAGGGTTGACTCAGCCTTCCATCCTTCCGAGGTGGGTAAAATGAGGACCCTAATTGTGGGGGCGATATGCTGACTCTGTAAACCACTTAGAGAGGGCTGAAAGCCCTATGAAGCGGTATATAAGTCTAACTGCTATGAGTGGTATGGGTCAATCCCAGTGGGTTGAGGTGGTTCTGGATCCATGCCTGGACTCATGCCATGAAGGGCTTTAAAGGTGATTCCCAATAGCATGAATTGCACCTGGAAGCATACTGGTAACCAATGCAGCTTGCTGAGCAGCGCTGTTACAGGGGCCATTCTTGGGGCCCAAAAACTACCTTGGCTTCTTCACTTTGCACCAGCCATAGCTTCCAAGTGCTCTTCAAGGGTAAACATTCTCTCCTTTTTGTTTTGTTTTAAACTATGTTGAGATAATTTATGGGTTTTCACGACAATTGGTATGTATCCTATTTGAAATTGGATTGATTAGACATGATTAATGCTAAGTCCTCAACTTGCGACCAGTCCAAAGTCCTCAACTTATGACCGGCTCACGTCTCCTCAATCAGTCCAGGATTTAATAATTAAATACTGACAATTAAAGTTACAAGGAAGGTCAAAAAAACTTAGGAACTTTAAACATCAGGTTTCTCCCTACTTCTGATTTGTAAGAGAATTTAAGAGTTGATTAGCCTTTTCTGTTCCATTATTAACTGTATAAACATCATTAATAACTGAATGAACATTATAAAAGGCATTTAAATTTAGAAGCCAAGCATCTGATCTTTTCCCCCAATACCCTTGTGTTTATATTAGTTGTGACTGAACAAAGTAGGCAGAAATACAATGAGTAGAATAACCGATCAAATTTACTGTAGAGTCTCATACAATTCATTTGTTCATATGCAACTGCTGTCCCCTACCTCAAAACCCTGCTTTATTTTTCAATTAACCAATATCAAACTCCCCATAATCCTCTTTTTCAATATTGTATTTGCATTCACACTTTCAGAACCTTGTTATCCTTTCATAATAACAAAACCTGTTTTAACATCTTCTCCTGCAAGGTCAGTTATATATTCTCTATTGTTTGCTGGCACAATTTAAACACACATCTAGCACCTCTTGATTATGTATGCTATTTTTTTTTTACATTAACAATTTCCTGATGGAAGCTGAATTTATTTTTATGAGCTTTCATTTCTACATTCACCACTGCTGACATACTATGCAGTACATTAAATAAGGGAAGATTAAAGCAATCAGTGCATTTGAGTAACAGAGTGATCTTTCCTAGTTGGACAAGACAAAGAGTTGATTCAGAAGAAGTAATATTTATTACACCCCTTAATAGTAAAATATACGGAAATAACTATCTTGAAAAGTAAGAATATAGAAAATTCACCTTTGTTTCTTCTTAAAAGAAATCATTCTATATTGATCCAAATCACTTTATATTGATCAGTATAAGGGGTTGGGTACAGTACCAGCTGGGCACAGTACATGATAAAGAAACATAAACATATAGAAAATCTATGTGCCTGTCTGTCTTTTTCTCTATCTATTGATCTAGCATAAAAATGTGAAAATATGAAAGAAGTTATAAAAGGTAGGAATTATACACCATAATATCTATGGTATCCCTTCCTTCCTTCCTTCCCTCCCTCCCTCCTTCCCTCCCTCCAACATAAAAGCACAGATCAACACACTAAATGTACAAGTATGTCCTTTCACTATGGCCAATTTATATTTTGTACCTGTTGCCTGGGGATTTGTGCTTCAGAGGAAAAAGACTACACAGTCCATTAGCAGATCTGAATTTATGATCATAAATCCCTTGCCGTTCAGCTGTGACAGGCAGTACTCTGCTGTAATGAGTAATAAATGTAGATAAGTCATGTGTCCCCATGGATTACTTGGCCAGAAATTACATTTAGAAAAAGCCTAATTGCCTAAAATTTATCCAAATTCAATACAAATTTTATTGCCTCTAATTGCTTTTCCAGGTTTAGTGGCATTAATGATATTTAAATGTATTTGTCAACCACTCTGATGCATTTACAGCTCTCCAAGTACTGGAGTAATAGCCACCTGATCTGGACATTTCAACCATTCACTCTGGTAGTAAATCATTATGACTCAAGACACAATTTTCCCATTTTTAAACCCACATGGAATTGTGTTTTCACAATTGTATTACTTTTTCTGTCATAAGCTTGTCCTTTTCCCTACTTGTTTAATAGCAGTTTTGCATTGACTTGGTGTATATGGCAGCAGTAATTAATGACAATCTTAGAATAATGTGGCCCAATCTCACATGTCATTGAATTAAGTAATATATATATATATATATATATATATATATATATATATATATATATATATATATATATATATATATATATATATATATATATATATATATATATATATATATATATGTTATATTTATGCTGATAAATATAAATATATTTATCATTTGTTATATTTATGTATTCAGCATAAATATAACAAATGTAACAAAAAAGGCAACAGTAAAAAATATTGGGTTTCTGTCTGTATGGTCTCTTGTGACGAGCCTAATGACAGAGAGTGGAAGTGTGACCTTCCTCCCATACTTGGGCATACCAGGGGTTGTGACTTTAAGTATATATATATACTTAATATGTGCCAATATATGCCAATTATATATTGTTTCTAAAAAGCAACATAGAAACATTCACCTGTTGTTGTTTTTTTCATCTTTCTTGTGCGATTTTTGGAGACTGATGGAACTTAATCCAACATAAAATGGTTGGATTAAGTTTCCTCTTATCCTATTATTCTGCCGATCTTTTGCCATCCCAAAAATAAATATTGTGTGTAAATGCTGCTAAAAATTGGAGTACACAGCAAAAGAGAATGACTAAGGTGAAAGAAAAAGACAAACTCTAAACTGATTCTACTACAGCTTATTCTTTCACACATGAGCAATTCTTGAATAGCATCAAATATCCCAGGGAACTTAAAGATGCTTAATTCTAATGTAGTATAGATAGTCTTTAAACGTACTTCTATGTGGTTGACTCAGCCTTCCATCCTTCTGAGGTTGTTAAAATGAGAACCCAGATTGTTGGGGGCAATATGCTGACTCTGTAAACCATTTAAAGAGGGCTGTAAAGTACTGTAAATCTAAGGGCTATTTCTATTTCAAATAGCCACGTCAGCTATTAAATTCTGTTGAAAATCACATACAATTTCATTGCCCAATGATTTTTTTCAGTTTGAAAACTGAAAACCCACCATGAATCTTTTGATGATCTTGTTAATAATCTAAAAAGTCAAGCATATTTAGTTATTTCCATTCTACTGATTAATCTAAAGCTTGTCCTCATCGTTATTTTTGCACAACAATGATCCTTTTTCCTTTCCACTGTAGCTGAACAACCTCAATGATGGAGATTCGTTCAGAAAGGAAATTATAGCTATCTTTTTCTTTTTTGACACCTGATACAATTCTCTGAGCCACTGCTGAGCTTGTCAATCAGAAGATCGGCAGTTCAGCGGTTCGAATCCCTAGTGCCTCATAACAGAGTGAACTCCCGTTACTTGTCCCAGCTTCTGCCAACCTAGCAGTTCGACAGCAAGTGATACAAGTAGAAAAATAAGGACCACCATTATGGGAAGGTAACAGTGTTCCATGTGCCTTTGGTGTTTAGTCATGCCGGCCACAGAGATGTCAGCGCTGGCTCTTCGGCTTTCAAACGGAGATGAGCATCGCCCCTGAGAGTCAGAAATGACTAGCACATATGTGCCACATCTGGCTCTAGGTTTCAATTCAGAGAGAGAAGGGGGGAGGGAGGAAGGAAGGAGGGGAGGAAGGAAGGGAGGGAGAGGGAGAGAGGGTGGGAACAGAGAGAGGGAGAGGGAGAGGGAGAGAGAGAGAGAATGCACAAGTTATTTAGCTACAAATAAAGCTGTATATAATCCCATTTTTCTCAACAAAAGAAAACTAAACCGTAACAAGTCTTTTGACTAAGTAATGCCTGATTCTGTCATGAAAGCCACATTTTCAATGGGACAGGGAATATTTTTTTTTCTTATTCATATTAATACATGAATCTCTAATTTGTATATATTGGCCTAACAGATAAATTGGAATGCAATTATCCTTCCATTTTAGCACTTCTCTACTTACTGAAATGTTTTCCGATTTTTTTTAAAAAAATGTGTATTACAATGTGTATGTATGAGAAAATTGTATGCCAAAAAGCATATATTGAGGAAATTGCTTGCAAAATCATATGCACTAATAAAAAATAAAGTGCATATAAGAATACTTATGATTTTTTTTTCATGTGTAAAAACATCTTCACAGACAGGATATACTACTGTGCCCAATTTTTTTTTTTTACAAGCATTAGCAAAAGAAGACACTTCATGAAACTTTCTTATATGTATTCCACAGTGGGACAAGAACACTTCAGAAGATAGGGAAATTATGACAGAGGAAATAACTAACACAATATTGTTAACACAATATTAAATAGAAAGAAAAATAAGAGGCAACAGATAAAGCCATCATGGTGGCATATTTTTTTCTGAAAAACTGAGGAACGGAGAGAGCATTTTTCTCAAAATCAGAAAGCGGGGCACATTACAAAAGTATTTCCCCAGGAAATTACCTCAATCTGTAAGGATAAAGCTATGAACGCTAACATTCAGAAATGTGATGAGGCTTACCATAAATGCTACAAATAAGAAATAATTACGTATGTATAAGTAGAACCAGAAGAAGATCAAGGAAGTCTTGGTCTGTTGGTTGGAGAAAAGAGAGAGGATGGTAGGCGACAGGGAGAAGCCTGACATGCTTAAGCTCCTATTTTGCACCTGTCTTCTCACAAAGAAAAAAAGTCAGAAACCACACGAAGAAGAAAAATGCAGATTACATTTGGTCAGTGTATTCGGCATTGAATTCAAATTTGCTGCATTGAATTCAAATTTCTGGAATCAGATGAATTATATTATGTAGCATTGAGTATGGGTTATCATTTCTGGAAAAAAACTGGAAATCTCTTTAAAAATATAAACAAAATATTAATATGACATATCAACTATTGTAATTTATTTAATTGTATATGATGAGAACGAGAAGTAAACATACACACACAATCCATGTAATGATATACAAAACTTCTATGGGAACTTCTACAAGGGTGTGGCAGTGGCCTTATAACTGGATGTCCAATTCAGCTATGCAGGCCTCTGGCATTGCTTCATGCAGATCTTCTAGGGAACCAGCGAAAGCATGTTGTGACCAATTTTACACAATATGTTTAATCAGCATCACAGTTGCAACGGGAATCTTGACATCCCTAGTGATACAGGGCAGAGGCACTTCTTCCAATATCACTTTGTCATATGAAGAACGGTTGCAGGAACTGGGTATGTCTAGTTTAATGAAAAGAAGGACTAGGGGAGACATGATAACAGTGTTCCAATATCTCAGGAGTTGCCACAAAGAAGAAGGAGTCAAACTATTCTCCAAAGTACCTGAGGGTAGAACAAGAAGCAATGGGTAAAACTAATCAAGGAAAGAAGCAACTTAGAACTAAGAAGAAATTTCCTCACAGTTAGAACAATTAATCAGTGGAACAACTTGCCTCCAGAAGTTGTGAATGCTCCAACACTGGAAGTTTTTAAGAAGATGTTGGATAACCATTTGTCTGAAGTGGTGTAGGGTTTCCTGCCTAAGCAAGGGGTTCAACTAGAAGACACGGTCCCTTCCATCACTGTTGTTCTGTTCTGTTCATCCATACCGAATGAGACAGGTCAAACCCAGGTGGTTTGGTAGAGGGATCACTAAAGACCAGGCCACAAGAGAACTACCTTGGACCATTCCTCTCTCCAGGCATTCTCAGGGTTAAACTGAAAACATGTTAAGAGAATGGCAGTTTCCCATGCTGGCCTGTGGGCTTTTATTATTTTTATATAAAACTATTATAAGATGTTGTTATTTGCACAAATGTTGGAATCAAGAATTTGAATACCCTTATATTAATAAATCACCAATTAAAAGAATATAAGTATGTCTGTTATAATTCTCAGGTGACACTCAACGTTATTTTAATGTATATTTGATTGATTCAGTTTATTTACAGTCATGGACCAGAGACCACAACAAATAAAAACACTCAAAAAATATACAATTAAAATTCTAGAATAAAATAATAAGTAGATAAAATATATGATAAAATCCAGCCTGTCACACATAGTCTATGCTAAAATTACAATTCGTAAACAGTGCGGCCCGTGGTCACTTTAATGCTAAAAGGAAAGGAATAAGCAGTGCAAAAGGTTTGCCCCATTAATAGCTATGGTGGATTAGGCATGTTTTCAATGAATCCACAGTGCTGCTACACAGAATCTAGTCACCTGTGCTGTAGTTATGGACCATTTGTCCTTAAGCAGCCACTGGATATAAGCAGTGTCACAATAACCAGGTTACCTAGCAATTATTGGAATGATACATCAAAGGAGTATGTGACCAACAATCTCCACTTCTCCTGAGCCATAGAAAAGAAAAGAAATAAGTTGGTCATCGATTTCATTATGATGAAAGTGTAAAATGATGGAAGACATACTTGCATGTTATGGCATCCCTTCTGTGTTATTTTGATTTTTGATTTAACATTTATAATTTTGTAAATATGGGTTTGGGAAGAGTAAGTTGGTTGAAATATATGAATATGATTTTGAATTATATACCAATAGTTTGGCATGTATGCATGGAGTCTCTTGACAGTGAGATGGGAAGTATATGTATATAATGTATAAATAAATAAAAAATTAAAAACAGCAAAAAAAAGAAGAATCTCTTTTGCAATGGAAACAGTATCATCCCAGATTTATAGCTTTGGAGCGATAACGTATGAGTTTTCTGCGCATGAATTGATTCCTTATTTGTAAAATGGAAATGCTAATCAATATTGTTCTTTGTGGTGAACATTTAATGAATAGTTTAAAATCTGTTTTTTTTCTTGCATCTTTTCATGTATTTTTTTTGTCTGTTTGCATTTCTTGTGGTATCTTTTTATTTTTATTTACTAAAGCAATGTAAATACAAGATCATCATACTGCAGTCAGCCTCACCGCCATTCAATAATGGCGGCTCCTCCTTCTCTAGTTTCTTCTCTTTCAGGGTGAACGTAGAAGATTAGAAAAAATAATTAGAACATGCATTTAGACAAAAGTCGCCAATTGAAATCTTGAGGAAATTCTATATCTAAGAATACCCAAGTACATCTTGACAATGGCTCTGCATCATCACAAGAAAGTACCACTGATGTGAAAGGAGTGCTTTACATTTTAATAACCCTTCATTGTTGCTAAACTCGGTTAAACCCGTTCATTTTAACAGTATACCGTCGTTGCCTGCTCAATAGCGAGAAAGATAATGCTATTTTGTTGAACTGTATGGCTACATGTCCTTCAGCAAGAATAGCTTTGTAAATTCCATGTCAAGCTAATTAGATTTCTTGATTACCTCACTGGAGCTAGTCACTCGGAATGGCCTTCTCCTACCAGGTGGAAGACAAAATAAATGTCTTTTTTTCTTACTCTTTTCTTTTTTTTCTTTTGTGCTGATTGCCCTAAATTGGTTATGTATTCTGTACCTTCTCTCTTTCTCTTTTCTCTCTCTCTCTCTTTCTCTCAGTTTGCTGGTTTCCTTTTTGTTTCAAAACCAGCTGGTGGTGAAGGCAGTCAGAAAACAAAAATGTCAAGCTAATAATTGTGCAGCCATGTCCTTCTCCCTACCAAAGAAAGAATTTCCTTACCAAAAAAAAAAAAAAAACACCCCTAATCTTCTCTAGATTAATTGGTGAATTTCAATCATGGCTTCAATCATTACCATAAAGATAATCCAGTAGCATAATGGTGAAAGTCTTGAACTTGAAGCCCAACCTTCTTCAAATGTTGCTGAGGGATAAAAGTAAAGTAGAACTCAATCTAAGCTATATTGATCTTCCAGAGAAAAGTTGGGATATAAATAAAAGACATTTGCTATATCCAGTCTAATGAAAAGATGGACTAGGGGTGGCCTGATAGCAGTGTTCCAATATTTCAGGGGATGCCACAAAAAAGAGGGGGATCAACCTATACTCCAAAGCACTTGAAGGCTATGAAGCAATGGATGGAAACTAATCAAGGAGAGAACCAACCTAGAATTAAGGGGGGGGGGGGAATCTGTGAATTAAACAGTGGAACTGGTTATCTCCATAAATTGTGGGTCCTCCAACTCTGGATGTTTTTAAGAAGAGATTGGACAACAATTTATCTAAATTGGTATAGGGTTTCCTGCTTCAGCAGGGGGTTGGACTAGAAGACCTCCAGGGCCCCTTTCAACTCTGTTAATCTGTTGTTTTACATACTTTTTTTTTAACAGTTGGATTTTAACAAAACCCTCTAAGGCAGACAGTCCAGCACAGTGACTGCCTTGAAGAAGAGAACACTTTGTGGATGTCAAAGCCACCTGCAGAGTTCTGGTTTCAAGCCAAAGTACTTTTTGTAAAAGTATAAATGACAAGCATAATTATTACAGAGGCTTCATAAGAATAAGCCTGGCACCTCAGTTTCTCACCAGTGAAATATTGTCTGAAATGACACCTTTGTCCCAGCTTCTCTCTTCCTTGAATGTAGGGCAAAGCAGGCATTGAATCTGTCTTTCATCAGCAAGCTGATTATACCAATTCCAAAATGCATGTTTACAAATATTATTCGTTTCTTTCCTGCTATTTTGCATACTGGCTTCCTCTCGTTCCATGGTTTCCATGGCGACTCTCCCATTGCTTTCTCATTAGAAAGAAGTTCTGTTTAATTGATCTTCTAATGTATTGCTTAATAGTAACTGTTAAGCAATCCTTTGTTTCCAGGTCATATTTAAGGGCACACAGATTTACATTTTTTTAAAAAATAATAATTTTGTTAGCCTGAAACTAATCATTAACAGCCATTTTCTTTCTTCATTTTTAAATAGCCATTACTGAAGGTTTCCAAACAGCAAATATTTATATCCTGCAAAAACTGCTGCTTTGTCAGGCTGGCTGTGTTTATTTGTCTGAGTAGGCAAGGAAATGACAGTCTCCAGATTTTGGCTCTCAAAGAAAAAAAGGAGATAGTTGTGTATGACCACCTTTATTTTTCTTCTAACTCAAATTTGGACATAATGTACTTAAGAGAAGGCAAGATCAATATATAAGGACAAGCTGGGTGCATATTGTTAAGCAGATAATAGGAAAATCGAAGGACCAGTGACCAGAAAGAAGAATGAATGGGTCACTGAGCCCCATTGTTGTTGCGATGGCTGTTCTGATGCAGTTATGGAGGAAGCTGTCAATTTAATCATACTCAGTGTCTTGCATTATTCTTCCATGGAGGAAACAGCAGCCAGGTTATGACATATTACTAACTAGATTTCTACTGTGATCAGGTTACTCTGATCCAATGGACCTAGCTGCCCATGCAGTCTCACATTCAACTGTGTGTGCACTCATACATGCATTGTCATATTTGTTTTCTAGAAAATGTTGGGAAATCTATGCATAGGTCTTGCATTATGTTGTGCATGTAGTTCAACAGAAGTCGCATTTTTGCTTGCACTGTGCTATTGTAGGCAATGAACTGAAGTCTTACATTAAGCTGGCAGCAGCCTTAAACTCGTTTAATTCAAGATTTGTAGTCTGAGGGGTCATTTCTATGAATACCTAGATAGCCAAATTAGCAACAACCATTTTAAAAAGCCAGAAGTAGAATAGAGTAGAGTGGAGTGGAGTGGAGTGGAGTGGAGTAGGGTAGGGTAGGGTAGGGTAGAGTAGAGTAGGGTAGGGTAGGGTAGGGTAGAGTAGAGTAGAATAGAATAGAATAGAATAGAATAGAATAGAATAGAATAGAATAGAATAGAATAGAATAGAATAGAATAGAATAGAATAGAATACAGTAGAATATAATTCTTTATTGGCCAAGTGTGATTGGACACACAAGGAATTTGTCTTTGGTGCAGATTCTCTTAGTGTACATAAAAAGACAAGATACATTTGTCAAGAATGATAAGGTACAACACTTAATGATAGTCATAGGGTACAAATAAGCAATCAGGAAACCATCAATATCATTGTAAATCGTAAGGATACAAGCAACAAAGTTACAGTCATGCAGTCATAAGTGGGAGGAGATGGGTGATAGGAATAATGAGAAGATTTAGCAGTAATAGTAATGCAGCCTTAGTGAGTAGTTTGACAGTGGTGAGGGAATTATTTCTTTAGCAGAGTGATGGCATTCGGGAAAAACTGTTCTTGCGTCTAGTTGTAAGTATGAAAGTAAAACAAAAAAAATAAGGACTGAGTATGGTCAGCTTTACAACAATACTGTTTTTTTTAACGCAACCACTGTGCTGAAAAAGTATTATCCATCACTCTATTTCAATCTCATTAAACTTGTTCAAAGATATGGAACCTGTTCTTGCATAGTACTCCGAACATCCTTAGTGAAGCCTTCTCTGATTGGGTAGAATTAAATATATTACTACAAGGATTAGATACCCCTCTTCAGATGGGGAAAGTAACATTTTTGATGGCTATCATCCTCACAGATTCACATATGGAGGTATGAGAGCTAAAAAAAATGAACATATCAAACAAACAACCGCCCAAAAAGAAATCAACATAATAATTCCTCAATGTTTATTTCTACTGTTCTCTGGAATACCATTCATGAAGGATCACTGTTGTCTGGTAGGCATCACAATCCAATTTATGTTGTACAGTTTCAGTTGCCTTTCAGAATCCTTTTCTGAAGACCACAAGAATTCTTTAGGAAGTAGGGTTATCAAGAGAGAGAAAAAATATCAAATATTATTTTTTTTCAACCTATATTTGTCCAGCTACTTTTCATCAATGAAGCATTTGAATAGAATTCCAGTTTTAAAATTAGCTTCTCATTCAGCAACTAATATCCAATGATTGTTGTAGATAGGGCAGAAATGTTACTGCAAACAACTTCATAAGCAATCAATTGATGAATAAGGTTTCCTGTTTCTTTCTTTTATTTTTAATGAAAAGGAGATGCAAGGAAAAATTCAAACTGAGGTTGGCATGCTGGAGAAGGGGATTTTATTTTATTTTATCATTTTTTTATTTTTCACATGCTTGTGAGTGTAGAATTAGGAATACACCTGTCTAACTGCTAAATTGGATAACTGACATGACTTTACTATCAGTTTCCCAATATTTGTAATAGCTTCTTCAATCAAGAGTTATAGCTAGTTGATCTAATCTGGTGATATGTTCTTCAAACTTAAAAGACATAGTAAAGAGTTTATGTAATTTTAATTATTTAATTAAAACTTTGAAGACACTATCAAGTTTGGGAAATTTAAAAAAAATATTTCAACCAGTCGCTAATGAGAGTTGTAGAAAATATATCAAACAGTTATCTGAATGTTTACCATGATTCTTCAAATTTTTCAAAGATATTCAAGAATATTTATACTACTATGTTATGTTGTCAGATGAACAAACTTTCATGAACTGGAAAAATATAGGATTATATATATTCATGAAGTAGCTATTAAGGAATTTCCATCATCTACATCATAGCTGCCATGACTGGTATCAGAGTATTAGGTTCAGATCTTTATGGTTTTAATGAAATTGATCCACTGAGTATATTTTCATAGAATAATACAAGGTTGCAGAGCATAATAATAAATTATATGATTATGTTGGACAAATGCCCAGGATATGGTGCCATCTTTGTCCAGGATATATATGCATATTTGACATAAATTTGATTGGTATGGGTGGAAGAAATTCATGGGGGCACAGTGGTTAGAATGGAGTACTGCAGGCTGCTTCTGCTGCCTGCCAGCTGCTTGCAATTTGGCAGTTCGAAACTCTCTGGTTCAAGGTTGACTCAGCCTTCCATCCTTTCAAGTGAGTAAAATGAGGACCCATAGGGAAGCAGTGGCTCAGTGGCTAAGACACTGAGCTTGTCAATCAGAAAGGTCAGCAGTTTGGCAGTTTGAATCCCTAACGCCCCATAATGGAGTGAGCTCCCATTACTTATCCCAGCTTCTGCCAACCTAGCTGTTCAAAAGCATGTAAAAATGCAAGTAGAAAAATAGGGACCACCTTTGATAGGAAGGTAACAGTGTTCTGTGCACCTTTGGCATTTAGTCATACTGGCCACATGACCATGGAGATGTCTTCAGACAGCTCTGGCTCTTCAGCATTGAAATGGGGATGAGCACTATCCCTAGAGTCGGGAACAACTAGCACATATGTGTGAGGGGAACCTTTACCTTTAAAATGAGGACCAGATTGTTGGGGCAATATGCTGACTCTGTAAACTGCTTAGAGTAAAGCACTGGGAAGTACATAAGCCTAGGTAGTATTGCTATTGCTATGGATTCAGAATGGATGAATGTTGTTAAGAGTGATATTAAAAGTGCAGTTATAAACAATGTCAATGAGGAAAAATGTAAAAGACTGTAAAAAGCTGCACAAAAATCATAGTAAAAATCTGAATCTCAAAGAGAACAAATGTAGGAAATTGAACGCGGAATAAGAGGGTATTCAAGTAGGAGCAGTCAGGCATAACACAGGTTATGTAGACAGTAAACACAGGGTCAATCAAAATGGACTCAAATGTCTATACACCAATGCACAGAGTATGAGAAATAAACAGAGTGAATTAGAAATTCAAATAAATTAGGGCAGATGTGATATTGTTGCCATTACAGAAACTTGGTGGGATGAAACCCACAAATGGAACATGCAGCTAGAAGGATTTGGATTATTTAAAAGAAATAAACCAAATAAAAGAGGAGGTGGAGTTCCACTATATATAAGAAATAACTACATCTCTACAGAAATAGAGCACAACAATGATAAGAACGGTCTTGAATGTATTTGGGTCAATATTAAAGATTGGGGGGAAATGACATTGCCATAGGTCTACACTACAGACCACCCAACCAAGCAGAGGAAGTAGATGAACTTTTTGCTAATCAGCTAACTAAGGTATGTAGGAAGCACACCAAAATAGTAATGGGGGATTTTAACTACCCTGACCTCAACTGGGAAACAAACTCTGCACCAAGTGGAAGAGCCAACAGGTTCCTAACGAACCTAGTGGACAACTATGTTTCCCAAAAAGTGGAGAAGGAAACAAGGGGATCGGCCATATTAGACTTAATTCTCACTAACAGAGAGGAAATGATAGAAGGTGTTGAAGCCATAGGAACCCTGGGGACAAGTGATCATGCAATATTGGAATGCAATATTGGAATTCAATATTATGCAAACAGAAATAGTAGAACAAAGTCAAACTAGAGTCTTGGATTTTAAGAGAGCTAATTTCAATAAACTTAGAGATAGCTTGTGAAGAATTCCATGGATGAGAATCATCAAGGGGAAAACAACTCAAGAAGCTTGGGAAATTTTGAAAAATGAAATTACAAAAGCTCAGTCTAGCACAATACCAATGAAGAAGAAAAATAACAGCTCCCAAAAGAAATCAGCATGGCTGCATAAAGAACTCTGACAAATTGAAAGACAAAAAAGTTAAGTATAAAAAGTGGAAAGTGGGGGACATAACTAAAACAGAATATCAGCAAATAGCCTGAACCTGTAAAGGTGAAGTAAGGAAAGCTAAGGATCACAATGAAGAAAGGCTTGCCACAAACGTAAAAAATAACAAAAAACGATTCTTCCAACATGTTAAAAACAAGAAAAAGGTTAAGGAAAGAATTGGTCCATTGCTGGGAGAAAGTGGCAAGAAGATGACAAACAACAGGGAGAAAGCAGAACTATTTAACTCATTTTTTGCATCTGTCTTTACACAAAAGGATAAAACAGTCCAACCTATCAAAAACAGCACCACAAAAATCAGATTAGGAACACAAATTGAAATAGGGAAGAAAATGATAAGTGAGCACCTGTCTACCCTAGACGAGTTCAAATCACCAGGACCGGATGGATTACACCCCAGGGTTCTAAAGGAACTGGCAGATGAGATCCCACAATCACTGAACTATATCTTTCAGAGATCCTGGAGCACCGGGGAACTGACAGAAGACTGGAAAAGAGCTGATGTGGTTCCCATCTTCAAAAAAGGGGAAAAAATAGATCCAGGAAACTATAGACCTATCAGCCTGACCTCAATATCAGGAAAGATTATGTAAAAGATAATCAAGCAACAAATTAGCAAACACCTAGAAGTAAAAAAAGTAATAGTCAAAAGTCAACATGGGTTTGTCAAAAACAGATCATGTCAGACTAATCTTATTGCATTCTTTGTCAAAGTGACAAAATTAGTGGACCAGAGGAATGCCGTCGATATAATTTACTTGGACTTCAGTAAGGCATTTGATAAGGTAGACCATAACCTACTACTAGATAAAGTAGAAGCATATGGGCTGGACAGCACCACCACCAGATGGATTCGTAACTGGCTGACCAACTGCACTCAATGTGTAGTCCTCAATGGAAGTGCATCTACATCGAGGGAAGTATGCAGTGGCGTACCCCAAAGCTCTGTTTTAGGCCCAGTACTCTTCAACATCTTCATCAATGATTTGGATGAGGGACTAAATGGGGAACTCATCAAATTTGCAGATGATACCAAGCTGGTAGGAATAGCCAACACTCCAGAAGATAGGCTAAAGATACAGAAGGATCTTGACAAACTTGAACATTGGGCATTATCTAATGAAATGAAATTCAATGGTGAAAAGAGTAAGGTTCTACATTTAGGCAACAAAAACGAAATGCACAGGTATAGAAGGTGGATTATCAGGAGAAAGCCTGATTTCAACTGGAGGAAGTCGGTCAGCCCCCCTCATCAGAGCTCCAAACTTTCACGCTGTGATGTCTTCCCCAGCAGCAGAAGCAAGAAAGGATGAGTACTTTTGGAAATTAACCCCTAAGGGAGCTGAGGTAGAGTTCCCTTATCCCAATTCCCAGATACAGGGAATGGTCTCAAGCAAGCTGGCAAGGGTGGACTGGAGGTGGGACTGGAAACAAGCCAAGCTCCCAAAGCCCCAGATGGAATCCCTAGGGAATGCAAAAGAGCAACTGAGGGAGCCCAGGAACGAAACCTCGTCCGGGACAATCCCTACAGTGGGACCTAACCTGCCAAGTGGTGTTCGAAACACTAAAATAAACGTTTGCAAAGGAGCTGGTGCTGAAGCATCCTGACACGGATCAACCCTTTGTGATCCAGGCAGATTCCAGCGACATGGCAGTGGGAGCACTGCTACTCCAAAGAAACAACCAAGGAACCTGCGCCTACACCTCCCGCAAGCTCACAGACACAGAGAGACGATGGGCCACATGGGAAAAGGGGGCTTTCGCAGTGAGTTGGGCACTGCTAAACTGGAGACACCTGTTGGAAGGGAGCCAGAAACCATTTGAAGTCTGGACTGACCACAAAAATCTGGAGGCATTTGGGACCCCATGGAAACTGTCACCCACACAAGTCCGATGGTCTCAATACTCAATACATTTTGATTTTGTCTTAAAGCACATTCCAAGTGGGAGGAACTTTCTAGCTGATGTCCTCTCCTGCATGTCTCAGTACAAATGTGAACGGGAGCACGTTGTGGATGCCATCATTCCCTCTACTCAAACAGCTGTCCAAGTAACCACCAGGTGGCAACGGCGTGACCGGCAAGACCAACCTACAAGCGACCTAACCAGGAGAATCGAAACTGAACTGCTAGCAGACCTCTGGTTCCAACACATCTTGACAAAAAGAGATGACCTTGCATGGAAGGGGATGAAACTCTACGTCCCAGAATTCCTACGTAACCTAGTTCTCCAGAGAAGTTACGACTCCAAACCGGCAGGCCACTGGGTTCCTAAACACTTAGCCCAAAGGCAGTTCTGGTTGCCTGGCATAAAGAAAGATATGGATAGTTACATGAAAAGTTGCACCATTGGCGCCACAATGAAGAGACAACCGGGAATCCCCCCCCCCAGACTGCTGGTCATGTGGCCAACATGACTAAATGACAAAGGCACATGGAATGCTGTTACCTTCCTATCAAAGGTGGTCCCTATTTTTCTACTTGCATTTTTACATGCTTTTGAACTGCTAAGTTGCTGGGACAAGAAACGGGAGCTCACTCCGTTATGCGACACTAGGGATTCGAACTGCTGAACTTTCTGATCAACAGGCTCAGAATCCTAGCCACTGAGCCACCCTATCTCTTAGGTCATATAAGTCTACATCAAACTATTCTGTGATATTATGCAGGATGCTATAGATTTTAATCCTGGACCAGATATTTGTTAACATTTTTACTAATACATTGAGCAGAGAGATTAAAGTAGTGCTTGCTAACTGTGTTTGCGGGGGGGGGGAGGGTTAGGGATTCTTAGCCAGAGTTTTCAGAAGTGGGTTGTTATTGCCTCCTTCTTGGGCTGAGAAAGATGGCCCAAGATCAGTCAGTTAGCTTTGTGTCTAAGGTAGGACTAGAACTCATGATTTTCCAATTTCTAGCATAATTTAATACTACAGCAAACTGGTTCTCATTTGCTCAGTTAGCAGATGATAATACACAACTGTTTAAGATAGATATATAGAAGTAGTCTAAAAATAACCATATTAAATTTGATGGAAGTGAATGCGGAATTCTTCATCTTACAAAAAGAAATATATTGTGTAAGAATAGGATGGAAGATATCTAATTGGATATACTCTACATAAAAAAGCATAGAATCACTTCCTGAATAATAATCATTAGTACAATATATATTCTGAAAAATAGCATTCTTACAATAATACAATAGCAGAGTTGGAAGGGACTTGGAGGTCTTCTAGTCCAACCCCCTGCCTAGGCAGGAAACCCTATACTGTTTCAGACAAATGGCTATCCAACATCTTCCTAAAATCTTCCAGTGTTGGGGCATTCACAACTTCTGGAGGCAAGCTGTTCCACTGATTAATTGTTCTAACTGTCAGGAAATTTCTAAGTTGCTTCTCTCTTTGATAGTTTCCTCCCTCTTCTTTGTGGCAACCCCTGAGATATTGGAACACTGTTATCATTCCTGCAACCATTCTTCATATGTTTTAGTCTCCAGTCCCCTAATCATCTTTGTTGCTCTTCTTTGCACTTTTTCTAGAGTCTCCACATCTTTTCTACATCATGGTGACCAAAACTGAATGCAGTATTCCAAGTGTGGCCTTACCAAGGCATTATAAAGTGGTGTTAACACTTCACGTGATCTTGATTCTATCCCTCCGTTTATGCAGCCTAGAACTGTGTTGGCTTTTTTGGCAGCTGCTGCACACTGCTGGCTAATATTTAAATGGTTGTCCACTAGGACTCCAAGATGCCTTTCACAGTTACTACTGTTGAGCAAGGTACCACCTATACTGTACCTGTGCATTTTGTTTTTGTTGCCTAAATGTAGAACCTTACTCCTTTCACCATTGAATTTCATTTTATTAGAAAGTGCCCAATGTTCAAGTTTGTCAAGATCCTTCTGTATCTTTAGCCTATCTTCTGGAGTGTTCGCTATTCCTGGCAGCTTGGTGTCATCTGCAAATTTGATGAGTTCCCCATTTATTCCCTCATACAAATCTTGAAATATTAGGGGTTTGTTTCACAGAAAAGGCTAAGATTGTTTTTTCCTATGCAGCCTTCAGAATTGTGGTCTGAATACAGAAATGCAAATTCTAGTTGAATGGTAAGAAATGTTTCTTCATAGTATACTGTAAGTAGTTTTAATAATGGAGTGTATCAATAGCAATAGCAATAGCAGTTAGACTTATATACCGCTTCATAGGGCTTTCAGCCCTCTCTAAACGGTTTACAGAGTCAGCATATTGCCCCCACAGTCTGGGTCCTCATTTCACCCACCTCGGAAGGATGGAAGGCTGAGTCAACCTTGAGCCGGTGAGATTTGAACCGCTGAACTAGCAGTCAGCTGAAGTGGCCTGCAGTACTGCACTCTAACCACTGCGCCACCTCGGCTAGCTCCCCCTTTCACTGTAGCTCCCCCTTTCACTGTATATATTCATAAAGATTGATAAACATTTATTATTTAAACATTTAACAATCTTGTTCTTGCTGATGGTCTAAATTGTCCTTTATAGCGCTACAGTTTTATTGTTCTATGTTATCTAGCATGAAGCAGTATCATTGTTTTAAAATGAGATGTCACCTGGCCTCACCCTTCAATAATAGGTTATTAATTGCTTTGTTGTGATAAGTTCCAGAAAAGACAATTAGCACTCATCATGTTATATTTCTTCCTTTATATTTTTCCCTCTTGTTTCTTGACCTCTGAATCTCTTTACTGAAATTCTAATAGCATTAATGTTAACAGTATGATTAAAAAGCTAGACAGTGCAACAATGCTACTTGATAATATCTATTTTACTATCTTTTTTGTGCCATTCTGTTGGGATTGTATGTCTTGTGAACTTTTGCAAATAAAGTACATATTCTCATAAGGCATCTTTTTGTGCTATCAGCTAGGACTCTTCAGTTTTGTAGCCTGTGTATTGACTTCCCTTTTTCTTAGCATCTATAATTTTGTAAATAGCAATTATTCATACGTGGTATGGCTTTCAAAAACATTTAAAAACTGCATCTTTTTTGTTTTGAGCATTAAAAGATATGTTTCAAAATATTTGTGCAAAGATTAAGCACTTTACGTTGACTTTAAAAGGAAACAACTGTACTTCCTGAGTGTTTTTTATAAAACCTACATGGAAATAAATAATAATAATTAAACCAGTCATAATAATCTCTTATTTTTGGCTTTGAATCAGGTGGTGGTTGCATTTTTTATGAATCTACTAGTATCTAAATAATTTTGGCAAAGATTCAGAAAAAATGAGTAGCAATATTTTATTTTCCAAGGATTGCCTCTTCTTTTCTGCTACACACACACACACACACACACACACACACACACACACACACACACACACACACACACACACTTTTTCTGTGTGTGTGTAGAGAGAGGGAGGAGAGAGGGGGTGAGGGAGGGACGGAGGGAGGGAGAGAGAGAGAGAGAGAGAGAATTAAAAATGTAAATGTGATGGTTGGTCACAGTTATTTTTTTCCTCATTGTCCTAACTTCAAATGGTCACTGTTTGAGGCAATTGCTAAATGAGGACTACATATACTTATATACTTATACATATAATATAGAAATAGATTAATGCAGAAACCCCATGCAATAGCTCTATGAATAGATCATGTGAAAATAAAGTGCCCCAGAAATATACTAAGCCCTTAATTGTTAGAAATAATTCATCTCCCTTTGCAGAAAATTCACTGTGACCTTTAGCACTTTCTTTTACAATCTCAACTAAACAAATAAATAAATAAGCAGGCCTTCAAATGTACAAATACATAAAAGAAACAACTATGACTAGGGATGACATGATAGCAGCGTTCCACTATCTAAGTGCGTGCCACAAAGAAGAGGGTGGTCAGCTGTTCTCTAAAGCACCTAAAGGCAGGACAAGAAGCAATGGATTGAAAGTAATCAAGGAGGGAACCAACCTAGAACTAAGGAGAAATTTCCTGACAGTTGTGAGAAATTAATCTGTGGAATTGGACTTGGCTCCAGAAGTTGTAGGTGCTCCAACACTGGAGTTTTTTGTTTTTTGTTTTTGTTTTTTTAAGAAAAGAGAGATTGGACAACCGTTTGTCTGAAATAGCATAGGGTTTCCTGCTTGAACAGAAAACCTCCAAGGTCCTTTCCAACTCTATTATTTTGTTAATTTGGGGATGTGGCAGTCTCTCTTTAAACTGCTTTCAGCTAAGACAATAGTAAGGTAAAGATTTTCCTGTCCAGTTGTGTCCAACTCTAGGGAACAGTGCTCATCTCAATTTCTTAGGAAATTGAGCCAAGGGAAACAGCATTGTCCAAATACATTTCCATTGTCGTTATCCAGCATGACTATATGCCAAGATGCACAGGATGCTGTTACCTTTCCACAGAAGTGGTACCTATCCATCTACTCACATTTGCATGCTTTTGAAGTGCTAGGTGAGCAGATGCTGGGACAAGTAACTGGAGTCTCATACTCAGGCTGTCAATTTTCCAGTTAACAAGTCCAACATTTTTAGCTATTGAGCCATCACACCCTTTTAAAGCCATAGTAGGGATCTTTTTCAGGTCAACATACATCCTTGGCTTCTGAATAATAGGCCATGAGTCACACTCAAAAAATAGGCATGAGGACAAAAATAGAAATTAAAAATTGCTTATATAACTGCTTACCAGGCAAGTCAACAGAATATTTCTGTTGAATTGACCTCATTTTCTGGTGACTACATGGACACAGTTGAAAAGTTTTCCCACTGCTTTCTTCTTTTGTTCTTTCAGTTCTACTTTTTCCTTATGGTTACCATACATCTACTAACCAAGCTCACACAGTGGTGGGAATAGTTTGCACCTATTCAGGAGAATCGGTTGTTAACTTTCTAAGCAGTATGGAGAACCGGTTGTTGGAAGAAATCTCATTTTGTTTTTTTTTTCTACTTTGCAGGGCTAATCCTGTAAGGAAGGCAGGAAGGAAACATTCTGGTGTGGTTTCTAGCCTAATCTTTATTGCCCTGCTTACAGAAACTGCCTCTCTGGTTAACCCTTATTACATTGTAATAGCTAAGGCGAAGCGCCCATCGACATGAGTGATGTTAAGTTGGCCATACCCACCCAGTAACATGACACTGAGCCACATCTACCCAGTTCGTTGTTAGGAAACAGAGAACCAGTTGTTAAATTATTTGAATCCCACCACTGCTCAACTCTGCTTAGTTTCCAAGCTGACATAGGTCAGTCAGGAGCTGCTGAGACTCTCACCATGTAGTTAATTATGTAGTTAATTAAAAATCTTTCTCTGGTTTTTACTACTTTTCTGTTTTTCTCTTATACAAAATGGCAATTCATTGGCAACTTTTGGAAGTCCTGTAAAATAATTTTTTTAGAGGCCACCTTTTTTCATTTCTTAACTACAGTAAATGCCTCTTTTCCTGGCTTAATTCTGCCACTGAGGCATACATATTTTCAATGCTCAATATTTACTAACGATGCTAATAAATTTAATCTTCCCCCATTAATACCCAAGGATGCTGCCTACTAAGGTGTTTGCATAATTTTTGCATTATTTCTTCAACCCACTCACGGCTTTTCTATACATACATATTCCTGCAGAAGAACAATTCTGTGCCGGTGAAAAATGTTCCGAAGAGAATAGTGCAAAAGCTCTCCTTGCAACCTTAGGTTACCTTAAAGCAGAATTTCTCAGGATGAGCCTTTTACAGCTCTGAAACTGATGCAGAGAAGGTGAATGACCCGCAGGTGTCTTATTTCACATGAATACAAGGTCAATTCTTAAGCACTGTATGCTGGGGAAAAGACTGGCTTGAAATAAAGAAAGGAAAAAAATAGCAACATTGAAATTAGCCTACCAATAGCATTGTAACTTCGTAAGTTAAGCCATTGGATACAAGGAGTGTATTCAGTTTAACACACACATTTCAATAATAATAAAGGAGGGAAAAACATGAAAAGAACATAGAGCCTCATTTCAAAAGCACTGAATAGTTGCTCTGTACTGGAGTTATTCTATCCTTTAATTGCGACTCATATATGAAAACAAAAAAGGGGGGCAGGCATAACAAAAGGTATGGCAAAGTAAGGAACAGGTAGAACACCATTCACTTATAGATTAGAATTCAAGTTCAAGTTAGAATTCAAGTTTCCACAATCCATTTTATTTTGAAGGGAAGCTCCGCCCACCTCCCGGACACTTCTGCACATGTGCAGAAGCTTCTGCACATGCACAGAAGTATTGCACATGCACACAAGCAAGTACAAGTGAACTGGTAGTAAAACAGTTAGCAACCCAGCACTGCTTCATCTACTCTACTTTTGTTGGTCAGTCTTTGAAGCTCTCTTTTGCTACATGACATTTGGAAAAAGAATCCATTTTTGGTGGTGTTTGGACTGCCCTTTGACTGAGCTGGCTGGGGATCTTGTGTAGTTTGGTCCGTACATCTGGAAAAAGCTTAGATGTAGATGGATATGAAGTGAAGCCTAGGTTTAAAGGCATTTTTTTTTTCCAATTTTCGCTCACCTTATGCTTTCATATTGAACAGTGATGGGCCTTAAGGAATTGGTAAATAAATAGGTAGAGATAACAATGTCAAGAATATTGTTCCACCAAGGATGGAAAAGTCTATGAAGATTTCTTGTCACTTTAAAATTTGGAGTCCATACAAGAATATTCCCTACTGATTGTGCTAAACAGAAATGTGTGTGTTCATATTTCTTTAAAACCCTTCTATCAGTCCATGATTTATGATGATGGTTTTTACTGCTCAGAGAAACCATAAAAATGATGACCTCTACTATGTCCCAAGAACATTTTGCTGGCTAATGTTGAAGACAAAAAGAAATGTTTGTTTTGACTGAATCAGCATAGCAATCCTTAGATTCTTAAAAGGTGGAATATGAAAGACATTATTTGATATTGCCACTAAAATAAAGATAATTTGCACATTAGTGGAACAGAATTTACAGTTGGAAGCTTTACATTTTCTCTAGGTGAACAGCCATTTCTAAAGTATGCATTTGGTAACTGCATCAATAATTAGTTTGAGATGCAATTACTATGAGAATTCCCCTTAATTTTTGGGAAGCGATTCCCCACAATTCTGCACAGGATATGAAATAAAATATTTTTAAAATGTAACTATTTTTATAGTATCAGCCTTTAAAACCCACCCTAAGTTATTTTAATCAATATACTTGTTTTAAGTAAAAGCCATTTAATCTCTGACTTATACATTAACCTTCCATTAAGTATTAGGGAAGAAGTTAAATGCACCTTAGTCAATAATGCTAATGTAGGTGCCACTGTACCACCTATAGAGAAATATGTATTCATATTATGTTAAAGTGGTTGTCCTTAATGATTTACCATTATTTGTCAGGAAGCTAATAATAAATTTGAAATATTCTGGAAGAAAATGAATTATAATGTTCAAACTGAGTTCTCTGTACTATAGTAATTTTGCAATGAGGTCATCTACTCTTACTGGTCTATGCTTTTTAAGGCAATGACACTGAAGTGGCAAAGATACCAGGGATACTACTTTAATCTTACTCTGCAAATTTGCATCTTGGTTTGCAATAAATTAGCTTGCTAATTCAACTACGTCAAAGTAAAATCTCTGCATCTACCTGAAAGCACGCAGGCTAAATCTTTAGGCTACAAATCTATCTCAGTAGTTGAGTGGAGGTAGTCCCAAAGTGCTTTTTTAAATGAAATTGGAACATTCCTTTCTAGCATTTCAGATCAACTTACGTATGTAGATTTTTGAACAGCAACTGATCTATTGGATTGTCTAGATCCAGAATATTTAGGAAACTTGAGAGGGGCAAAAAAGGTGGGGAGGGATCTATATTAGACTAGATACATACCAGACTGCAAATTACTCACCTTCCCTACTGTTTGCAAATGTCAGCGTGCACATGTGCGTGGTCGCTTTGCTCGTACATGCAGTCGCTTTGCTCAGACATGCAGCCGCCTTGCTCACACGTGCCACATGTGCACTGCCTTCTGTGCATGTGCAGTGCATTACATCGGAGTGGGTGGGTGGAGCCTCTAGCAGCCGCTGCTACTGGTTCAGCCAAACCGAAGAGAACTGGCTGAATACCACCTCAATGAATCCAAATAACAAGAAAGGATGATTTTCCCCCCTCTATTCCATATAGCCATTAATAGCCAAATGATTGTTCTGCTGATCTTTAAGTAAGAGGGTATGATTTATTAAAAAAAACAGATTTAAAATGGAGATCAAAAAATGTGTATGAAGTGCTTATCTTTAGGGTTATGTTTTCTATGATTCAGGGGTCTCTGTCCTGCAAAGGACAGAGCCAAGGTGGCGCAGTGGTTAGAGTGCAGTACTGCAGGCCACTTCAGCTGACTGCTAACTGCAGTTCAGCGGTTCAAATCTCACCGGCTCAAGGTTGACTCAGCCTTCCATCCTTTCGAGGTGGGTGAAATGAGGACCCAGACTGTGGGGGCGATATGCTGACTCTGTAAACCGCTTAGAGAGGGCTGAAAGCCTTATGAAGCGGTATATAAGTCTAACTGCTATTGCTATTGCTATTCGATTTTTGTATCTATTTTAATTTACTGTACATTCTACTTGGAAACATTACACCCTATCTATTTCAAATAACATTCTGTATTGAGTATTGCATTCAATATGTGAATTAATTTTCAGATGTTCCTGCAGTAGCTATTACTGTATTTCATGGACAGAATCTGGCCAATTGGACTTACTTCTAAGTAGATAGATATCATTATTTTAGGGGGTGAATTATCTGCATCTAGTTTATTTGTTCATAATTATTACTGCCATTGTCCTTTGTAATTTCACACTAACGATTCAGAGGCACAACAAAAGAACTCCTTCTTAGCTCTTTGGCCACTTTTACTGAACACCTATTTTCTCTCTTTTTTTTAATGTACGTGAAGAACCTTTTTCATTGTTTCTAGCAATCACAGCTATTGGATAAATTAAACCAACCATTTGTGTATGTTTCTCTCTCTCTCTCTCTCTCTCTCTCTCTCTCTCTCTCTCTCTCTCTCTCTCTCTCTCTCTCTCTCTCTCTCTCTCTCTCTCTGTGTGTCTATCTGTCTCTGTCTCTTTCCCCCCCCACTCTCTCTTCTCTCTTTGAAATAAGAGATAATATCAGAGGTGGGTTGCTGCCAGCATTACTGCTGATTCGTCGCACAATATTTTTTGCATGCGTGCACTACCTTTGCTCATGCGCATGTCAAATGCATGCTTTGCATGAGTGCACATTTGCACCTAAAAAGGTCTGTGCATGCACACAACCTTAAAAAAGGGGAAAAAAATAAATTTCTGCAATGAAGATTGTTATGAGCATGCCCAGAACCAAAGATCAAGATGGCGGTGCCAGCGATGGAACCAGTTTGGGGGCATAGCAGGCCGAGTTGCTACCTACTCGGCAGAGCCGGTCTGAACTGGTAGGAACCCACCTCTGGATAACATGGAACATTGTTCTTGCATATGTTGCAAGGAGGATTCTTCATAGATTCTCAGACTAATTCTGGATCTATGGACATAAAAAGGACTGTGACATCAAATAAGACCGTGATTTCATCTTCATCTACAGTCACATCCTTGAGTGTTTGAAAGTACTGCATGGGAAGTTGATGGAGTGTTTGCTTCCCTTGTGAGTTGCCAATGCTTTTTGTTAATTATTTTGCAATGTTGTAAAGGTCTGTGGCATGATACAATTAGACAGAGAAATATGTCAGGCTTCTGTATTGTGGGGTGTCCACAAAAGCATGGGAGGATAGATCCATGGTTTCTCATCCTCCTCTTTTCCTGTTTGGCAATTTGGCATTTCTTGATGAGAGTTCTCTTAATCTGGTTGTTTAGTTTCTATATTGTGTTGGTGTTCTCTGAATATTTGTTTTTTTATCTTCTAGTAATTCTTTCACTTCTTGCAAATATTGTGATCTGTCCATAATAACCAATAGTCATCTGCTGGAAGGATGATGATGGTCTGGTCCTCTTTTTGCTCTGTCCTCTGCTATGAGTTGATTTTGTTCTTGTCTTCTTCTGGTCTGTAGAATGATGTCTGATGTTTTCTTGGACCTCTGGAGGAAGTCCAGTAGTTTTAAATGCTCCTTCTAAGGTTGCAAAGAACTCCAGGTGATTGGCATCATCTGTGCTATAATTGAGGCCTGTCTGTAGAATCCTGTGGTCTGCAGTGGATAGCTGGACATGTTGACCTTCAATTCAGGCTTTGGTGTCTCTTTGATTCTGGGATTGAGTTTGAGGAGTTTGGGTAATAAAATGTCTTCAATAAAACAACCAAAATCAGAAAGCACTTCTTAACACCCCCTCATTTTAACTCTGAACTTTAAATATTCCCCTTTATGGATCCAATTATATATCTCTGCCTTTGGCAAATGAAGTGATGTGTGAATGCCTTAATTCTGGTGTTTGGAGGCCGTGAAGGTCTGCATGGAGAACAATAGTTAACTTGATTTGTGCAATCTGGAGTAGCCTGTGGTAGATTAAAGCTCCTGAAATAGCCTTATGTAGTCCAGGCAATCTTTGAAAATATTAATCAAGCTGTGGCAGAACGACTGCTTGAACCTTTGCTAACTAATAACAGTTTTAAAAATGTGATTTACAAATATTCCATATTTGAACATTATCTTTCATCTTGTATATTCTACTTTCTATTTTGAGTACAGAGCCCATCTTGCCCTGGTGCAAAATGCTCTGGCCTGGGCAATTGGGTGGACCTATGTAGAACAGCACATGTCACACCTATAGTCCATGAACTGCACTGGTTGCCTGTCTACTACTAGGTCCAATTCAAGATGCTGGTTTTGACATGTAAAGATTTTCATAGAATGAACATGTTAGGTTATCTGAGAGACTATTAGGTCAGCCAAAAAAGGCAGGGCCTTAACTATTAGGGAGCTATGCATGATAGGTTCCAGGAGATATGCCTTCTATGTCATGGCACTCATTTTATGGAATAGTTTCTCTCTGAAAATGAGGTTGGATTCATCTCTATTGATTTTCTGGAAGTCACTCAAAATCTGGTTATGTCATCAAGCCTGGAGATTCCAAGAAAGTGGATGACAATTTAAGGTGGCTCCATTATTATTGTTATTGTTAACGTATGCAGTTTCTTTTAGTCTTGCATTTTAAACTTTTTTACAGTGATTGTTTTTATATGTTGACTATTTTATAGTTTTGTTGTACACCATCCAGAGTCATTTTTAATAGATGGGTAGCCGTATAAATGTAATAACAGACAGACAGACAGACGATGATAGATAGATAGATAGATGATAGATAGATAGATAGATAGATAGATAGATAGATAGATAGATAGATAGATAGATAGATAGATAGATAGATAGATAGATAGATAGATGATTGACAGACAAAGTGTTGTGGCCCGCCAGTGGCCAGCACAGCTGGCAGCAGAGTCGGACAGTGAGGAGGTAGAGGAGGAGCATGGTTAAGGAGGAGGCTGGGGAAGGTTTGGACGAGGGCTCTGCGTCAGAGGCAGAGATGGGACCAAGGCAATGATCAGGTGCCTACAGAACTAGACAGCAGTGAGGTAGAGGAACAGCTAGAACCTGTTCCCAGTGTGCACATGCACAGAGCTGCCAGAAGAAAAGAACAACTCATAAATCAGTGTAGATTTGGGAGTAAAGTCACAGGTGGAAGGTGACTGGCCTCACCCATAGGAAATAAAAGAGTGGGAGTGGAGTGAAAGGGGAGTGGGCTTTTGCAGGAAACAATTCATTTGTTAGGTCATTAGATTTGTTTTAGGAGTGTGAAAATCTGTCCATGAATCTCAGAGACTCTCTGCCCAGTCTTTCCTTGCACAGCACCTCATTTGGAAAATATTTACATGGCAGCTTATGTAGTCCCAGCAATCTTTGAAAATATTAATCAAGCGGTGGTAGAACGACTGCATATAGCTTTGTTTAGCTAATAAAATAACAGCTTTAAAAATGTGATTTAGAATTATTCTAGATCCGAACATTATTTTCCATCTTGTATATTATACTCTCTATTTCGAGTACAGAGCCCACCTTGCCTTCCCACCTGACACCTTTAGGCTTCTGAGCACCATAAATAAATTATTGTGTGCTTAAGAAATAAGCTTTTCTGTTGCTTCCTTTGTTGAAAGGTCTAGAAAAAAATAACTATCTCCAGTGACCTATAAGAGTTTTATTATCTAAAGACAGTCCAAAATACTTGAAAAACCATGCAGGATTGCAGAATGCAGAATCAACCAATAACAATAACAACAAGAATACTGATATTTCTGAGTGTATTATTTTCCATAATTGGGAATACTCTATCAAATATGGAGTTGAATTATCCAGGAACAGAGATCCTGATGCACAGGAACAAAAGAAACAGTATTCTTAATAGAGAAAAATCCAGTCTGGGTATTCATTCTAGAAGTGCTACATTTAAATTAAAAAGAAAACAATTTTAATATATTGTATGCATTGTGTTTTTAGGTCATTAATATTCATATTCACTCACGGCCGCGCGAGTGATAGTGGGCGCACTGCGGTTCGCCCACATAACACCCATCCTCCGCGAGCTGCACTGGCTACCTGTTGATCTCCAGGTGCGCTTCAGGGTCCTGTTGACCATCTTTAAAGCCCTTCATGGTAGTGGATCTGAGTACTTGAGAGACCGCCTTCTGCCGATTACCTCCCTCCGACCGATAAGATCGCACAGACTGGGCCTCCTCCGAATCCCATCCGCCAGTCAATGTCGACTGGCGACTACACAGAGGAGAGCCTTTTCTGTTGCAGCTCCGACCCTGTGGAACGATCTCCCCATCGAGATACGCACCCTCACCACCATCCAGGCCTTCCGCGTAGCCCTTAAGACCTGGCTATCCCAACAGGCCTGGGGATAAGTCTCTAATCTGCCCCACCCGAGTGTTGAATGTTGAATGCAAGTTGCGTTTTTATTACTTTATTTATTTTGTTCACATATTGTTTGTTGTGAATTGCACCCCCTCCCTAATGATTGTAAGCCGCCCTGAGTCCCCTCAGGGAAAAGGGCGGACTATAAATCCAAATAAACTAAACTAAACTAAACTAAACTAATACCCATTTTATATAAAATAACGTTTCCTTCCATTCAATGTGCCTGTTATGAGTAATTGTTCAATGATTACCTTAGAATCCTGTTTTTTGTTTGGACATAATTCGTCATCATCATTTTAGCCTTTGTCTATCCACTATCAGGTGAAGGCCTCTTCTGCTTGTTTCTAACCAATATGGTCCTAAGATTTCTTTTACCAATTGGGGCGTCAATACTTGCTGATGTCATCGATCCTTCTGGTTTTAAGTCTGTTTTGAGGACACTTTTTATCAAGTGGGAGCCATTCTGTGATTGCCTCCGTCTACGTGCCATCAGTTCTTCTTGCTCTATGACCAGCTCATTTTCATTGCAATTCTTTGATTCTCTTGATGATATTGTTTACTTTTGTTTGTTCTACAATCCATGTGCAAGTCTTTCTATCTTGTCTTGTAATGCTGAACATCAGTAGTGGATTCAAAAATTTTTTACTACCGGTTCTGTGAGCGTGACTTTGTGTGTGTGGTGTGGCTTTGTGGCATGGCAGGGGAAGGATACTGCAAAATCCCCATTCCCTCCCCAACCCACTAACCTGCTTTCCAGCTTCATTCTCCTATGTAGGGCAACAAAAGAAGATCAGCTGGGAGGCAGTGGGAGGGGGGCAGCCTATTTGCCGGTTCTCCAAATTACTCAAAATTTCTGCTACTGGTTCTCCAGAACCTGTCAGAACCGGCTAGCATACACTGATCAAAAACTTTTCTCTTCAGGCTTAGGGGGAGGTTGTTCTTCAAAATTATTCTTAGCTTGCCAAATGCCTGCCACACCATTAACACACCGTTCAACTTCCTTTATTGCATCATCTTCCACTGAGATCCATTGACCAACATCTATGCAGTAGTCTACTACATCTAGTTCTCCTCTCTCCCTCTCTCTCTCTCTCTCTCTCTCTCTCTCTCTCTCTCTCTCTCTCTCTCTCTCCCTCCCTCCCTCCCTCCCTCCCTCCCCCCTCCCTCCCTCCCTCCCTCCTTATATATATATGTATATGTATATGTATATACATATACATATACATATACATATACATATACATATACATATACATATACATATACATATACATATACATATACATATACATATACATATACATATACATATACATATACATATACATATACATATACATATACATATACATATACATATACATATACATATACATATACATATACATATACATATACATATACATATACATATACATATACATATACATATACATATACATATACATGCATGCATGCATGCATACATACATACATACATACATACAATAGCAATAGCAATAGCAATAGCAGTAGACTTATATACCGCTTCATAGGCCTTTCAGGCCTCTCTAAGCGGTTTACAGAGAGTCAGCATATTGCCCCCAACAATCCGGGTCCTCATTTTACCCACCTCGGAAGGATGGAAGGCTGAGTCAACCCTGAGCCGGTGAGATTTGAACCGCTGACCTGCTGATCTAGCAGTAGCCTGCAGTGCTGCATTTAACCACTGCGCCACCTTGGCTCATACATACATACATACATACATATATCTTTATGGAATTTATTAAATATAATCTGGTGTGTTTTTTCCATGTTTATTTTAAGCCAAATGGTTCTCCTGCTTTGTACAGCTCTTGTAGTTGTCTTTGTAGCTCTTCTGGGGACATAATTAGAATTTAGAAAGTCTATATTTTGGATTACATTTCAGTGTGAGTTTAAATAATTTTAGAACGCATCTTGTATAGTCTAATAATCCCACTGTTAGCAGACTGCAATGTTTAGCATGTTTAATATTATTGAACCGAGGTATTATTACCTACCTAGGAAAGAGTAGTGCTTGTAATGGAGTAGTCAATAACAAAGCCAAAAGTCATATTGATTTTTCCTGAGCAATCTAGTGTATCTTGCAAATATTTCTCATTCTAATAAAGTTGGTTATCGAGAAGAAAGACAAATCCATTGATGCTGTTTTATTCGAGGTTTTTTTGAGGACGTAAAAATAAAAACCAGTTTACAACTCAAGAAAATTAATCTTCTAGACCTTAATCAAGAGAAGGGGGTCATAGAAACCCATTCTTCCCACAGTTGTCTGTCGCAGCAGACATTTTCTCTTAGCAAGGAATTAACACATGTGCATTTAGAAAGGTTTTTGCCACTTCCTTCATATAATTCGTGGTTCGTAATCCACTTATCTAGAGCAGGTCAGGAACAGACATCTTTGCTTATTTGTTTATGCACTATTTGATGTTGTTCAGGAGAAAATGAATTTCCTGTTGTATTCCTAATATAACTTTGTAATATGCCAAGAAATAGGAAATCAATCTTAAGGTATATGCTATATAAATGCTGTCATATATTCATCATATTTATATGTTTTCCCTGCCATTTGGTTCAAAGTGATTTAATACTACATTAAAGAAGAATCTGGGAAGACATCATAAACAGCTCTTGTTTAAAGGGCATTGTGAAGGAGAGCCTTTAATCTGATTGATGAAATAAATGGAAAGTAATCTACCCTCTATTCAACAGCTTGTTGATGGTATGAAAGAATTCCTACTCAAGCAAGCAAGCCTTTAAAAGAGAAAGACCTCTTTCATCCTGTCAGGTTCTCATTTTTTGAGAAAAAGTTAAGTTTTTCATCATGGTTCAGGGGAGTTCTTGTAAAACGTTCACTGAAAATTTAAGAGCAATTACAGTGTCAGACAGCTAGAAAAATTGCTTTACTGAGTGAGAGTCCTCTGACAAATGCATTGTGGGAGAATTGATTCTTTCTTAAGGATAAGTGAATTGTCATTGTTAGTGTCTCTCTGTGACATCTAGCGAGATGTCATCTGCTTTGTAACAGAAGATTTGAATCAGACAACTGTGCTCAACAGTAGACAGTGTCTAGATTAGTTCAGCAAAGAAATAAGGCTTTACTCGGCAGGGTATTCAACTGAGCTATTAAACATTACAGTAGAACGAGAATTTCGGAGAAAAGAAAGGGGTGGAGTTTAAAAATTAAAAATTAAAAGCCAAATACAAGGCCATGTAGCTTGGATGTTGCAAAGAAATCTGTCATATCCTTCAGGAAACTACACTGAGAATAGATCAATAGAATTTCTACTGCGTCCATTAGCTTGATGAGATAGAGGGAGGGAGAGAGGGAGGGAGGGAGGAGAGAGTGGGAGGGAAGGAGGGAGAGAGAAGGTGAGGTATGGGGAGAGGGAGGGAGAGGGAGATAAAGAGTAATTTAGACCATGTTGGTAAAATTATAGTAAAATATGCAAGTGTGTATCTTTGAGGGAAAGAGAGTGGAGGGAGGGAGAAGAGAGAGAGAGGGAGGGAGGAAAGGAGGGAGAGAGAATGGGGAGGGAAGGGATGGGGGGATGGAGGGAGAGGGAGATAAAGAGTAATTTAGACTATGTTGGTAAAATTATAGTAAAACATGCAAGTGTATGTCTTTGAAGGAAAGAGAGGGGGAGGGAGGGAGAAGAGAGAGAGAGGGAGGGAGGGAAGGAGGGAGAGAGAAGAGGATGGAGACAAAGAGTAATTTAGACTATGTTGGTAAAATTATAGTAAAACATGCAAGTGTGCATGTTTGAGGGAAAGAGGGGGAGAGCGAGGTGGGAGGGGAAGGGAGGGAAAGGGAGAGGGAGAGAGTCTTCTAAGAGGGAAATGACATTATTCCAGGGTCAAGTCTTTCTGCAGAAAAGAAGGTGGGAGGGGAAGAAAGGATGAAGATTCTTGGTGGGCCAAAATGGGAGGGAAAGGGTTTTGTCAGGTAATCCGACTGATGAGAGCAGTTTACTGCCAAGGAAAGGAGCAGTAATGAGGTGTTCATTAGCATAAGGTAGGTGCCAGCTCTAATCTTGAGTAATGCAGAAGCCTGTGAAGGGTCTTAAAACAGTCTGTCATTCATGCTTTGCTTTTGCTAACCCACTATTCTGTTTTACTGACACAGTCATATTACAGATTTATACAGGTAATGTATTAGAGCTACGGGAAAGTGCAGTTAATAGGTGAAAATGTGGAGCACAATTTCTTGCAGTATTTCACTGCTTCCATTATATGCCCAGGGCAATCAGCATTAGAAAAGAAAAGAATTGAAAATGTTAGGTATATTCACAGCTGTAATTCTATTTCAGAATTCCACTAAATTAGCTAAGATCCAAAGTTGAATATTAAGATGTGTTGAAAGATTCTGCAAACAATATGTCAATTTACTATAGTATTATATACAATATATTAGTATATACAATAGTATATAACATAAATCTACAACCTGTGTACACTTCTGTATATACATTACGGAGACAGAGAGAAAATATATTGTACCATATGTAGTACTATATACAGCATAATGTGTGTGTGTGTGTGTGTGTGTGTGTGTATGAAAGAGAGATGACAGCAAAAGAGAGACAGACAGACAGACAGAAAGAGAAAGAGAGAAAGAGAATTTTACTTATTTTTTTAATGCTGACTGATGTATTGGTATATATGTGGATTCTTTAATCAGTGTTTTTCATGGCATCATAAAACACTGCAAATTTTGGAAATCATTGTATATTCATAAGAAGACAATGACCAAGTCATGTTTTGATTTCTTTTCAAGTTCAGTGTAATTCTCAGACATTTAAACTTAAAATTCTTTATATTCAGTGCGTTACATACTGAAGGGAATGTATACAATGTTCCAGTTAAACATTGTTTAATCTTTTTGTTCAAAGAGAAATATTGCTCTTTAAATAGTTAATTGTCTGGTTCTTTCATCAGAAAAATAAATTAGAATTTATCCTTTGAACTGTCCTTTCTTTATAGAGCTGGTAGGTCTGGATTTTTTAAAAACAAAGTATATTAAAATAATACTTTAGGAAATTGTGATGCCCATTATTTTTTCTTTAGTGTTAGCATTTTAGGCAGCTGCTGAAAAATGTCCCCATTACGCATTAAATAAGGCTATTCTTTCCTCAATTAATATATATGACTATAATGTAAGGTTATCACTAGCTGATGAGAACTAAATAGCTTGAAATAGATCTATACTAGTCTCCCTTTATTTATTTATCAGCACAAATTATATATATATAACAAATATAACAAAGGCAACAGTAAAAATATTGGGTTTCTGTCTGGATGGACTCTTGTGACGAGCCTAATGACAGAGAGTGGAAGTGTGACCTTCCTCCCACATTTGGGCATACCAGGGGTTGTGACTTTAAGTATATATATATATATATATATATATATATATATATATATATATATATATATATATATATATATATATATATATATATGTCTGTCTGTCTGTCTGTCTGTCTGTGTGTGTGTGTGTGTGTGTGTGTGTGTGTGTGTGTGTGTGTGTGTATATTGCATTGCTATTTTTATGATTTTTCCATAATTTCCTCTAATTAATTTGCTATTAAACCAGAAGAGGCTTGTAATACTTTACTCAAAAAAAAATAGACAAAACTTTGATTCTATGCATACTTTAGCACACTGTTTTTCAATCTCATTAACTTTAAGATGTGTGGACTTCGACTTCTAAAATTCCCCATCATGTCCACATATCTTAAAGTTGCTGAAGTTAAGGAATTCTGCTTTAAAATTGTGTGATTTCACTTTCAGGGAGACCATATCTGGACCAGTATAGCATGACAAATGAAAAGGGAACCAGCCTCACATATTCTTGAGAGGGTCCCAATGAATGTCTTAGGACAATGTTTCTTAAAACTTTTTTTTCTGTCACACTCCTGCTGTTAAAAGTTATGAAGGAGTCCCAAAGAGGTTTTGCTCATATGGATTACATTTATTGAAATTTACCATATTAAAAATTAACACTGATGCTTTGGCTATTGCTACCATTTCTCACAATTGCTTTATTTTTCAGTTGAGACTGACAAATAGTTTTTCATTTTGCAGTCTCCTGAGAAGATCTTGGAGGACACATGCACAGACATTGGGCTTCTAGAACTACCTTTTAAGAAACACTGAGTCAACATGCATAGAGGAGGAAAAAAATGTTTTGCAAATCACAAATGAGTTGAAATTACTGAGTTTGCACAGTTGGGTTAGGATAGCACTTTCGACCATTCAAAATTATATTCAACATTTTTATTATTCCCAGTTGTAAATGTGGATGTTTTTATTGGTTTCTTTAAGATACTTGATGAGTTCATCAATAAGGAGAGTCATTACTGTCTTTGCCAATCCTCTTTGTTAATTCTGAACAGGCACTCTATACGTATATATTTTCTCTACTAGAGAGCCGCCTTATGTTTGTCTTAATGAAAGTAATGAAATAAAATTTGCTTTGCTTCGCGTCCCATAAATATGCCCCATATTTAGTGAGTTCTATTTTTAAGGGATTCTTTAAATTAAGAGAAAGAACATTTACATTTTTTTAAAAATCTAAATGCTGAAGAAGTAGGAATTTTAGGGCTTTAGCAACAGAAATTCAGTTGGAAAAAGTTACAGAAAAGTGCAAGTGGGAAGAATGTATGATATGATACAAATAGATTTTGCAATCCTGTTTGGAAGCTGTGTTAGTAAAGATTATCACCTAATCATTTCAAAATTGCAACTTAGACTATTGCTTTCTTTATTAAGGAGATTAATAATAATAAGCGATAATAAGCTATTGTTCTGCTCTCAAATAAGACATTGTTAACTCAATAATGATTATATTTCATGACAGCAATAACTAAAACTTTGATTTTTATTGGCGTCATCTACAGCCATGAGCAAGTATTCTTTTTTTTAATTTAGAATTATATTTACTTTGTTGGTAGGAATAATTTAAAGTTCATCATAGAAAAAGTTATTCAGATGTAAGTAGATAGCGACAGCGGGAAGAATTTAGATTGATTCTCCTTCTGCCCCATTATTAAGGGAATGTAGAAATACCCACATTCTGTAAACAATTGTGAGCAATTTACTTCTAAACCTACCTAAGGAAATCAGTAGTGTTCAGTATACAGTGTGTTAAAGAGATTTGCTATCTAATTTTACAAAGTAATATTACTTTTGCTCAAACATGAATTCTCTGCTACTAAACAATAATTTTATGTGGTAATTCGGATTTGGAAAAATCCAATATATTAAGTCAAAGCTATTGTCTTGGACTTTTTTATGAATTTGTTGTGGGAGATTATCTTGTGTAAATCTATAGCCTTTCTGAAAAATGAGCTTCATGCTGATACTGATACATTGCTAGTGTTGAAGTTGATAGAAATCATATGTATTTGTGTTTTTATAACATTCTATAAGATGTCAGTCTGTATTATCTAAATTCACTTTATGAAACAATCAGTGATTTGATCTTTTATCTTGCTATTATGTGTACAAGAATTATTTAATCATTAATCTTTTTTTTCCTAATAAGAAAAAAAATGGGGATGTGGTGTATTTACTCTTTTTTGGTAATTCATGATCCCATCTTCAGTTTCTGCTATGCTTTTTTGTGGGTATGTAGTCCAAAAATATCTTTATATCTTTGAAAAGTAAGTTAGTCTGTGAAATCTTAAATGTATAAATTTTTAAGGTATCATGAAAAAATGGAAGCATAACAGTGCTGGGATATTTCTTAATTTTAGCTTAATAAAATGTAGCTAGCCTTGATATTCACTTTATTATACTAAAATGACAACACTTCAATCTCTGTGTCAGGTAAAGTAATTGTATACATTTGATTTACTCTTTTTATATGCATTAGCATTAGAGTAAAATGTGTTGTACTGGACAAAATGCTATAATCAAATTCTGTACAAAATGTTACAATCAGATTCTGAAATGTTGACGTATTGCCAATCTGAAAAAATAAGACTTTTAGATGATTGATAATCCATCAATATTTCACTATCTCTTAAGATAGGATTGGTTTTATGATAGAAAAAAATGTTCTTATTGTTATATGATCATAATCATTACATCAGATTGCAACAAGACATTAAAGATATTATGCATTAGTTCTCTGAAGGATCTCTGTTCCGTACGATAATGTTTTTTTAAAAAAAATTAACATAAAAGCAAAACACCTCCAATGGCATTACCTTTGCTGTTTTTGCTAATATATAGAAAAATGTTCCATTGTGTCATTTATCAGCTTCCATAAAAACGATGAAGGAAAAAGGTTTTCCCTATCCAGTTCTTTCCAATTCTATGTGGTGGTACTCCATTTCTTAGCTGAGGGAGACAGTGTTATCCTAAGTTCCTTTCCATGATTCTGTGAACATCATGCCTATACACCAAGGTGTACAGAATGCTGCTACCTTCCCACCAAAGTGGTAATCTACTCACATTGCATGCTTTCGAACTGCTAGGTGGGGAGAATATGGAGCTGTCTCCATCATATACCACTTGGGTCTTGAACCAAGGCTCAGTTTCTGTCAGCTACAGAAGGATGGAGAAATTGACAACAGAAAAATAAAATATTACACCATTTTTTTAGTTTTCTACTAAAGAAATTTTAAAGAATCTTGAAAAAGAAATAGATAAACATAAGCCTCTCTTGCAAGTGAATAACATTTTAGGAAATTGGAAAACACATTTTAGGAAAGTACATAAATGCATAGACAAAGTCTAGGTGGGTCAAAATATTCAAGAAGGGATCAGACAGAAGGGGTGACAGAAATGACAATGTTGACTTTACACACCTGGATTTTCTTCTATACTGTTTCAAAAACATCTAGCCCAACTTAGTAAGTTGTTTTTGGTTCAGTACAGTGGTAGCCTTTCAAAATAGTATTAAGAAAGCACCAACTACTATAGCACAGTTTTCAATCTAACTTCAGCATCTCCTCTACATATGGTGTGATAAGGGGTGGGTTCCTGCCAGTTCTAACCTTTTCTATAGAAGAGGTTCCACAAATCTACCGTGCTGTTTAGAACTGGTTCCAGCTCCGTCCGCACCATGCTTGCCCTGCCCACCGCTCACTGATTGGCTGCCTCACCAATTGCCTCGCCTGCCTCTAAGAGTCCTATCTAAACCTTAAAGTCTTAAAGGTGTCAAGTTTGAACACCCCTGGTTTTTTTTCCTAAAGGGTTAGGGGTGCAAGGGTCTTGTAACTTGATAGGGTTAAGACTTCCGTGCTTCAAATGCCAGAGTTTTTGAGCCAACATTTTGGTTGCTAAGCAAGAGTGTTGTTAAGTTAGTTTCACCACATTTTACAAGTTGGCCACACCCACCCAGTCACATGGCTGGCAAGCCACTCCCACTCAGTCACATGGCTGGCAAGCCACTCCCACAAAGCAGGCCACACCTACAGAAGAGGTTCTAAAAGTTTTTGAAACCCACCACCGGGTAATCTTAAAATTCAAATTTAAGTAAAAGGTTCAAAGGTAACTTATTTTCTCCCCCAAAAATACTATAGTTAGGTGGTATTTAATATTTATTTATCAACACAAACATAAGGAAAATAATGTGCTGACTGTTGAGTTCACTGATAGGCAAAGTGTTACAAAACCAATTTTGTGAATGCATCTTTAAAAGTTTATAATGTTTGTTCTTATTCTTACAGTTTTATTTTATATTTTCATGTTGTCTCCTGCATTGAGGTATGCAAATAGATAGATGAACCATTTAAAACAGCAGACATTTGGATGATAGATATTTAAATTCATTGATTGCTTTTATCTTTGCTCACTTGCTTCCTAATAATTTAGAATTATACAGTGTACATTAATTATTATTATTTTTTTAAAAAAGCATTTTAAAAAAACAGTTTGGACAGTCTAGTATAAAATAAAGTGCTGTGATTATCCCAATTTAGTTTCAATCAATTTTGTTTATGGTTCAGGGAATTAGGAAAATCTTACTGTGTTTACAATTTTATAGCGTCCTTAGGAAGGTACTCATTATGCTTATTTGTTATTATCATGTACTTTGTGCTTATAAATAAGCTTGCTACATCTTTTATTACTAAGCCAAGATCATCATTACATTGACAAAATCAATCCTTTGGCTTAAAAAAAAATCAGGAAGTTAGTGTAATTTCAGACCTTCTAATAAGAGTATAGAATAAAATAAATATCTCTTTACAGAAACTCCTAGAATAATGTCAGGAGAACAAATTTTCTGCCAGGATCTAGACAGAATGACAGAGCAAAGAAATTGCAAAGAAACTGCAAAGAAACCTCAACAGAAATGTACGATACATTTGGTAAGTAGGAAGAGTAGAATAAAAATTGCTTGTGTATTGAAAAATAGACCCAGTGTGATGAAGCAGTTAAAGTGATGGGGACTAGGTGTGGGGACTAGTCTACTTCACAGACATACATAGACAGAGAGAGAAACACAACACACACACGCACACACGCACACACACAGAGACACAGAGAGAGAGAGAGAGAGAGGGAGAGAGAGAGAGAGAGAGAGAGAGAGAGATACGTACACAAAGAGAGAGAGAGACAGAGAGACAGAGACATGGAGAGTGTGAATAAGTTTGGATGGAAAGTCTGAAGATGTGAACTTCAAGAGTCACTGGATATTCTATCCTGGATCTCCTCTTCTTTCTCTTCTAATCTTTTGGTTTATTTATTTTAGATGTCATGATACTATTGTAATTGAAATTTTAGAATGCCTTAAAATTAAATGCTAGCACTAGCTGAGTTTGATTAATCTTAAAACCCTAAGCAGCATCAGACCCCAAATAAAATAACCTCAGTGCTACAATAATATCTGATAGGATGCTAGATACCTGTAGGTGTCCTAGGAAACCATTTCAGGTTCCAGAACTGTTATTATGCATGCATTTGTGCCAAGAAATATCTCTAGAACTAAAATTAGCTCCAGTGATGATGGAGGAGGAAGAAGAGGAGGAGGAGTTGTTGGTGTTAGGAATGCAATTGAGAAAAGAATTCAGTACATTAAATAGAAAAGTGGAAGAAATAAAATATTTATATCACAGTAGGGAGCAAATAGGATGAGGAGACCAGGCTACCTATCTTAAATTGGGGGAGGCGTTGAGGGAGGGGGTAGCAATAAAACTCCAAAGGATTTTATCTCCTTGTTGCCACTTTAAGATTCCTGTCTAGCTCCTTTATAAAACTGTTTATGCTAACATCTCCTGTTGATGACCTTGGAAGTTTATTGCACATTTAAACTGGTTCTTGTGTAAAGAAATTACAGTTCAAATTCTTTGTGACTGCCCTGTTTAGTGTCTTTATGTTTTCTTTGCTCTCTACAAAGAGATCTGGACATTTCATTCTTTCAATTCCTCTTTGATGATAGGCGCACTTAAAGGACAAGCTCTGGACCAAATAGCAGGAAGTTAGCAAGTGGGGAAGAAAGTTGATATTGATAGTTCAACATTTGGGGAAAACAGATCCTGTTTTTATCCACTACCGATCTTATATACAAATTGTTTCCAAATAAATATTGTAAATAGCACAGTCATAATAAAATTTAGAGAGTGGCCCAAAGACTTCATGCACTCAATTAATACACTGAACTATTTTGAAGATGCAAACAGATAATTGTATTCCTGCAGAGTAAACAAGACAGCAATATCCTGGTAGATATCTGCTTAAAACATAGACAATGATTTCTGGTAATGCCATCCAGTACATCCTGCATCATCCTGCAGAGCTTTCATTGTTTCCCTGTCCTTTCTAAGCCTGGAATCTTCAAGATAAAGAATAAGGTAGTCCTCGATTTACAACATTTCACTTAATGACCGTTTAAAGTTACAACAGCACTGAAAAAAGTGTCTTATGACTTACAACCATTGCAGCAACCCAATGGTTACATGATTAAAATTCAGATGCTTGGCAACTGACTCATATTTATGATGTTTGCAGTGTCCCAGGATCATTTGATCACCTTCTATGACCTTCTTACAAACAAAGTGAATGGGGAAACCAGATTCACTTAACAACCAGGTTACTAACTTACTCACTTAACAAATGTCTCACTTAGCAACATAAATTTTGGGCTCAGTGCTGGCTGTAACCAGAAGACTTCCTGTATTGGTCTAAGTGCTATTGTTAGTGAGAAAGAATTGTACACTGGTACATCTTGTGCCACACACTCCAGCTGGCTCCTGGCATTTGATAGCACTCTTAGTAGTTTATTTGATGTGTGGTACAAACCCGTTTGAAGAAAATCTTTTTGTTGGAAGAATTTCCGTACTTTGCATAGTCATATTCTTCTATATATTCCTACTTGCTTTTTTTTTTTATAAATACCAATATACATACTGCTTTCATTTTTTGGCACACATAAATAGCTGACTAGTGATGTTTCAGATGTCAACTCCTAGTGAAGGAAAAATGGAACAGATCCAAAGAGAAATACAGATAGTTCTCATTTAGCTACCATAATTGGGACTGGCAATTTGATCATTAAGTGAAGCAGTTGCTAAGTAAAACTGCAACTTTGCTTATGATCTTACTTTAGCTTTGCTTTGCTTTACAGAACTGTGAAGATCATAAATGAATGTATTGGTTGCAAAGTTCCTTTTTCATCATCATCATATCTAAGGCAGTCATTGAATAAGGATTAATATAGATTTTACTCTTACAGAACCATTGAAGGCTTATGTTGTGGCCCGCCAAGGGCCAGCATAGCTGGCAGCAGATTTGGACAGTGAAGAGGTTGGGGAGGAACTCCAGGCCAGTCCTGGAGTCTGGGGAAGGCTCTGATGAGGGGTCTGTGTCAGAGGCAGAGAGGGGGCCAGAGCCATATGCCAGTTATCAGCTGCCTTCAGAGTCAGACATCAGTGAGGCAGATGAACAACTGAAGCTTGTTCCCAGTGTGCACATGCACAGAGTTGCCAGATGAAGAGAACAGCTAAAGAACAGGGGTTGACTTGGGAGTAAGGTCACAGGTGGACGTTGAATGGCCCCTCCCAGAGGAAATAAAAGAAGAGTGAAGTTTGCAGGAGACAATTCACTTAACTGATTCGTGACATTCTGAGACTCCTTGCCAAGTTTTGCAGATATCTGCCTGGCAGCTTTACAAGCCAGATAAGGTCTGTGCTTGTAAATCCTCCCTTGAAAGACTTTGCTGGATGTGAATGAGCAGAATTCACAGTAAATTAATTAAAAGGGTTTTTTGTCGAGACAAGGAATTGCTTCATGCTCTTGGGAAGCCTAGGTCAGAACAGCTTAGTGCATTTTACAAACAAATTCTTATGTTACAAAGAACATGTACATGGCATAATTTTTAGTTTATTTACACACACACACACACAACACACACAACACACACACACACAACACACACACACAACACATATAGCAATAGCAATAGCAATAGCAGTTAGACTTATATACCACTTCATAGGGCTTTCAGCCCTGTCTAAGTGGTTTACAGAGTCAGCATATTGCCCCCAACAATCCGGGTCCTCATTTTACCCACCTCGGAAGGATGGAAGGCTGAGTCAACCCTGAGCCGGTGAGATTTGAACAGCCAAACTGAAGTAGCCTGCAGTGCTGCATTTTAACCACGTCACAACCCCTGGTATGCCCAAATATGGGAGGAAGTTCACACCTTCCATTCTCTGTCCATCGGCTCGTCATAAGAGACCATCCAGACAGAAACCCAATATTTTTACTGTTGCCTTTGTTACATTTGTGTTGTATTTGTGCTGATAAATAAATGGCTAGCTGATGAGAGCTAAATAGCTTGAAATAGAGCTATACTCGTCTCCCTTTATTTATCAGCACAAATACAACACACACAAATATATATATAGCACAAATATAACATATATATATATATATATATATATATATATATATATATATATATATATATATATATATATATATATATATATATATGTTATATAAATAGCTTGAAATAGATCTATACTAGTCTCCCTTTATTTATTTATCAGCACAAAAAAAGCATATATATATATATATATATATATATATATATGTATATATGTATATATGTATATATGTATATATGTATATATGTATATATGTATATATGTATATATGTATATATGTATATATGTATATATGTATATATGTATATATGTATATATGTATATATGTATATATGTATATATGTATATATGTATATATGTATATATGTATATATGTATATATGTATATATGTATATATGTATATATGTATATATGTATATATGTATATATGTATATATGTATATATGTATATATGCTTTTTTTTGTGCTGATAAATAAATAAAGGGAGACTAGTATAGATCTATTTCAAGCTATTTAGCTCTCATCAGCTAGCCATACCCTTACTGGGAATCGAACCTGTGCTGTACTGCATCTTAGGCAGATGTGTTAACCATTGAGCCACACAGTTTGACTCCTTATCAGCCAAGCCAGGGTGAAAGGTATCTATTTAGATTTACAACCCCCGGTATGCCCAAATATTATATATTCCCAACTCATGGAAGTAGAGAACTACAAGTAGGTATTCCTAAGTCACCTGAGCCAGAAGGATCAAACATGTTTGATAGGATGTTCCTGCAGATACTTCAATGTCAAGCCATGTGGAGCTTTAAAGATCAAAAACAGCCCTTTAAGCCTCATTTGGAAGGTCATTGGAAAATATAACTGCAGCATATTTTGTAGCATAGTACAGAAATAGTGGTAGAGATTGTTCATTACAGCTCTCCTCCCCAACTTGGTGCCCTCCAAATATGCTGTAATTACAGTCTAGAAGGTGTCAGGTTGGGAGGGCTGTTTTACTGGAAAAGGATAAAACCAGAGCATCTTTTATATACCATATAATTATCTAAGCATTGTTCCAGCCTGTGTGCTTGGACAAAGCAAGGCAAGGCAGAAGGTACAATTACAGATACAAGCACTCATTTTTGGATTGCAAGCAAGGATACTAAGAAAATAGTGAAATGGTTTTTGCATTTATAAAACTGACAGACAGATGCTAAGTTAGCTCAGGTTTTTCATCAGTATTTCACTTAAATATTGCAATACAGTTTCTTCCCTCACCAGTGTGTTCTGCATTAATCATTAATTTTAAAATATATATATATTCCAAAGAATTTCATGATATAATTTGAAACACTGGCCTATCTGAATGCAAGCACGCACTTCCTTTTGAGTGCAATCTTCCAAACCATTAAATTCCTCCCTGTTTCATCCTTCACTTCATTCTATAATTCTTTTTCATAGTTCATCTGCGTAATACTTATAGCAAGTTATTCTTATCTGACCTTCCCCATTGAATGAGCTCCTGTATCTAATTCATGAAATTAATTCCTTTCATTACAAAGCAGAAAGTGCTAGAATCCACTGGCAGGGTGGTGGAAATTACAAGATGGCATAGCAAGCCTTACATTGCACTCACCTTTTTTGAAAGTATGTGCCAATGTATGCATGTATGTAATGTTGATTTCGTGTATGCAAATTGCAATGTTCCATTTGCTATTTAGACTATTTTGAAACAACACACATTCATCATGGCATCATCCTTCACTATGGACAACCAGCTAACAATAACAGTGTAGATAAGATGTTACCTGATTCTGCTCACAAGTCTCTGATTTCGGCTTTAGAAAGATGTAAGTCAGCAATAGGAACAGGGGAATGTGGTTTATTTAGTTGAACACTGTCCAATGCTACCTTTTCCAAACTGATGCCTTCTTGATGTGTTAAGACTGACATTCCCAAACTTTCTAATCAAAGAAAAGTTTGGGAATGTCAGTCTTCTTTTCTTAAAAAGAAAAGTTTCTTTTTGTTTTCTTTTAAATAGTTTTTATTAAGCATTTTAATCTTTAAAAACAGAAAGAGAAACATAACAAGAAAAAACAAGACACATATTTTTACAAAGTAAAGTAAAGTTTCTTATTTCCTCATGCGTTTTCAGAAAATTCAATATTTTAAGTGGCCTTCTTAAAAATATAAATGTAATAAATAAATTAAAAATAGGAGTTATTTAATTTTTTAAGTAGCTCATTTAGTTTAATTGACTTTGAATAGTATTCCCAAAGGTAGGAGACTCCATAAACATTTGCCTTTTCTTCTTCTGTATCTCTCTCTCGCCTACAAGTTTTGGGAAGGCTCTGCTACAGGAGTGAACAATGTACAACCTATGGGTAATCCAGAATTGTATTTCTAATCCCCTCGTACCCTATAAACATTGATGTAGCATGCACTGAAACTGTCAGAATTACTTTTTTAAGATGGAGAATTTGGCTTTTCTTTGCTTTTCTTCTCTTTTTTTCCCTTTTTTAGCATGAACAAAAATACTGATAAGTTATGGATCCTCATTGAATGAAGTTTCGCTGTGCTGAATCAGAATAGGCAATGATGTGGATTTTCTGGAAAATATTTATATATATATTTCTTCCATTCATGAGTACTTATACGGTGTATATAAATCATAATAAATATTTCCAGTAAAATATTACCTTGCTCATTTTCATGCTGGGTGGAAATGTATTCATTTATTTAATCAACTTTTATACTGCCTTAATTATGGAAGCAACTCTAGGCAACATATAAGTTAAATAAATAAAGACAATTGATACTGACTCAAATGTCTCAATACTTTTGCTGCTAATGAAATGCATTTGAACCATATTTTGTGAAGTATTCAGTAGTAGTTTGATTGTCAAGAAACTCAGTCCTTACTTTAATATTGTTTTTATTAACATATTTGTAAATATTATAGCACAAAAAACCCAAAGCCTAATGATTTAGCATATTCAACAGTGTGCATATGGATGTATGTGCCTTTCTTTTAGCGGTAGTTGAAAAGAAAATTACATTATATCTTTGAAGTATGACAGGTAAGTGCATTGATCAAAAAATTACACTGCTGTATTCAAAGTTAGTAATCCGAGGCTACAATCCTATGGACTTAGTTGAACCTAAGGAGGATTGCATCCAATTACATCCATATAGTTTTCATTGAACAATATTATTAAACAAAAATAAAAAATACCTCTCTTGCAACAATAATGCAAGAGATGTATCATCATTTATTTTCACAGTTTTAGTTTTGATGTAATCCACCTCAGCTATATTTCCGTTCTCAAGAAAAAAGAAAAGAAAATAGCATTCCAGATTCTGAAAACCATTGGGCTTCATCAGATACTAATTTAATATGAGATTCTACCAAGGCTTGGCATAATTGTGGCCAAGCAGAAATCTTATAAAATGGAACATTAAAAAAAAACCTAAAGAACTAAAGGAGACAGAAAAGAGGAAAGGTATTGATTGGGAAATGAACATAAAACTCAGGTAGTCCAACCCAGATGTTAAAGTAGGAAACAATTTACCATGAAAAGGGCAGGAGTAAGGAAATAAAGAAGACAACATTGAGAATATTAGACTCTAAAATGTGCTTTACCATTTTCATATGCTGGTAAAAAAAGGATGATTGGCAAATTATTTAACTGGTTTATCAAGAAAGTTATCCAGCCAGTTTGGTCCAGTTCTTGTGAATCATTTATTTTTCTCTAGCTCTAAGTGGAGGAGAGCTCTCATCTGGGCTTCAACTTGGTCTTCCTCATTACGTGGAATGGTGAGTTCCAAAGGTGCTTTTTCCAAGAAGTAAATGGACTTTCTGTTTTTTTTTCTTTCAAGATATTTTGCTTCTCATCCAAGAAGCTTCTTCAGCTCTGAAGAAGGATGGAGAACGTCCTCCTTATACCTCAATAGCTGAGTGATAAGAAATGGCAGATGTATCTGTTGATCTCACTCATTTATTCAAATTGATTCATTCATTCACTCATTCACTCATTCATACACACACACCTTTCGCTTGTCTTATTAACTAGTTGTTAACTAAAGACTGGAGTGCAGTCTCTTCTTTTAATTTTTGAATAGTCTCCAGGATTGATGTTTTTGCAAGATCTTGTATATGATGGCAGGTGTACATATATATTCTGAAACTGCATACAGTATATCAAGTAACAATATATGGGTGTTTTGCAGCCATTAAAAAGAATGCTTGATAAAAGAAGAAGACCTTACTAAACTCTGACTTAGTAAGTATTGAGACAACTGAATTATATTTATGCCTTATTACAGATGTCCTAAGAGAGCTTTGCCATGTTCTGAATGGAGTCACTCTCAACTTTCTGAACCAAGTTTAAAATAAAGCTTTAGAGGGGAAGGAAAAATAGCCTTCCTTCCCATGATGAACAATTTACCAATAGTGGGTGAACCATTAATCCCAGCCTTTATATCAGGTGTGTCAGAGGAAGAGAAGAACTGCAAGCTGATGTAGGAATTCATACAGAACTCATTTTAACAAGCATCTTCTAAGGCAATAGTCCTCGTGTACATTTATTTTACATGGTTTAGGAACATTGGCGCTTCACCTTATAGCCTTCTGCATTTTGTGGCCCTTTAAAGATGAAAACTTCTGTGAAAAGGGAAGTTTTTTGTAGACAGTCTTAAAAGTAGAAAACATGATCATCCCTCTGATCACTTGCTGCTAGCAAACTGTCAGTCACTATAAAGAGAAGACATAAAGAACCGTGTGTACTGCAGGGCTTCTGAGTGTATTATACAGCTCTACTGGATCTCTGTAAGTGATGACTGATGGTTGGATAACACCAAAGCATTTCCTCCAGGTGTATACTTGTCTTATTTGAAGTGAATGGTAACCATTGTCTTTTGAGAGAGAGTAAAGGGGCACTCTTGAAGACACAATTAGGTGTACAGAATGTTTATTTTAATCTTCCCACATTTTTCCCTAAACCTTCTACATTCATCACTCCATTTGTGATCATTTGTGAATGGACACTTGTGGTGGAAACCGTATGCTTCAACTTGTCCCTTGGTATAGAAAAGATTATAAATACAATGAGTAAATCACTCCAGAATTTCTTTTTTTTTCTTCCTTTTTTGGCCTGGAGACAACTTCTTATAAGACTAGAAAATGTCTCTATTTGAATTGGTTTGTTGCAGCAAAAGAGTGCTATTTTCATTTATGTACATATCAGTTTAGTTTATTGAAATAAATTAATATTCAAGTATTTTTTATGATAATTTTCAACCAGCAAACAATGTGGCATGTTAAAGCTTGGTGTTCAGAGAATAATCCTTAGGCACTCTTTAGTGTTTTAAACATCCATACAAATCAACACCCAATGTAGCCCCATTAACTCCACAGTGACATGTTTTTCACATGAAGAACACTTACTAAATAGGTTTAAATGGTCAGTATGCATAATACAATTTTCTAAAGTGCACTCTTCGTGGTAGGAGATCCTTCTTCATGGAGGTGAGACCATGACAAATTTCTCTTTCTCTAGAAAGACACTCTCTTACCTAATTTTCCCCATAGAAAATCTTCCATTTCCATCATTTATTGAAATAACGGAAAGTACTTGAGAGCTCATACCACCAATTTTTCTCCTTTTAAAATGAGCCTTTGCCAAAAGGGAGAGAGCAGGCGGGATGGGGATAAATTTTAGCCACAGTCTCTCTGCAATTGAAAATATAACTTACCTGTAATCCTTTTAAACTTTCTATCTTCTACTTAAATGAAAATATAGTTATCCTCCAAACTGTATTAAATGTAGTTATCATACAAATTACATGCACTCTGGCACTGATTTAATAAGGTTATCAGGGGTAATAATATGGTTTAAGGGAAATACAATAGCCAAAATGTAAGAAGCATACAAATGAGATTAAGGTTAGTAGACACAAATACATCCATTATATCAGGATTGGAAAAACTTCTCTAGGTCCTGAGAGATCTAAACCAAATTGGGGAGAATGGATGTTTATAAAAGTGCTGGCAAATATTTTTATTGCATGTTTGCATTAAGCATATTCTTAAAGGTAAAGTTAAATGTTCTCCTCGCAGATATGTGCTAGTTGTTCCCAACTATAGAAGGAGATGCTCATCTCCGTTTCAAAGCCGAAGAGCCAGTGCTGTCTGAAGATGTCTCCGTGGTCAGCATGACTAAACGTCAAAGGTGCACAGAATGCTGTTACCTTCCCTCCAAAGGTGGTTCCTATTTTTATACTTGCATTTTTGCATGCTTTTGAACTGCTAGGTCGGCAGAAGCTGGGACAAGTAACGGGAGCTCACTCCATTACATGGTGCTAGGGATTCGAACCGCTGAACTGCCGACAAGCTCAGCATTTTAGACACTGAGCCACCACATCCCATATTCTTAGGTTTACATTATTACTGCCCCATCTCAGAATGCCAGGAATCACTTTGTTTTTAATGAAGATAAATAACCCTATACCACTTCAGTCAAATGGTTATCCAATCTCTTCTTAAAGACTTTCAGTGTTGGGGCATTCACAACTTCTGTAGGCAAGTTGTTCCACTGATTAATTGTTCTAACTGTCAGGAAATTTCTGCTTAGTTCTAAGTTGTTTTTCTCCTTGATTAGTTTCCCCTCATTGCTTCTTGTCCTGCCCTCACATGCTTTGGAGAATAGTTTGACTCCTTCTTCTTTGTGGCAGCCCCTGAGATATTGGAATGCTGCTATCATGTCTCCCCTAGTCCTTCTTTTCATTAAACTAGACATACCCAGGTCCTGCAACCAATCTTCATATGTTTTAGCCTTCAGTCCCCTAATCATCTTTGTTTCTCTTCTCTGCAGTCTTTCTAGAGTCTCAATATCTTTATTGTAGCGACCAAAATGGGATGCATTATTCCAAGCGTGGCCTATTGTAGCACTTTTCCAACAAAAAAGCATAAATCTTTAAACTGGGTTTCTTGAAGTATCTCTTGTTGTTTTTAAGCGGAATGAACAAAAGATCTCTTGATGTTTGTAATAGATTGGCAAGGCCTTGTGACTCACAACCATGTAACAGCAGCAACTGTAATCATCCTTTCTCCCCAGTTACAGTGAATTGCTAACTATCTGCCCTTGATTCAGTGGAAAACTATACCAGCATGAAATCCATTCCCTCTTTGCTAGACTTTATTCTGCCTCTGGTGCATTTTCTGGTTCACTGCTGAATGATGTTGCCTTGAATCCATTTGTGCAGTGACTGATGGGCAAAGCAATTGGTCAAGGCCTCCACCTTTGCTCTCCTCCCTTACCTGACATCCTCAATTGGCAAGAAAAACAAATGCCACTCATGTAGGTGTGGCAGGAACAGCAGGTCTGATTGCAGGGCTCATTCCATCATCTCCGTGCTCTTTCCAGGGTCCTTCCTTCTACATAACATTCAGTCATAATTAAAATTAAAAGCAAACAAAAAAACAAATGACAGATCATATTTAGAAAGGGAGCTGAGTCACAAGGAGTGCCTTCTCTTCCTTTTCTTTGTATCAGCAGCAAATGCCAACTTTAAGATTCTTCCATACACTACTGTATTCTAGAGGCAGTTGGGGATAATCTGAACATGAGACTGTGCGAATGATAAGGAGGAGGATGAAGGTGATGATTTCAAATTTAAGGATTGAGCAGATCCACAGTCACACCCTCTTCTTTAACTCTCTGTATGTAGCTGTTCAGAGACACGGTGGCTCAGTGGGTAAGATGCTGAGCTTGTCGATCAGAAAGGTTGGCAGTTTGGCCATTCGAATCCTTAACTCCGCATAATGGGGTGAGCTCCCATTACTTTTCCCAGCTTCTGCCAACCTAGTAGTTCAAAAGCACATAAAATGTAAGTAAAAAAATAGGGATCACCTTTAGTGGGGATCTAACAGCGTTCCGTGCACCTTCAACTTTTAGTCATGCTTGCCCCATGAGGACGGAGACGTCTTCGGACAGCGCTGGCTCTTCGACTGTGAAACAGAGATGAGCACCGCCCCCTAGAGTCAGGAACAACTAGCACATATGTACGAGGGGAACCTTTACCTTTACCTTTATATAGCTGTATTTTTACTTACTCCTGTTGGCAAATCACAAGACTGTAGCAAATAAATAAATACAGTAACAAAGCATATCTCACAACCTAGTTTATCTGACTTCTCTTTGCCATAGGTCCCAAAGAACCAATAACATCTCAGGATGCCTCTGCTATTGATGTATTCCACTTTTTCCATGCCTCTGTTTGTATATTAATTTATAATATATTTTAATTTCTTATAATTATTTTAATAATATAATATAATAATATAATATATAATATAATAATATAATATATAATATAATAAATACAATATATAATATAATAAATACAATAATACATAGTAAATATAATATAATATAATAAATATAATATGATAAATATAATATGATATAATACAATACAATAAATACAATACAGTACAATAAATATCATATTATATCATAATACAATACAATATAATACAATACAATATAAAACAATATAATATAATTATACTGTATGTTTTTATCTGATTGTTATATGCCTCCGAGAGTCGCTTTTTTGTGACATAGGTGGCTAAATAAATTTGATAAACAAATTTCTTCTGAGTTTTCTTCTTTATATATTTGTGGATATCAATGGACTAAGCTGATATGCTTGGTTCAAAGCATGTATGCCTGCTCTCAGGAAAGTGGGAGGTAATTTTAGTTCTTAATTTGCACTGTTTAAATACTATAATTCTAACTTTTTTTTTCCTGAAGGAAACATCAAGTTAAAAAGGAAACTGGGTTGCATTAATTATACTGTGTCAAATTAAATGAACCAAGTTCCCCAACTATTTTTAAATATTTTGACATCTGGCACAACATGAGCCGCATTTTCATACACACTTTAATTTTGAACAAGGCTTTTGAAATGTGGTGAGTACATGGCACGGCACATCCATTTTCTTGTTTCCAAATGTCTGAAGACCTTGAAAGCTGCATAAAAATTGTACGCTTATCCTCCATCATTGCTGCGGGTTGTCTTAATGATTAGGATAACTGGTTCTTATAATTCACTAGATCAGTCAAACAGAATAACCTGCAGCTGATGGACATGTCAGTCAGTCAACCTTTAATGACTTGAGAAGGGTGGTATCACAGTGGTAGATCTCATGCCTTGTGTGAGAAAGATTTCATATTCGATTCAAGGCATCTCAAAGGAAGATTCGTGTTTAAAATTTTGAAGAAAGGCCAGCAGCGAGAAATGGACAGAGACAGGCTTTTTGAGATCATCTTCTGGGAATCCTCATTTAAAAAAAATTGTTGTCAACAGAACTTAAGCTTGTCACAGAGGTGGGTTCCTACCAGTTCGGCCCAGTTCAGCCGGGTAGGTAGTAACTCAGCTGCTCACGCACCCAAACTGGTTCCATTGTCAGCGGCATCATCTTTATTTTTGCTTCTGTGCATGCGCTGAACAATCTCCATTGCAGAAATGTACTTTTTTTCTCCTTTTCTTATCTTTTGTGCATTCACAAACCTTTTTAGGTGTAAATGCACACGTGCATGGGAAAATGAAGCGAGTACACAAGCACACAAAAAATTTTGCACGCTGAATCAGCAGTAATGCCAGTGGCAATCCACCTGCCTTGTCAGCAATGGCTGCAGTGATAGTTATGGTTTAACAGAAAATACTCATTGATCAGAAAGTGATGTGGGCTCACAGGATACTCTCTATCCATCCAGTAAGATTTCAAAGGCATTTGTAAAGGCATCCCAATGAATAAATAGGATCATCTGCTTTTCAGAAAGACAGCTTCTTATTTTATTTATATACTGCAGAGTGATTTAAAAAGAATAATAAGGTAAACCAGGGTGCTGGATTAGAACGAGGCAGGCTGGGAATCACATTGGTACCCAGAGGTCCCATATTATCTTCTCTTGTTATAGAGCTAGGTGGACCACTGATATGACTGGATGTACAACATCTAACATTTTAGTTGACACTATACTAAATTCTGGTGGTTTTTCTTCCCCTGTGAGAGAGACGTCTGTTTTGTATCAAATAATTAAGATCTATTCCATTGTGATTATTACTTTCCAACTCCAATCAAAAGAATGTATCTCTGCTTTGATTTTACAATTATTATTCACGAGGGCATCTTTAGATTTTGGTGTGGGTTCATTTGGAAAGTAACAGATACAATCACAAAAAGGTCACAAGGTTATCAACATAAGCATTCCTACAATTAGGTAGGCAACTGTATCTACTTCAAGTAGGTACCAGAGGTGGGTTCCTACCGGTTTGGATCAGTTTGGCTGAATAGTAGTAACTCAACCGGACACGTGACCGTACCGGTTCTATCCTGGGTGCCACCATCTTTATTTTCATTGAAACAATGTAATTTCCCCCCCTTTTTTAATGGTGTGCACATGCGCAGACCTTTTTAAGTCTACTGCTATTAAGCGCAAATGCACACACACGCAGGCACCAAACCAGTAGTAATGCCAGCAGGAACCCAGCCCTGGTAGGTGCTTATATCTCTACTCTGTTTCTCAACCTTTGTCATTGTAGGAACAAGTTTGAGATGTGGGCTAGCAAGACTCCTTTTTATGTGCTCTTAATGAATTGTTTTGTTTTGCCATTTTCTCTCTGGGCAGAGATAATGCTCATAGCAACAGTGTCTTTTGATATCTCCCACCAACATTCACCTATACCATAGCTTTCTTTTTATAATTTGTAAAGAATGCATAGAGCATATAATATCTGTAACTTGGTAATACTGCCACAATATGAGCCACTATTTTTTTCCAAATAACTTAAAATTATAAAGAAAATATAATTTAGTCTAGCTATAATTAGTTTATGAATCATGATGGCTCAATGGCTAAGACACTGAGCTTGTCGATCAGAAAGGTCAGCAGTTCTGAGGCTCGAATCCCACGCCGCGTAATGGAGTGAACTCCCGTTACTTGTCCTAGTTTCTGCCAACCAAGCAGATTGAAAGCACATAAAAATGCAAGTAGAAAAATAGGAACCACCTTTGGTAGGAAGGTAACAGCGTTCCGTGCATCTTCGGCATTTAGTCATGCCAGCCACATGACCATGGAGACATCTTTGGACAGCCCTGGCTCTTCAGCTTTGAAATGGAGATGAACACCACCCTCTAGAGTCGGGAATGACTAGCACATATGTGTGAGGTGAACCTTTATCTATAATTAGTTTTGTGTTTGGCACCAAGCAATCTTTACACTATTGTAGGGGGGATTATGGCAATTCCCTAATTCAGTGTTTCTTGAACCAAGTCCTTTGAAACTCCAGACTCCTCAGAACAACTTGGAAATGTTCTACTTATTGATCCTAGGATCCAAGAGCTTGTTGGGTTTTGACCCATCTGGTTTTACCACTCAAGGGAGTGACCTATTTATGAATTAAGAGGAGATGTTGATAGGTATCTCCTCAGATGTCATTCAGAAGCAATATGTAGAAATTGTTCATCACTAGATGACTTTGGATGAGAGTTCAAAGAAAAGGAGCTTTTAAATGAACAGGTATTGGGAGGTTGTACCAGCTTTTCCTTCAACATGTCTTGGATTGTCAGCACTCAATAGAACCAAGCCAAATATTGAAATAGGTTATTAAACATGATGCCCATTCTGAAGCTTTCTTTAACAAATTTCACTTAGACTGTGATGAAATATGCCATCATATGAAAGCATTTGCATCCCATTAATGTTTAGATTTTATGTTTTAATAGAATATTATTAAAACATGCTTTGTTTCAATATTCCTTTTACATTTTTAAAGAAACAATCATAGATGATCCCCATAAAAAGAACATTGTGTGGTGTTTCTTGTCTTGAAAAGTTTAAGAAACAGAGACTAGCTTTTTCAATCCACACATTAACAAACTCATCTATTTCAGCTTGGCAACCATCCAGTTCTCCTAACCTCTCTTCTGAAAGGACAAAGCTGACTCTCCCCTTTGTTCCTTGTCAACTGAAGACAGCCCCCTCTTCCTCTGCCCTTTTCTTTAAACTTGAGTCCATATAAGGATATACATTCCTTTAAAATATTTCTGTGTATCCCTGAAGCAAAACAAAACAAAATCATTCTTTACTTATTGTGGTGCCATTTGGACTCCCAATAACTTTGTTAGTATTTACCATTTTTTTATTATATAAAATACAAAGAAGAAAAGAAAAATAATAGCAAATTAAGGGAGAGAAAGGAAGCAGGGGAAAAGGGGTGTGAGATACAAGGGGAAATAGAGAGAGAAAGAAAAGGAGGCATTAACTTCCAACTCCTCTTAGCACAGTGCAAGATAAATACACTTCAAGCTTGTCCATCAGGAAGGTTGGCAGTTCGGCAGTTTGAATCCCTAGCACCACGTAATGGAGTAACCTCTCTTTACTTGTCCCAGCTTCTGCCAATCTAGCAGTTCAAAAGCACTTAAAATGCAAGCAGAAAAATAGGAACCACCTTTGATGGGAAGGTAGCAGCATTTTGTGCACCTTTGGCGTTTAGTCATGCTGGTCACAAGACCATGGAGATGTTTTTGGACAGCGCTGGCTCTTCAGCTTTGAAACAGAGATGAGCACCACCGCCTAGAGTCAGGAACAACTAGTACATATGTGTGAGGGGAACCTTTACCTTTACCATATACTTCCAATAACTTTGTCAAAGTGGTGGGCTTGAAACATTTGTTTTAAAACACCTTGTTTTAAGGCCTTTCCTTATTTGTACCTAAAGACACTCTCTGTTTTCTCCAATCAATTTATGATGCCTTTATTTTACCCCCAATTCTTTCTGAGGCAACTGAAAGTCCTCCTTGACTATTACGTTGTTCATGTAGCATTTTCCTCTTTATACAGCCCACAAAACATGGCAGTTTACAGCTTGGAAATAACCTGACATCTTTCATTATCAAGGTTGGCAACTTATTCATAAGTTTGGACCCTTCTCACTGGTTGGTCCCCCTCTTTCTGCTGCTTCCACCATACCTGTCAGATGTTTTACAAGCTATTCTTGATCACAAATTTAGAGCTTTTGAGAAAGAATGTTAAATCCTTGTTTATAATATCATGAAAAGCAGTTGAGAGGCACAAGGGGAAGGCAGGTACAGGATTTTCTAAAGAGGGTCTCCCCTAACACTAAGCAATGCTTCCTCTGCTGTCATCTGCTAGCTGGGCTACCTTTAAACATGTTCTCATTTAACACAGGTCTAGGATGCAGTGGCTCAGTGGCTAAGATTCTGAGCTGGTTGATCAGAAGGTTGGCAGTTCAGCAGTTAGAATCCCTAGTGCCACGTAACAGAATGAGCTCCTGTTACTTGTCCCAGCTTCTTCCAACCTAGCAGTTTGAAAGCAGGTAAAAATGCCAGTAGAAAAATAAGAAACACCTTTGGTGGGAAAGTAACAGTGTTCCGTGCACCTTTGGCATTTAGTCATGCTGGCCACATGACCATGGAGATGTCTTCGGACAGCGCTGGCTCTTCAGCTTTGAAACGGAGATAAGCACCAGCCCCTAGAGTTGAGAACAGCTAGAACATATGTGCGAGGGAAATATTTACCTTTAGTGCTCTTTCAGAAGGAATAACATGCTGTGTAGCAGGTGGAGAAGATGTGATAAGGAAATTCTGTGGTACCTAACAACTTATTTGGCGCCTGGATAGCAAGAATTGCCAACTTGACTCCACTTTTTCCTATCATATCTCTAGTCCTGATAGCAAGAGAAGACAGGCATTAAGGCTACACCCTGGCAAAAAAAAAGAAGGTGGAATTTTTACCCTCAAATCTTAAGAGATCTGACAGGTAAATGTTGACCATCAACCTTCTCCACATGGCTTCCCAGTGAAGCAGGAGAACCTCTACTTCGCCTGTCAATTAGGTTTTGACAGATGGCTCAGGTTGACAAAACTGTCTTCTCTCTATTCCCAGCTCGATTCTACAGTATAAAAAAGAAGGTTAGTGGATGTTTTCCTAATACCTGGCCAGAGAGGAAGGAAATGATATTGGAGGGACTCCATCAGCCTCTTTCCTTAGCTTGTCTTGCACATAGAAATTGAGATTGCCATTAGATGGCAATGTTACTTTGGCATGATCAGGATAGTCGAGAAGGTTAGTAAATGTCATTCTACCTGCTGGCTCAAGGCTAGGCGAATAATATTTTACTTCAACCACGGGGAACTGTTCTTACTTGTAGTGCTTCAAGCCATCAAACAAGCAAACTCTGTAAATGAGAAGGATGCAGAAAAGACTCACAGGAAACATTATTCTCCCTATACACCTGAGTGGGTCTAGGCTTCAGCTACATACCCAGTGATGGAACTGAGTAGCTGTCACAGAAGTTGGCTGGTTCCCAACATCCTTTGAGTAAAGTACTGGGTTAATTTGTCAATCAGATTTAATCAGGATGAGCATCTGGGCCAGTATTTGGGAACTAATGGGGCAACAGGTGAGGCAGAATAGGACCTTGTTTCCTTGTCATCTGCATCTGGCCTCCGAGATGAAGGGAAACCTTTTTTTTAATGAAAGTGTTGCCAGCACTAGTCTGAACAAAATGCTTTGGCTGTCAGCCTGCAGAGCCCGGCTGCGTGCCAGACTCCTGTGTTGTGGGCAGTGAAGGACTGTTGCTCGGAGGCCCAGAGGGCACAAAAGAATAAACAGATTGCTATTGTCATTATTGCTGTTGTAAAAGCAAGGCTGGCAAATATTTTTATTTTCTGCAACACATCTTGGCAGGGTGGAAAAACCAGCTGCACACTGAGGCACTTGTGTGAGATGGAGAACCAAGTTCACAAAGAAAGGAAAGGCTGTCATAATGAATATGTTTTCTCCTAATCCTTTAACTTCACTGAAAATGATCAACTGTTCTGTTTCTTTTTTCCTAACCTTTCCCCTTCCCCAAAAAATATTTCCAAAAGGCTTTTGCGGTCTGTGTGAGTGGGCTCCAGCAAGCCTTCTTTTCTCTCCCCCAAAAATAAGTTTTAAAAAAGTTGGTCTTATGCTTAAATGCACTTTCCAGTTCCTGACAAAATGCAAAAGGCTAAGGCAGAGGCTAAGTATGACTCTTAAAAACATATCTAGTGGTACAATCCTGTTTTCTGCAGAGCGTATAACCTAATATTATTAGGAAGGAAATTTGTGGATTTTACTCCATTAATTGTTGCCAACTATAGGGGGCAGTGCTTAACTTTGTTTCAAGGCTGTGAGTCAGCGCTGTATGAAGACGCTTCTGCAGTCACAAGGTTAGCAGACATTGCTGAGTGCTCTTTCCACTCCACCAAAGTGGTACCTATTTATCTCCTCACATTTACATGCTTTTGAACTGCTAGATGGGCAAGAGATAGGTGAAGATGGGCACTCACTCCATCACACCACCATGCCTGGATCTCAAACTTGGCTCTCAGCTTTCCAACCAACCAGCACAGTCTCTTAACTGCTGAGCCATCGCACCACAGTTGTTGTTGTTGTGGTGGTGGTGGTAGTGATGGTGATGATGATGGAACAGTCTAAAATAGCTTAGAGATGCTTGCCACCAATTTCCACAGTTTTTGACATTAATAAATCTTGTTGAGTTCTAAATAAAGAAAGCAATAAAGGTGACTTCTACTGATGTCTTCTGTTATTTCTGAGAATTTGTTGCATTTGTGCAAATTTTGAAAAACTTGGGAGTGACAGTGATGCTACTGGAAAAGGACCGTGTCTTGGAGTTGATTTATTTCTCAAGTACACACACATTCCATTGAGTTGCCCTTGAAGAGCATCCGGCGACTTCAGCTGGTCCAGAACGCGGTCGCGGGAGTGATCGTGGGTGCACCTCGGTTCACCCACATAACACCTATCCTCCGCGAGCTGTGCTGGCTACCTGTCGATCTCCGGGTGCGCTTCAAGGTGCTACTAGTCACCCATAAAGCCCTCCATGGTAGTGGATCTGCGTACTTGAGAGACCGCCTTCTGCCAATTACCTCCCTGCGACCAATTAGATCTCACAGATTGGGCCTCCTCCGAATTCCATCCGCCAGCCAGTGCCGGCTGGCAACTACAAGGAGGAGAGCCTTTTCAGTAGTTGCTCCGACCCTTTGGAACGAGCTCCCCGTGGAGATTCGTACTCTCACCACCGTCCAGGCCTTCCGCATAGCCCTTAAGACCTGGCTAGCCCGTCAGGCCTGGGGACAAAGATAATCGCCCCTCCCGAATGATGAATGAATGTCGCTCATTATTTTATTCTATGTTTGTCTACGTTACTGTTTGTATTTCCCTCCCCTGATCTTATGTAAGCCGCCCTGAGTCCCCTCAGGGAAAAGGGCGGCCTATAAATGTTAATAAACCTTCAAACCTTCAAACCTATGTGCAACTATTGGTTGATATTTCTATTTATTTTCAATCTGTATAGTCATCACAGATATTTATTATCCATTTTTCCATATTGTCACACTTTCAAAATGGAACTCATGAATTATGCCACAGTTATCTAACTACTTAATCTTTTCAGTACATTGTTTACACTAAGTTTACTGTTTGCTGGTGCACATGCAAACTTGTTCCTTACTTTTAATTCACTCGGGCGTCTGCTTTAAGCAAGTATGAAAGAGTTTCAGTGCAATGAAAAATACATTTCATTTGGGAAAATAAATATATTTGGCATTGTGCCTTACTCCATTACATGCTAGAAATAAGTCTAGAATAAGTATTAGTGTAGTATGTATCCATATGAAGAATTCTAATGAAACAGTTTTTGAAGTTCTTCGTCTATTCTAACTATTGAAAATTACACACACACACACACACACACACACACACAGAGAGAGAGAGAGAGAGAGAGAGAGAGAGAGAGAGAGAGAGAGAGAGAGAGAGAGAGACTACTATATCTAAGTGGACTTTTTCTGGTGTAGGCCTCAGATGATAACAACTCCTTTACAAGATTTCTCTCCTCCTCTCCGCTCCTCTCCCCTCCCCTCTCCTCCCCTTTCCACCCTCCCCTCTCTTCTCCATTATCTTCCTGTCCTCCCCTGCCTTCTCTTTTTCCTTTTCCTTTTGGCAAATGATGTTTACTTCCACTATTATTTCTCAATGCTTTTGGTATGCGCTCTCTCTCTCTCTCTCTCTCTCTCTCTCTCTCTCTCTCTCTCTCTCTCTCTCTCTCTCTCTCTCTCTCTCTCTCTCTCTCTCTCTCTCTCTCTCTCTCTCTCTCTCTCTCTCTCTCTCCCCCCCTGGAAGCAGAGATTTTGCTATGTAAGTTTCCCTGATATAAGTCTTGAGAATTCAGGCTTTTTTGGTAAAATGAACCTTGCCAAAGTCTTCCCATTAGGTGCTGACATACTTCAGCACTAGGAACCAAAAGGTTAAAAATAAATTGAATAGCTGGCATCTTGCAAGATTCCATAAGTTTATTGGAACTGCATCCTACAACTATACCTGAAATATCTTGTGACAAAATAATAAAACTTCCGTTTTTTCACCTGGTACTACAGTTTCTACTTGGTAGTTGTAAGCATCTGGGAGTATGTGTATTCTGTGTTGCTGACCACTGCCCTATACGCTCTTCAGAAATGGGCTTCAAAAATTGCAGCAATGGGTTTGCTGCCCCGTTGCTGGGTGGGCATGGCCATGGTGGGCATGGCCTACTCAGCCTCCTGCACCACGACAGGGACGGAGATTTTCTGCCCTCCCCAGGCTCCGGAGGCTTTCCTTGAGCCTCTAGGAGGTCAAAAACTGCTTCCCTCAGGCTCCAGAGCCTCTCCGGAGGCTGGAAACAGGCCCGTTTTTGGACTTCAGGAACCTCCAATAGGCCCGTTTTCTCTCCTCCTCGAGCCGCTGCACAGGCCCTGCATTTACCTGGCATGATAAATGGGCTGCATAAAGTTTCCTGGGAGGGGTGGGGAAGGGTGGGAGGGGCAGGGTGGGTTGGGAGGGCCCATCCGGAGGTGACCTTTGTGGGTTCGCTGAACTGGACAGAATCCTAGCTAGAGAATCACCCAAACCCGTGGGAACCCCCAATAGCCCACCCCTGATGCTCTTGGAATAAAAGGGAAACAATAGTCTCATAAATGGGTATAATTCTTTCTACCTGTCTTTTGCTTTCTATACTGTCTGTCCATTTGCATGCAGAAAACTTTCTGCTATATATTGTTCTGCTCCTCTTCATTAACTTGCTTTGCTCTCTTAAAATAATGTTTGGACTTGACTCATAAAGTAGTCTATTCCGCCATTTAATTGATTTCCAGCCTAAAGCCTGGTGTTTCTAAACTAAGCATGTCTGCTATTCAATGTGTGTCTTCCTGCATGTAAAATGTGTGATCCATAACCGTGCTACCACCTCTCTTCTGTTATATATGTGCAGTGGTATGACTCTGGACACATATCTGCGCCCTCTTCCCTAAATTAAAATATCAAATGTCTCCACTTGGGGGGGGGGGATTGTATTCTTCCACCCATATTCAAATAAATAAATAAATAATCATGTTGTGTTGCTGGTGGCAAGTTTCTTGTTTTAATAGGTGGGAGAAAACGGCATAACAAGTATTTCTTTCCTGTAATAATTTTTATCAGCTTTTTTAAAAAATAAGGGTCAATCTCAATTTAATCCTATGGCTTTGCTTGTCAACTGAATTCTGAAGAATGGTGGAGGGAATGCCATTTCTTCTGAAGTGTCTTTCACCAAGTTACCACTGAAGCATTTCCACCTCTCCTTCTGAGTATTTGGACAGTAATTCAAATAAAGCACTCTAAACCTGGACTTCTTTTAACATTCAGATCCTTTCCCTCCTTCCTTTTCCCATTACTACTGACAGCCCTATCATCCTCTTGTCATACCCAGGTTGGCATGTCCTCCTTGAGTATCTGCATTGCTATTAAGTCCTGACACTTCCAGGCTAACTCTGAAGTCAGCTGATAAAATAACATTGCACTGCTAAGTCATTTTTTTTTACACTTAAGACTCCTACTGCTTCCTATCTGGTTTGTTCGTTCTCTCTCTCTCTCTCTCTCTCTCTCTCTCTCTCTCTCTCTCTCTCTCTCTCTCTCTCTCTCTCTCTCTCTCTCTCTCTCTCTCTTAAAAAATCTGGACTACTGTTAATACCACACTGCCTGTCTTTTTCTTATTATTTGATTATATCATCCCCATTTATGGTTTTGTCTTTTTGTATCAAAATGGCTTTTTGTTTTATTTTCACACTCATATTTATTTAGATGAGGATATCGCTCTGCACAATTCTACCTGTATATTGAAAACAAGACAGTGTTAATACTTCCATTTATTGTTGTTCTTCAATGGACTCATGCTAGCTTTTGCTCCTTCCTAATAAAATAAGTACTCATTCCCTTGGTGTTTTCTGAGCTTGGTTGTTTTTTGCAGATGTTTCATTACCCAAGTAGGTAACTCATTACTACTAGTGAGTATGGGGTTTGCTCTCTGTTTATATACAGTAGCTTCCCTGCCAGTGTTGGGTGTGGAAATGGTTTTCTTCTTAGTGGTTCCTTGATTAGGGTGTTGTTTTCTGCTTGATTGCTTGTCTGGTGTTAATCCCTGCTTATCTGAGTATTGTTTGCTGGAAAGGATGTGTTCTGTATTTTTTGTTTCCTTCTTAGTTGTTTTATTGTCTCTTTTGAATGATTGTAAATGTGATTTATCTATGCATCAATTAATGGCTGTTTTGTCTGATTGCCATGCTTCCAGAAAAGGGTTTTAGATTTAGCTTGGTCTAGGACTTATTATCAGAGCTGGGTAGAAATAATGTCTCCTGCACTCTTTTGCATGGCAATACCTCTCTGATATCGTGAAAAAAAACCATGATAGAGTATTTAAATGGACTTTTAAAATGAATCAGTTCATTTTTCTGGACAGCATGGAACTAAGTTACTGCTTGGATTGCACTGCTGCTGAATTTTTCAATGCAGTTCTTAACACACATAAAAGTTTTTGGAAGTGTGTCTTTCAATAAAAACATTCTATAAACCACTGCTCAGAAAATTCATATTATTTGAATGTGCTTCTTTTTCCTCTTTTCTTTCTCTTTCTTGTAAATTGTTGCATTTTTATTTTTTACCCCCAAAATTGAAAAAGGCATTGCTGAATTATTCTTGATTTTTATTTCATAGAACTTCAGTTTCGAGTTTCAGTTTTGAGTTTCATTTTATTTATATGCCGCCCTATTCCCAGCGGGACTCAGGGCAGCGCACAAACCCAAGGAGGGAAAGGAAAAACACAAAAACTACAAAAGTACAGGGCATTTTAAAAAATCTAGAAAAATCAGAACTAGTGTGGTGTCATAATGAAGTATTCATTGAGCACAGGGGTGATCCAGGTTCTGATCCAGCTGTGGAATCTCATTTGATGACACTGGGCCAGATGTTTTCTCTCTTCCCCAACCAACCTTACCAATGAGGTGGCTGTGAAATAATCAGAAGAAGGAATTCGATGCTCATTATCCTCATTAAGCTTCTGAGGGAAAGGCTGGATAACAAGCAATAAATAATTGTTTATACTAAAAAATATTGCACATTGAAGAGTGCTATGGATGGGTTCTTTCACAGACTAGAATATAATTCTTTATTGGCCAAGTGTGATTGGAGAAACAAGGAATTTGTCTTTGGTGCATATGCTCTCAGTGTACATAAGGAGAATAAAATATATTCATCAAGAATCATAAGATACAACACTTAGTGATAGTCATGGGTTACTAATAAGCAATCAAATCATACTAGGAAACAAAACAATATAAATTGTATAGATACAAGAAACATGTTTATAGTCATAAGTGGGAAGAGGTAAGTATTAGGAAGGATGAGAAGAATGATAGTAATACAGTCTTAGTAAATAATTTGACAGTCTTGTGGGAATTAGTTGTTTAGCAGAGTGTCCACTGTCACTTATAATATCCATATTGAAGTTTTTCCCTTTTGGAACTCTAGTACCATTAACTTAGTCATAACTGAACTTAATTATAAAGAAAAACTATTCAGAACCTCTGGCTTTGTCATTTTTATCTACCTATCGACTCCTTCCCGAGAGTCTGAAATAGGCAGAAGTAGTTCTTAATCATTGTAGAATTTAAGCAGTTCCAAGTAAAACAGCCTTTTGCAATTGGCTGAAGATGATTTTATCAATGCTAATAGTGCACAAGTGATGCGCCAGATGTTTTTAGAAAAAAAAAGTCAAGGCACCTATTACTATTAATAGATCTTTGCTTTCTTTTGTCATATTTGTTCTAATTCTATTTGCACATCTTTCTATTTTATGATTTTCTCCAGTTCTTTCTCTTCTACTATTCTTTCTCCAGGTACTGCAATGGCCTTTGAATTTTGTCATCTTTCTTATCAACAATTGTTACATCTGGGGTGTTGTGTGGCATATGTGTGTCTGTTTCAATTCTAAAGACCCAGATCACTTTAGCTTCTTTGCTTTTATTACTTTCTTTATTTTATGGTCACATCAGTTCTTGCTTGCAGGCAAATGGTATTTCTTGCAATGCATGATTGTTGCTATTTTGTCATGCCATTGCTTGTTTTGCACCTTCAAGTCCCTCTTGTGGAATTGGACAAATTGTCATGGCTCATTTGCCCCGGTTGTGGCACTGGGGCCAACTCACCCTGGTCAATTTACTGCAGCCAACTAACCATTGGACAATTCGCCAGAATACAATTCAACATGTGATAACTCAAGAGAGTGACAAGTAGAATTGCAACTTACCCTAGCCTCAAGGACTTTTCACTTGAGAAGGTTCAAGCCTGAAACAAGAGAAGGATCATTCAATTCATTTGTCCTTTTCTTGCATTATCCTGCATTGAATGGTTCCACAATGAGTTGTCCTGCAGCAAGTTGGTTGGGGCAAGTTGACATGGGCAAGATGAGTTGGCCAGGGTGATTTGGCTGCAGGAAAGTGTCCTAGACCTTCCACCTTGACTCCTTGTGATTTTCTGAACTAACTCCGGCAGTTTTCTTGACAAGATTTTCAGAAGTGCTTACTATTGCCTGCTTCCAAGGGCTGAGAGAGAGTGACTGTCTCAAGATCACTTAGTTTGATTTGTGCCTAAGGCACAACTAAACTGATAGCCTTCTGGTTTCTAGTCTTGATTCCTTTGCCTGTGTACCAAATGTATCTATTAAGCCTATGTAAATCTTTCAAAGAATGCTTTTTTTGACAAAGTTTCAAAGTGAAACATCTCTTTGAAGTAACATAGGCAAATGGTGCAATGACTCATTTCAAAATCATTAGAGCTAGAAGTCTTGGCACATGGACATTCACAGAAGCCATATCCATCAAAGCAAAATGGCTCATTGACTCAGATCAGCTGACAGTTCAGGGAGTTTGAGGGACTTGACTCAGCTCCACAAGGAGTCTAAGCAACTAGAAAAGGAGCCTTAATAAGGTTTATCAGATACAATTTGCTGAAGCTTAGTTTTTCTGAAATTAATTCATAAAACTTATTACAAACATGTGGATGGTGGGGAACATTTTATTTTTATATTATTATTATTATACAATTGTATCACAGTGGCCAGTTGTTTCACCAGATTTGGCATTGGTTACTAGTCAGGCCCCACCCAGGGGCCTAGGACGTTGTAACGTATTTTCGTAATATGCGTGCAGATCCAAGCAGTGCGGCTTTTTGCATTTAACTGATAGTAATTTTGTCAATTTTTAACTGTTTTAAATGTAATTCCAGTGTTTTTGGAATAGCACCCAGTGTGCCAATTACCACTGGAATTACCACTGCTGGTTTGTGCCATAGTCGTTGAATTTCGAATTTTAAGTCCTGGTATTTTGCGATTTTTTCATGTTCCTTCTCGGCGACCCTGCTATCACCTGGGATTGCGATGTCTATGATTGTGACCTTATTTTTCTCAACCAGTGTGATGTCTGGTGTATTATGCGCCAGTATTTTGTCCGTTTGTATACGGAAATCCCACAAGATCTTGACCATCTGATTTTCGGTGACTTTTTCAGGCTGATGTTCCCACCAGTTTGTTGCTGTTTTAATATTATAATTTTTGCACAAATTCCAATGGATCATTTGTGCTACTGAATTGTGCCACAATTTATAATCAGTCTGTGCGATTTTTTTACAGCAGCTGAGTATGTGATCAACAGTTTCATCAGATTCTTTGCAAAGTCTGCATTTGCCATCATCAGAGGATTTTTCGATTTTGGCCTTAATGGCAGTTGTTGTTGTTGTTGTTGTTGTTGTTGTTGTTATTATTATTATTATTAAAGGGATACTACTTTCTTCAAGGTTAGCAAGATCTTACTCTCTCTCTCTTAAACTAGAAGGCTAGAAATTTTCAAAAACGCCACCTGGTTAGAGAAATCTTCCATCTTAGTATTTATTTAATTTATAGATCATGTCATTTACATATTGATAAGAATTAGGAATCAAGGTTTTTTTTAAACTTTATTGAAAAGCAGAAAATTAAAAGATAAACTGAAAGAAATGAAATGTGGATTTTAGGATTTGATTATTAGAGATTATAGCTTAAAGAAACAATATACATACAATGTTTCCCCCAAAATAAGACAGGGTCTTATTTTCTTTTGACCCAAAATAATCCTTTGGCCTTATTTTGGGGGAGGTCTTATTATTTTTGAAGTCCAGGAAGTAGCGAGTGTGGTACCTCATGGCTGCTGGGTTGCAATATTTTTGGGGAGGTCTTATTTTAGGGGAAACAAGTAGATATATGTTAACCCTAGGGCTGTGATGGCAAACCTATGGCATGTGTGCCAGAGGTGGCATGCAGAGCCTTCTCTGTGGTTATGCAAGCCATTGCCAGCTGCTCTTCATGCACACCAGCCAGCTGCTTTAAAAATCCCCAGAATGGCAGTTTTCCAGGCTTTTGGGGGGCTGTTTTCAGGCCGCTTTTGGAGCATTTTCAGGCCATTTTGGGGCCTTAAAATGAACAAAAAACAGCCTGAAAAATGCCCAAAAAACAAACATGTGTGTACACTTGCCAGCTGGTCTTTCTGGCATCCACATGCATGCACATTCCAGTTTGAGCACTCGGTGACAAAAAGTTTTACCATCACTGCCCTAGAATAAAAGTTTGGTGTATTTATATATCTCTTTCAAAGAAAGTCAGAAGTCCTTCCTTTTCTATTTTCTTTGCTTTTTCTTTCCTTTTGGCACCTCCATCTTCTTTCTTTCCTTCCTTCCTTCCTTCTTTCTTTCTTTCTTTCTTTCTTTCATTCTTTCGTTCTTTCGTTCTTTCTTTCTTTCTTTCTCTTTTTTTCTTTCTCAAAATCCAGAATTAAGGAAACAGTTTTGTAAATAGCCAGCGGCAGGCTCTTCTGTTATCAGTGAAAAAACACTGCTGTAAATGTGTCACACATAACAAGCCCTTAAATGGTGTTTTTCAATCTTGGCAATTTCAAAATCTGTAGTCTTCAGATCCTAAAATTCCCCAACCAGCGCTGAGTTGATAATTCACAGTATTTTGTTTATTGAACTTCTTGGAAAGTCAGGATATCATTTATTAAAATGCAGAAAATAAAGTAAATCTTATGTCCTCTACGTGGAAGTAAACACAATGCTCAGTCTCCCAGGTGAATGAATGGCTTTGGCTTGACTGCAAGCAGTGGAGAAGATTACAAAGACATTTAAACTTTAAAGAAGAGTTTAAGGGCAGAAGAAACCTTTTTTCTCTGGGTTGTTCATGCTGATTACACAACCAAGATTTCCATAATTTTCCATAAGGTTTTTTGGGTGGAGGGGAACTAAAGAAAAAGATGACAAAAAAGAGTAGAATTGACACAAACCTTTTATTTCCCTATTAGCTTTAAAGCTGATTAATTGGCGGCCAGAGTGTGTTTTGAATAGCTTGCTAAGGTTCAAGGTATATCTAACCTGGTGAATGGAAGTAATGATATATGTTTCATTCACCAAAGAAACAACTGTTTTCTTTTCCTCCTCTAATTCTCTTCTGTGCAGGTACCTACAGTGATATAATATACATTACTATTATTGTAAAACAAGACTTTATTACATGGCTAAGTAAGTTGATCTTTGTAAAAGTGAACAAGTGCATTGAAATAAAATAAAAACTACTTAATCCAATCTTCTCTCCTACAATTCCTTTCGAGGAGGAACAGACACAGCCTGTTAAAAAATCACAAAGAACGTAGAGTTTCCATTCACAGACAAAGTGTCCTCATTCAAACTCGCATTCTATAGCTACCTTCCCCTCTTCTCAGCTTTCTGCTCTGGCAGGGAAATGTGATTCCAGGGAGCCATGAGTGTTTTTTTGTTTTTTATGCTCCCTGGCAGAGCTTTTCGAGCCTCGTAGACCGGGTGACACCTAAACGGCACACACATTTTGGATTGTCTTGTTGTGTGGAAAAAAGCAGGTAAAGGGAGGAGGAGAAACATGAAACAGGTGGGGAAGGCCTGCACAGAGAGACTGGAGCCAATGATGGGATCATTTCTGTGATGAAACAGTGATTTTATTGAAATAGTTTTGTGTCAGGTGTTACATTACTTAGAAAGCGCTGGGAAGTCTGTGAAATCTGGCCAGGCTGTGCTACAAAGCAGAAAAGGAGAGTGGGAAATGAGGGAGAAAGAGGGAGATCTTCTGAACTTTCAGCTAAGAAATGAGGAAGAAACAAACATTATCCTATAATAGCAATTGTTCTAATTAATAAGTGTTACAAGGCGTAAGGTTGTCAACACAAACATGTAATCTATGTATATAAAAATGACTCTCTCTGTGTGTATGTTCCAGCATAACTCTGGAATGCCTCAAGCAATTTCAACCAAATTTGGTACACAGATGACTTACTATCTGTAAACAAATACCATGGGGGTAAGACACCTCTAAAACCCCTCGGGGTGTGTTCTGTTAAGATACAGCCTGTTGTGCTCTAAAATGGATTCTACTTTACTGCAATAAAATGGCTTCTACAGTGCAGTGCAGTGGAGTTGCCATAGTAACGGCTCCACAGTACTCCACAAGGGGCTCCCTCTGGTAAGGGGGGAAAATGTTGGGGAGCCTCTGCTCATGGATTTGTCTTCCAATATTTTAATCTTTGTGTCAGCCTCTGTTTTGCTGCTTGCTTTTCGGCTGCCATTGAAACGGGGAGGGAGGGCATGGTATTTGGGTGAGGGAAATAATCTGTACAGGAGGACTGTTAATTGGGAGTTGTTCTCACCGTTCGTTTGCGCATGTGGAAGGAGGGGAGTTTCCCGCCAAGGCCAACTGTCTGGCAAACCAACCTGATGATGATTTTTGAGGATGTCTCCCACCTGACAGCTGTGGAGATATATGATTGGACTATGGACTGGGGAACCAAGGGGAGGGGAATGAATCATGTATTGATATCTGATGCTTTAATGCTCTTTTGCTCAGATCCAGCTTTGCTTGGCTTCTCATTACTTATAATCAGTAAAAATACTCTTAATTCTGAAAAAATGGAGTTGAGTGGTTTCCTTCTTGGTTATTAAGTGAAGGAGCCGTGACACTTTGTTTTCCACTCATCAAAACTTCAGAGCTGTTTGAAGATGCCCAAGCCTTGCTGAGCTGTTCTGGGGTTTGCTTGCTTGGCTGATTTTGTTCACCTGAACTGTTTTTTTAAAAAAACATTTCTTTATTTATTTGTCAGCGTAATTATTTTCACTGCAACTTTTCATTTTATCCAAGTACTCATCACCAGAGATCACTTTCAGATCAAAATGATTTTCCAATGGGCATATAGCTTCTATCCCTACAGCACTTTGACACTACTTTATTGTCTCGTTTGATCTTTAAAATCCTCATCATGGATTAGTGCGATGTGGCTTCAAAGAAAGTAAGTCCTATTTTATGCTGCATCAGCCAAAGCAAAATTTCTAAAAACAAGAAGCAATCATTCCTATTTAACCTTCAGGCTTCTTAATTTTAAATAGAATTCAAATAAACTGGAACAGGTTCAGTGGAGAGCTGTATAAATGATCAAGGAATTAGAAATTAAGGATGAATGAAGCAACATATTCAATCTAGATAAGTTAAAGTAGTCTGGGGACAGAATTCTCTACATCCTTGAAAGAATCTCTACATCCTTGAAAGAACATTACATACTGCAGAAGAAGGCCAACATCTGAAATGTTGTAATCCCAAAGGGCAGATAGTAGATGTACTGTATATAAGCGTATTTATATTTATATCAGGGGTGAAATGCTACCGGTTGAGACCAGTTCACCCGAACTGGTAGTAAAAAAAGCTATTGGTTCACTTGAACCAATAGTTTAAAAAAAATGCTACCGGTTTCATGTGAACCGGTATTTCTAACAACCAGTTGTGACGCACAATTTATATTAGCTAGAAAGCAGGATTTCCTGCTTTTTAGCTAATTGAAATCACGTGGCACAGTGGATCCCCCCCCACCCTCGATGTTCTACTTACCTTTTAAGTACACATGGTAGCAGGCTCTGCCCTCCCGCCCAGATGTCATCACATTCATTTTTGACGCTCTGAACATGCACGGAAAGTCACATTTGTGAACCAGTAGCCAAGCTAAGTAGATTTCACCCCAGATTCATATGTAGCAATAGCAATAGCAGTTAGACTTATATATCGCTTCATAGGGCTTTCAGCCCTCTCTAAGTGGTTTACAGAGTCAGCATATTGCCCCCAACAACAATCCGAGTCCTCATTTTACCCACCTAGGAAGGATGGAAGGCTGAGTCAACTCTGAGCCAGTGAGATTTGAACAGCCGAACTGCAGAACTGCAGTCAGCTGAAGTAGCCTGCAGTGCTGCATTTAACCATTGCGCCACCTCGGCTCTTAATGTAGACACACACACACACACACACACACACACACACACACACCAATTTGGTGTAGTGGTTAATGTACCAGTCCAGAAATGAGGAGACTGTGAGTTCTAGTTCTAGTTTCGCCCTAGGCACAAAGCCAGACCTTGAGCCATTCGCTTCTTTCAGCCATTGAAAGCAGACAATGGCAGACCATTTCTGAAAAACCTTACCAAGAAAGCTTTGACTACCAAGGACATGTTCAGGAAGTCACCAGGAGTAAAAACTGACTCAAAGCTACTACCACCACCACCCCAAAAAAGGAGGGAGCTTTTTTCAGAAAAGGAAGGCAAGGTTATAATCTGAAGCAATAATCCAGATAGTAATTTAAAATCATTGCTAATCTTATAGTTCTAATATACAATAGATTTTTAACAACCTTTGGCAGTTCCTTTACACCTTTTAAAGGTGTTATTTGAGTATTGTATTGTGCTTAAAACAATTTATATAACTATTATAAAACCAAAACCTGATGCAGAATTCTTCAGGTTGAAAAGCCATTCTCAAGAGAGAGTAAACTTTGAGTCTGTTTTCTCTGGGTTTACAATTCTCAGGCTGGCTGTCAGATATATTGGTGAGGAGTCACAAACCCCACCTGAAAAATAAAGGGATGGAAAGATGCAGGAAAGAGAGAGTATGATTTTTCAATATATGCCAAGCAACTGGATTTCCCCACCTTTTGGTGCATCACCATCATGTTACAAGCATCAACATGAAGATACCAGTTATACGAAGTACTGAGTATGATAAGATTCATGACCAGTTTAGATCCAAGCCTTACCTGACCCTAAATTTGCACATCTTTCCTTAAAGCAAACCAGGATTAACTTTAGAAGGGGTGAAGGGACAAATTGAGACACTAATCTTCTGTGGCTGACATTAAACTGTCAATGTACAAAGATCAAGAATGTCTGGTTAATTTTTTAGTCACCTCATATGGTATTCATTTTTTGCTGTGTGTGTGTGTGTGTGTGTGTGTGTGTGTGTGTGTGTGTGTGTGTAAAATAGTGACAAAAAAGAGAAAAATAAAAAGATGCTAAAAGAAAAAAAAACAGATCCTGGTAAAGCCATTGTTTTTTCAAGCTCAAATGTTATATTGCACCTGCATTTTCTTCCACTGCCTATCAAGTGTAAGCTACTCAAGCAAGAAGATTTTGATTGCAGCAGTATAGATACTCAGGTAGTAAAAATATATAATAAAATGAAAATAAAAAGTCCCAGCAGTACTTGAAAGGTGAGTTGAAGGAGTGAGAGGCATAGCACTCCCAGAGGAAAAAAAATCTATTTCACAGCTGGAAATCTTTCTGCACAGTAAGGGAAATTATATTAATACTTTTTGTTAGGTTTTCTTTGTTCAGATTGAAATATCTAATAACAAGGAAGAAAAGTTGAGAGCCAGTAGAAATAATTATTTTTGTCGATCGTCAATTTTTTCCATTCAGTGAAAGCTTTTGAAATAATCTCCTTTTCTCCATCCATTTAAACTTGTCCAAAACTGTCAAGGGCTGTTTATATTTGGTTAACTCCATTTTGCTCTGGCTCATATAAAAACATACACACATAAGTTTGTCTCCTTTAAATATGATATAATGGGCCCAAATTACTATTGTACATTTACATTCAATTGGAAACAATCTGCCTAAGATATTTATCAGGGAACTGTTGCAACCACCAAAGAAAAAGGTCATGTGAAAACTATCTCAAATCCTGAGCACAAAAAGAACATATCAGGTATCCCAACCTATATGCTCAAAGGCCATATGTTACACAGCAAGACAAACAGAGATCTACTGTATGCTCGGACGAAAGAATTGAATTAGGTCTCCATGCAGTTTCTGACAGGATAATTCCATTTGGGGGGACATCTTCATGTAAATTGCTCTATATTAAAACATGTGATAAATGAGCCAAAACAAAGGCTGAACCCTAACCTTAAACTGCAACCTAGGTACAAATATTCACTAAATCAAATGCTAAGAGGTCTACAGGAGACACACACATTGCGATCCTATCTAGTGACATGATTACTGAGCGGATAAGCAAAAGGAAACATGACATCTTCCCATGCCTATGCCTTCCTTTGGAAACTGACTCGTCAAAAGACAAAGAGATGAACCAGTTAGGATAAAGTTTTAGAGACTTCATGGTAATCAGAAAAACAGAGGTGTAAAAAGAAAGCTTGGCATCTGAGGTAGAAGAAGATGATCTATCACGCTTTCCATATGCTCCCCTAATTTTATTTTTTCCCCAGAAGCATCAGGAGTAGCAGTAGCTCAGGATTGTCAAACTCACAGTGTCACATTGTCATCATGTGACATATCATGGATTCCCCCCACCCCGCTTTGCTAAACCGGGGGTGAGCGTGGCCAGCATGTGACACATCCAGCCACAGGCCATGAGTTTGACTCCCCTTGTTGTTGATGGTCAACTGCTTCCCATCATAAGTACCTCAAATGTGTCACTCTTCAATTGTTCTAGTAGTGCTGCTGATGGAGTGGTAAAACAGCGTGAAAGTTCTGTATCTTTGGTGCAACAACTGCTCTGGGATTTGGATTGGAATGGCAGAAGTAAAATGACTGACCAATTCTTCTTCCATCCCCTTGTTATTTGAAAACACCATCTTGTTCACCATCCAATTTCCCATTCAAGTTCAGAGTTTGCATCCACATTTGAATGGTTATCTGTACACATGAGCTGAAGTAGATTGAATTGAGTCAAAGGCACAGAGGATTCAGTCTGGCACTGTTGAATGGATTTGGTGATTTTAATTTAAAAATCTCTCTTAAAGGGGCAGTGTGAAAGAATATGGTCCTATATTTCGTTGTAAAAAGCTGATAGGATGTTGTTGTTTTTTAATGAAAACGGGCTGAATGCTTCAAAGCCACTGTCTTCTACATATAAGTGTCTCAGGGGAAGAGAAGAGAAGGGGACAGGAAAGGAAGATGGTGGTTGGGACTGCATAATCAAATCATGGCCCTTTTTAATGTGTGTTGTGCATGTGACACACAGATAAAGGAATGGAACTGCTATCACCCTGATGCTTTTTTACCCATCCCATTGAATGTCCTCGCTTCTAATACAAGAGTGAACAAACAACTGTCGGATGATGGGAATGCACTTTTTAAATTTTGTTCCAGCTGCCCACCCTATCAGCGAGTATGGGTTTTGTGGGATTTAAAAAAATGTTTTATGTATTTAAGGTCAATCTCAAAAATTGCATACTTTTTTTGCAGTGGGAAAAATGATGGGAAACTGCTGTTTTATAATTTGGTGGCTTGCTACCTATCTTTGTTAATGTGATCCTATAAGCTTCAGGAGCTGTTCTTCCCTCCCACCTATCCTGCATTCCCCCCCCCCAAAAAAAGAATTTGGAGACTGCAGGTTGCTCATCTCAGGCTTAATGCTAGAGCCATTCAAAAATGTGGGAGATGGTGAATAGGCAGGTGAGGTAATATAGATATAATAATATAGTATAGATAATATAATAGAGTAATATGAAGCCAGTTTGGTTGAGCAGTTAAGGCACAAGGTTAGAAAGCAAGAGATCATGGGTTCAAATTCCTCCTTAGCCATGAAAGCTACTGTAGTTGAGTCAATCACTGTCTCTCAGTCCAATACATCTCACAGGGCTTTTATAGAAAAATAATAAAGGGAGGAAGGAGTACTGGGTATGTTCACCACTTTGAGCTGATTGTAAAAATAATAAAGGTGGGATAGAAATAAGTAAATAGAATAGAATAACAGAGTTGAAAGGAACGTTGCAGGTCTTCTAGCCCAACTCCCTGCTTAGGCAGGAAACCCTACACCACTTCAGACAAATGGTTATCCAACATCTTCTTAAAAACGTCCAGTGTTGGAGCATTTACAACTTCTGGAGGCAAGTTGTTCCACTCCTTAATTGTTCTAACTGTCAGGAAATTTCTGCTTAGTTCTAAGTTGCTTCTCTCCTTAACTAGTTTCCACCCATTGCTTCTTGTCCTACCCTCAGGTGCTTTGGAAAATAATTTGACTCCCTCTTTTTTGTGGCATCCCCTGAGATATTGGAACACTCTTATCATGTCTCCCCTAGTCCTTCTTTTCTTTAAGAACAAAATATTTTAAGAATTAAAAGATTAATAATCTTTTCTATTAAGAATAATAGAGTTGATTCTCAAATATTTATAGAATTATGATTTGGTGTTTACTTGGGCATTTTTACAACTGTGTATTTTTTCATATGAACTCAAAACCATATCTAACAGCTTTATTCAAGAAGATTCGGGATTCTGCAAGATTGTGGTATTTATTAAGGTACAGTATATGTATCTAAATGCACAAACACAAAAATTACTGGGGTATATATATATATATATATATATATATATATATATATATATATATATATATATATATATATATATATATGTGTAAGACAGTAGGATGAAGAGTGCTGGTTCAATCATCCTCTACTTTAAAATCTATTCCAAACTAGCTTTTGATCACAAGCTTTATGCATTCACAATTGCTTTTCTTATGCCTTGTACAACACTTGAGAGAAACATAAATTAATGTCCATTATACTGTCTCATTTCTTATTTTCAGAGTTCTAGAAGGAAAAATAATTAAGAAAGAAATACTGCACCCTTGAATAGGCTTGTCTTAAATTTAAACATCCTGGTCAATAGCCATAACATCTGTCAGACATTGAAGTGCCAGATAAAAGGAAAGCTTCTAGTCCACTTGAAATTTAATAGCATGTATTGATAATTCTCACCCATCCTCCACAAGACTGTACTATTCTCAAGATACCATGATAGGTTGTAATTAGTTCAAAGAGTGAAATTAAAGGACACACTCTCACGCATAACACATGCTGAAATAGTTCATTTGTTCACAGGAGGAGATGGGTGTCTAAAAAGAGACAAATCTCTTATTTGTTGCATTTAAATAATATAAATAAAATTCACCAATTGTTTTTAAACTATGTCAACCACTGTTCAGACCAATTTTTAAAATATAGTTTGTTATATGTTGTCAGTTTCATATCCTAAGTAGCACTGGAGTGTTGGTGTGAGAATTCCACTGACCTCAGAAAATCATAATTGGTTAGATATCTTAATGACAAATGGATTGAATTTCTGCTCCAGCTTTGCTTCTCCCCACCACCCCATTCATAAGTATATGTGGTATATGTGGTCCTTTCAATATTTTTTGCATTTTTGATATGTATACATCAGTAATGGTATTATTATCTTCACTACCAGTTCGGTAGCGGGAGTGCATAGCTGAGCATAGGCAAAACCTTCTGCGAATGCACAGAAAGTCTTGATGATGTCTGGGTTGGGGGCAGAGTCTCATGCCACCGCCACTACCAGTTTGAGATTGAGATTGTCTTGCCAACATTTCAGCAACGTCTCACTCGCCATCTTCAGGCTGGGTTTAGGGCTTAAAGTGTGATCAGAGCTGCCGTCTTTCTATAAATCTTGGTCGGAGTGTGTGGAGTGCTGGCTTTGTTTCAGTAAGTGGGTTGATTGGTTGTGTGGTTGTATCATGATTAGTAGATTGATGCTGATTGGTGCTGGCTGTGTGTCCATTGTTGTTTCATGTTGTATTGGCCTGGGTAGTGGGTGGGGCTCATTTGTTGACTAGGACTGGTTTCCAGATGTCTGGTAGGTGGGAGGTATTGTCACGTTTATTCATGTTGTGAGAGTGTTTCTCTATTTCAATAGCTTCCATAATTATTCTCTTGTTGAAGTGTTCTGTTTTGGAGATTAACCTGGTTCCTTCAAAATTAATTTCATGTCCTGTAGCTTTAGGGTGCTGGGAAAGGGAGGTAGTTTTTTTTTCTTACTGCGTTCTTGTGTTCTGCAATGCGTGCATTTATTCTCCTGTTCGTTTGTCCTATGTATGTTGCAGGGCAGATTTTGCATGATATTTCGTAGACTCCTTGGTTTTCTAGTTGGATCTTGTCTCTGGGGTTTCTTAAGATGTTGGCTATTTTTTGGTCAGTGTTGAAGGCTGTCTTGATATTGTGTTTGTGGAGAATTTTGCTGATTTTATCTGTGGTGCCTTTGATGTAAGGAAGGAGGGTGATGCCGTTGTCCTGTTCTGGGTCTTGGCTTTGGGGGGAGTCTCCCTTTGGATTAGGTTGGCAATTGTTTTTCTTTGGAATACACGCTGAAACATTGTCAAGAAAATCTCAATCTTACACTAGAAAAGACCCAAATACAACAAGACCAGCATATGTGTGTGTGTGTGTGTGTGTGAGAGAGAGAGAGAGAGAGAGAGAGAGAGAGAGAGAGAGAGAGAGAGAGAGAGAGAGAGAGAGAGAGAGAGAGAGAGAGAGAGAGAGAGAGAGAGAGAGAGAGAGAGAGAGAGAGAGAGAGAGAGAGAGAGATTTGTTTTGATAGATTTTCACGGGTGTAGGTATGCTGGTCTTGTTCTATTCAGATCTTTTCCCATGTAAGATTGAGATGTGTGTGTGTACACACACACACACACACACACACACACACACACATATAGTTTGCTGCAATTTTATGGCTATAATTCTTTTATTCCTGTGAGTCACAGAATTAGTTGCATGTTTGCATGGTGAGGTTGGAGCAGCCTTGTAAGTATTTTTAGAGGCCAACTGTTGGTCAGATTTAAACAAAAAATTTATCGCTTTTTGCAGTTGGAGGAAATATTTCAAAACAAACCAAAAACTAATAAAGCCAGAATGGCAGAAAATTCTGCTTCTCTCATCATGTCATCTCTTTCTTTTGGCAAGGCTGTGCCTCACCGTCAGAGACTAGTGATTGGACAACAAGAGGTTCCATAAACAGGTTACTCTCGATTATGTTTCTTCTTTGTTTTGTTAATGGCAGACAATTAATCCTGTCAATAATTGATAATTTATTATTTTTACCTTACTCTTTCCTGGCCTAAAGAAAACAAGAATCTGATAGATCCACACACACACAAACACACAAACACACACACACACACACATTATATATATATATATATATATATATATATATATATATATATATATATATATATATATATATATATATATATATATATATATATATATATATATATATATATATATATATATATATATATATATATATATATATATATATATATATATATATAACATGAAGACCAAACCATACAGCTTATGTATTTGAAATAGTTATTATTTTTACGTGTGCAACGCGCTCTACATGGGACTACCCTTGAAAAGCCTTTGGAATGCAGTTAGTCCAGAATGTGGCCGCGCGAGCGATATTGGGTGTACACCCACGTTACACCTGTCCTCCGTGAGCTGCACTGGCTACCGTTTGGTCTCCAGACACAATTCAAGGTGTTGGGTATTACCTTTAAAGCCCTACATGGCTTAGGGCCAGCGTACCTGCGAGACCACCTACTGCCACATACCTCCCAGTGGCCGGTATGATCCCACAAATTGGGCCTCCTTCAGATGCCATCAGCCAGACAATGTTGGCTGGCGGCTCCCCGGAGGAGAGCCTTCTCTGTGGCTGCTCCGACCCTTTGGAATGAGCTACCCCCAGAAATCCGGACCTTGCCCACTCTCATGGCCTTCAGGAAAGTTGTTAAAACCTAGCTATTCTGGCAGGCCTGGGGCTGTTGACCTCATTGTTGAGGTTCAGCCCCGATTAGCACAAATGCATGTGTTGTGATTTTAAATTTGTTTTTTTATTATGTCTTTTATTATTTCTTCTTCCTTTGTTTGTAAGCCGCCCGGAGTCCTTCGGGATTTGGCGGCATAGAAATCCTATAAACAAACAAACAAACAAACAAACAAATACTTAATTTAATTTTAAATGAATTTCAAAAATATTTAAATAAACTCCCTTTTTTTAAAGTGTATATTCTTTAGTCACAGGGTCAAGCACATCAGAACGTATTAAATATTTGCCAGAGTTTAACATGCTGCTTCTGCATTTTTCCCCTCTTCAGACTGATCTATTATGTCTGATGTTGCTGGCTGCTGCCTATTGTAAGTGGTGAATGTCATTTGGAATGAAGTGTCAAAAAATTCCCATGTGTTCTCCAGCTGCCTTTTAAGAAGCTACAAATGACACCATTCATCTTATCACATGATAGACTCATGTCATGATAAGATACTTGCCTCATCAAGAGTGGCTTTAAGATTACTGGATTTTATTTTTTAAAGTATCTTCCTGATGCCAGGATGTGGATTAATTTGACTACAATTTTAGAAACAATAAATAGAGTTGTGTTTCTAAAATTGTAGTCAAATTAATCCACATCCTGGCATCAGGAAGATACTTTTCATATTATCAATAATTCAGGCAAACCTTCTTTTAAAGTTACAGTATAGGAATCCATATACAATAATTTATTTGAAATTGGGGTGCCTTTGTAATAGGCAGAATAAAGGAGACCTTTTTAAAGTATGGGTCTATCTGAAAAATCAGATAAATTAATACTTTTCATTCAAAGTACCGGTAATTAAAATATAATCCAATGAATTATTTCAATGTTTTGGTTTTTACTTTGTTCCTGTTTATTGGGCTACTAACTTTCATAAATATAAAATTATGGAGAGGATTATTTACATTAATTATTACATTAATAATGTAAAGAAAAAATGGCTAGTCCTTTAGAATCTTAAAAAGACCCTACTTGGGAAAATAGATAGATAGATAGATAGATAGATAGATAGATAGATAGATAGATGGATGGATGGATGGATGGATGGATGGATGGATGGATGGATGGATGGATGGTAGATAGATAGATAGATAGATAGATAGATAGATAGATAGATAGATAGATGAGATAAGATAAGATAAGATAAGATAAGATAAGATAAGATAAGATAAGATAAGATAAGATAAGATAAGATAAGATAAGATAAGATAAGATAAGATAAGATAAGATATAGATAGATAGATGTTAGATAGATGGATGGATGGATGGATGGATGGATGGATGGATGGATGGGTGGGTGGGTGGATGGATGGATGGATGGATAGATGATAGATAGATAGAAAGATAGATAGATAGATAGATAGATAGATAGATAGATAGATAGATAGATAGATAGATATGGATGGGAGGGAGGGAGGGAGGGAGAGGGGGGAGATTATTCCTTTCGCCTTAATTCAAATTATCATGGTTTTGTGCATAGATGTATTCCTGTCTATTATCTGTCTGTCTGTGTGTCTGTCTGTTTGTCTGTCTATCTTCTTCTACCACTCTATTTTTTTTAAAAAAAGAAAAAGACTATAGACATAAGATAAATAATTTAAACATGTTGGGATACTCTTTGTGCGATATAAGTGAATTCATTGTGCCCGCCGGGATATTTACCAGATGAAAAGTGCGATAACGACAGTAGTCTGGTTGTTTGGTACATAATTTAGAGTATGCTTCATGAATATTTCATGGCGTTTCATTTGTGTATGAATTGTAAAACATGGATCTCTACATTCACCAGGGGCAGCGCCAGAGTCCTCTGGCTGAAATAAGCATTTTTATTACTTAGGAATGCAGCTGAAAGAACACCAAGTGTATATTCTGTGTTAAGCATAGTAACACCCTCCCCATCCCCACGGGCAGGTGAGTTAAAAAGGAATGCACCCAGCTTTGCTTAGTCAGCACTCTGTACCTCAAAATAAAGAGAGGTTTCTTTTCCAGGTTTTCTGCTGAGCTCCTGCAACATCTTAGCTCATGCAGAACTAAGAAAAAAATAACAAAGATGCCCAGGAAAAGAATGAGATCAGCTTCGCTCTTCTTGGCAGCCACCTGAAGTGCCACCTGCTGACATCGAACCAGGTCACTACTTCACATGAGGAATTCTGAGAAGCTCCAGTCTATGTCCTGATCTAGATTTTTAACCAAGAATTTTGACAGCCAACACTTTTTTGAAGTATTTTTCTTTGTCCTCCTTTTTTGTGGGGTGTAGCAGTTGGATTTTCCATTCCTTGGCTTTATTTTCTTGCTCTTTTGATAGGTAAAGTCAAATCTTCTACCAAGTATCTCCTAGGCGAACCTTTTTGTAAATACGTGCCAAAATTCTGCATGAGGGCACAATACTGCCCTCCCGTGTGCCTCATACCCACAATGCAATGTGCCCTGACCACCTGTGCTTGCACACACAACCTTTGCTCATGCACACACAACCCCTGGATGATTGGAAACAAACTTCTGGTTGCCTTGTTGGGCCTGTTTTTTGTCCTTCCCAGGCTCCAGAGGCTTTCCTGAAGCCTGGGGAGGACAAAAATCAGCTGGTCGGTGCACACATGTGCACTGAAGCTGCCGGCAGATATGGCTCCACATGCCACCTGTGGCATATGTGCCATAGGTTTCACATCATGGTCCTAGGGACTATATCAAGATATTCATTTTCATAATATTCATACAATATCATTCAACAATATCATTCATAATATTCAACAATATCATAAATGAATATTGTTTTGGACAACAGCATAAAAATGATTTACATTGCTGCCTTTTCTTTCTTTCCCACTGAGTGCTTTAAATTGTATTTTGATTTTCCCTTTGGTGTCATGTATAAGCTTAAGGTATTTTGGGGACAGGAAAAGGAAGTGATGCAAATAAGCATCTTTCATCCCTCTGCAGCTGTTAACACTTCTTATCCAAAAGAAGAAAGGGGCCGAGTGCATGCAGTGGTGGGCTGCTGCCTGGTCAAACCAGTTCGGGAGAACCAGTAGTTGTGATCACTGGCTGGGCCCACCCACCCACCCTTGCGCTATCCTTTCCATTGATTAAATAACTTTCTGGCTTGTTCCCCCACCCACAATGTCCAGATAAGTTCTGTGCCCTGCCTGCTGTACTCACTGGAGCTGCCTGAGTTGATTAGTTGCAGTGGTGGGTTTCAAAAATTTTTAGAACCTCTTGTGTAGGTATGGCCTGCTTTGTGGGAGTGGCTTGCCAGCCATGTGACTGGGAGGGAGTGGCTTGCCAGCCATGTGACAGAATGGGAGTGGCTTCGCAGTCATGTGACTGGGTGGGCGTGGCCAACTTGTAAAATGTGGTGAAACTCACTTAACAACGCTCTTGCTTAGCAACCAAAATGTTAGCTCAGAAACTCTGGCATTTGAAGCAAGCAAGTCTTAAAGCTGTCAAGTTACAAGACCCCTGCACCCCTAACTCTTTAGAAAAATAACCCAGGGATGTTCAAACTTGACAGCTTTAAGACTTAAGATTTAAATAGAACTTTAAGAGGTTGGCGGGGCGATTGGTGAGCCAGCCAATCAGTGAGCAGTGGGTGGGGCAAGCGTGGTACGGACTGGCAGGGGGAGGGAGCTGGAACCGGTTCTAAACGGCACAGTAGATTTGTGGAACCTCTTCTATAGAAGAGGTTAGAACTGGCAGGAACCCACCCCTGATTAGCTGCATGTTTGAAGCTCCATTTCATCCCTGAAAAGGTGTGTGCGAGCGAAGCGCCCACGAGTGCTGACCACCAGCGAACCGGTTGTTAAAGTAAGTGCAGCCTGCTTTCATGACTACTACTTTTGAATTGTGGGAAGTTAATTAGACTTAGATTCTTGGGAAGATGATTATTCAGTGAAGGGCAAGACATTCACACATATCAGCCGCTACTATTTAACAAAATACAAGATATTTGCATTTGAGCCAACTGATACTCACTTTCACTTTAGGAGGTGATCAAAGGCATAAATGAATGAAGAAAATGTCGACTCACACTGTTTTAAATTTCTGGAATGCCTGGTCTCTATTGTCAAATTTACTATGTAACAATGTAGTATATAAGAAATATATAATATCTATAGAAGGTAGAAGGATGGAGGAGGTCAGTTTTTATACCTGTTTGCAGAGTCAGCCAGATGTCTAGAATGAACAAGTGGTGGGATTTAAAACATTTTTACTACTGGTTCTGTGGGCATGGCTTGGTTGGCATGGCAGGGGAAGGATACTGTAAAATCTCCATTCCCTCTCCACTCCAGGGGAAGGATACTGCAAAGTCCCCATTCCTTCCCAATCAGCTGGGACTCAGGCAGAGAATAGATGGGGGTGGGGCCAGTCAGAGGTGGTATTTACTGGTTCTCTGAACTACTCAAAATTTCCATTACCAGGTCTCCAGAACTGGCCAGAATCTGCTGAATACCACCTCTGGACTAAATGTAGCATTTTTGTTCACCTATCAAGTCATTCCCAAGGGCCAGGGATAAATAGATGCTGTTGTTTGATAGTGTTAAAAGTACTTTCCAAATAAAATTGCAGTTGACTGATGGTGACTTTTTTTAATGCTGATAATGTTCAAATGGTGTTCCAGATGCTTTGGAATTACACCTAAGCCACCTATTATATTAATACTAACTCTTCTATCTATCTATCTATCTATCTATCTATCTATCTATCTATCTATCTATCTATCTATCTATCTATCTTTCTTTCTTTCTTTCTTTCTTTCTTTCTTTCTTTCTTTCTTCTCTGTTGCACTGTATGGCACTGAATGCTGGGCAGCAAGAACAAGGACCGAAAGCTATCTACATGCCATGGAAATGTGAATGTTCAATTGGATGTCGGACATCTCCCTTCTTGACCAAATCACAAATGATACCATTTGATACTATTCTGGTGTGGCACCAATTATAGAGAAAATGAGAGGAGGCCGACTCTGCTAGTATGGACAACTTTTGAGAGCAGCATCTTCTACCATTGCCAAGACTGCCTACCAACTAGAAATTAATGGCTGGTGACTTCACAGGTGTCCAAAACAGAGATGGCAAGACACCACTAACAAAGATATGAAAGCCATAGGCCTACACCCCAGAGACACAGCTGACTATGCACAGTGGCGTTCAAAGATCCGAAAAGCAGATCCTACACTTGCGGGAATACAAGGAGGAGGAGGAGGAGGAGGAGGAGGAGGAGGAGGAGGAGGAGGAGGAGGAGGAGGAGGAGGAGGAGGAGGAGGAGGAATCTTCTCCTTCTTTTCCTGCAGTAACTGTACTTCTATTTTCAGATCTTTGTATTTTGTAATTTTTCCCCAGTTCTTTCTCTTCTCTTCTGCTGCCTCCAGTTGCTGCAATGTCCATCATCCAGACTCTGTGCGTGTGTGTGTGTGTGTTTGTGTGTGTGTGTATTTTTACAACTGTTAGGTTTTGAGTGGTTGTATTATTATGATGTGGTCATCACAAGATGAAGTTACAGCTACCAGTCTTTATCTGGTATTAGCCTTCATATACACTGAGTTTTTCTTTAGAACCTAGGATGTCATAATTATCAATGTACTATATGTGCAGTCTAAACAGTGCAGCCTTTTGTAATTGACAGATGGAAGTTCTGTCCAAATAAAGCTGCCTTTTGCAATTGACTGAAGGTGATTTTGTAAATACTGATGGTATTCCAGTTGTTTTGGATGGCACCCAAGATTGTTATTGTTATATAGTTTAGGATGCTCTAGGAACGTAGAATGTCTCCCAGCATGCACAAAAATATTTGAATTCCATTAGTTCTACTGGATGGCGTGAAAGAGATAGTTAAGCTCTATCACCATGATTTGTTACTCTGGAATGAAATTCATAAATTACACAATAACCTTACCAAATTGTATGCTACCCAGAGTCACTTTTGAGAGATGGGTGGACTTATAAATTATTTAAAGAAATAAATGAATACTTTCTGGTTTGTTGCAGACTGTCTGTTTAATAACACCTGTTAGTTGGGAAAGGTAATAACAATGCCCTGATTTCTTGCTATCATAGACTAATATATATTTTTAGTCTATAAACATAGACTAATATACTTTTACTCTTCTCAAGTAGAAATGTCTCTAAAATCAATCAGGGTCTCACTTATGCTACCACATCATTACTATGAGGTTGACACCTTTGCACATGCTGAGCCATTGAGGAGGCCAACTAATGTTAAAGGCCTGGGGTCTTGTGTCTAAATTTAACAGTATCATTTAAAAGCCTTTAAAAGCCCAACAATCTTTTCCAACCAGAATGGCAGGAGAAGCCAATGCTGGTGGGATCACTTCTTAAGGCTGTTAATAGAGCTAGGATGTTTTTAACAGCATTTTTTAAAAAAAATTAAAGGGCAATCTTTTTTGACTATGCTTAGAGTGTTAACTCTCTTAAAAAGAAGGAGGTGGCTTTCACTCTTTAACGGGTTTTATATGAGGTGGTGAAGAAAATATCAACACCATATAAAAGACTCATTAAAGCATTCCAAAAAACCAAGATAAGGGAGAGTGAGAGAGACAGCATGCGAAGAACTAAATCAAACCAGTTAAACAGACACCAAAAAAGGAAAAATTGTTTGCCTGTTGTATATGTCTCTGATATGCGTGGGCCAAACCAATTTGTAATTTAGTGAATCTGGGGTTCAAATGATATCTTATTCTTCTTTTCTCATTGTATTTTGACAATTGTTAAATCATAGTCTGGAATTTTTTTAAAAAAAATATCCATATTGTTTGAAAGTTTTCTTCTTTGACCCTTTAACAATAAAAAAATGATGGGTCAAATCCAAATCCTTCACTAATTCCTGCTTTTACATAGTATATAGTATATATTCCTGTGGTATATATTCTTGCGGGTGTATGTACATACACACTGGGGGTGGGTTCTAGCTGGCGTTACTGCCAGTTCACTCATGTGCATGCTGGATGTGTGCTGCGCATGCATGTGCACTTCAATGGAAATTGTTCTGCGCATGTGCAGAACTCCCAAAAAAGATGGTGGCAGTGACTGGGGAACCAGTTTGGGGGCATGGCCAGCCTGGGTCACTGCCGTTTCTGCGACCCAGGCCAGTGTACCACTACCAGTTTGGCCGAACCGGTCCGAACGGTAGGAACCAACCTCTGATACACACATACATACACATTGTCCTTTTATTTTTTCAGTTAATTTAAAGTATACTCTTTAATTTATGCTATATAGAGTGTGTGTGTGTGTGTGTGTGTGTGTGTGTGTGTGTGTGTGTGTGTGTATCTTTGTGTATACATATACACTGGCATACATACATACATACATACATACATACATACATACATACATACATACATACACATGATAGTGAATGCTTATATTAGTTACTACTACATTAGCCATTTTATTCAAAAGAAATTCTCAGGTACCCTAAAAATAAGGTAGGGGGGTAAAGTAAAAAAAAAATTGGAGGGGAGGAAATTACAAACCAGATTTACATTATCTTAATTCTGAAATATAAGATCAGTTCCCCCAAATTTACCATCATTTCTAGTTCAGCTCTTTGCAGCAACAAAAACACATTTGCTTATCAATTTTCTGCAGATTTTCAAAAACTTGACAAGGATTCTTTTCTTTTTCCCCCCCAATCCCTTTATTTTTATACTTTGCTGAGTAAAGGTAAACAGAACTATATAAAATGCTATAAATACCCTATAAATATTGCAACATATATTTTAATTGTTCTAGAAGATTGTATTTTATTCCACCAAGTAAAATTATGCCTCTAAATATTCTGCTTTATAAAGGTTCGTTAGGTACTTCAGAAGATATATATGTTTGGTTACTCTATTCTTCTGATAGAAAGCAATAGCTTGCCTGTTATTAAAGTTTACATCTGGAAGCCAAAATATCCAAGTATTATTTATTATAAGTAAGTTAGTAATTCAGGAACAGGAATACAGCGTTCTGATTTTTTTCCATTTAGTTCAGACCTGTGTTTCAAATAAGTAATTTAATTTAATTTCACTTTTTTAAACATATTTTTTATTTTATTTTATCTTCCCTGATCTTATCAATGCCAAGTAAAAGATTCTTATTGGATGATGATGATGATGATGATGATGATGATGATGATGATGATGATCTGCTTCATTATGACGTGGCCCTAATTTATTTATTTATTTACTAGAAAATTTATATTGCTGCCTATTCGCACATGGCAACTCAAGGCGGTTTACAGAGGTATAAAGAATAAAACCAATAAAAGAAAATAATAAGATAACATAACAGCCCCCCACCCCTCACCCTGGCAACAAAACATCACACTAGCCATTTAATGGAATCCATCCTGCTCTGGGTTCTCCAGGCCCGCTGGCAGCGTGGCACGACAAAACCACGCTCGTCAAAATAGTGGTGATAAAATTGCGTTGCTGAAGCCGTGACGTCATCACCGTGCGTCATCACCGCCGCAACAACAGCACGGCGACAGAAGGGCGCTTTAAAACAGTGCAGCAGCAGAAAGCGGATTTAAATTAAGGTAAGGGTTAGGATTAGGTTTAAGGGTTTGCTTTAGGGTTAGGGTTAGGGTTAGGGTTAGGGTTAGGGTTAGGCTTAGGCTTAGGGTTAGGGTTAGGGTTAGGGTTAGGGTTAGGGTTAGGGTTAGGGTTAGGGTTAGGGTTAGGGTTAGGGTTAGGGTTAGGGTTAGGGTTAGGGTTAGGATGCTGAGTGCTTCGGAAGGCGCGGATTTGCCCTCCGCGATTATGTCATCGTGGTAGGGTCGCGTTTTTCCTTAGAGCTTCGAATGGCACGGATTAGTCTTCGCACTTATGTCTCCCCGGATAAGGGCTTCACGGATTTGTGGTGGAACCCGCTGGCAGAACCAGGTCTTTAGAGCCTTCTGGAAGAGGGTTAGAGTGGGGGCCATTCTAATCTCTGGGGGAATGATGATCCAGAGAGAGGGAGCCACCACTCTCAGAAGGCCCTTTTTCTGGGTCCTACCAGATGTATCTACCTAGGGGACAGGACCTGCAACGTTCCTTGGCTCCCCACTCTAGTAGGTTGGGTAGATGTGACTGGCAAATGACTGGCCCCAACCTGGCCCCCGGCATGGAGGACTTTAACCAGCACCTTGAATTGCATCCAGAAGCAAATCAGCAACCAAGGCAGCCCCCACAGGAAAGCTGATACACGTGCACTACGAGGTCTCCACAAAACCATATGGGCTGCTCCATTTTGCACTAACTGGAGCTTCCGGATGCTCTTTGGATTGGCAATGTAATAAATCACTAGCTAAATGTGAAGCTCTGAGAATGAAACATTGCATTTTAGAAAATTCAAACCAAGGAATAAAAATACAGCTTACCTCGATAAGGCTTTTCTAGGTGATCTTTGATAACTGTAATATATGTCAATTTTAGTTTGTTATGGGAATAAGAGTGACAAAGCAGTTTACAGATTAATTAATGCTTTCTCCCAAAATTAATATGCTGGGATGTTATAAACATAGATACATAATGACAGCTAAAATTGCTCTGCGCATGCGTAGAAGCAGAAAATAAGATGGAGGCACCTATGGCGCCATAGGGAGAACCGGTTCATGAGCGTGGCAGGACTGGGCCACTGCCAGTTCCAGCAATCTAGGCCACAAAGCTACTACCAGTTTGGCTGAACCGGTCTGAACTGGTAGGAACCCACCACTGAAAAAGACCCAAATTTTAAGAAATAACTTTTTTCCCCTCCCTTACATTAACTAGAATTATGGTTTCTTGATCAGTCAGAAAAAATGTGTCAATGTTATAGCACAATACTGTGGCCTAACACATGTGACATAATCTGTTTTTCCTCTGCCTTCTTTCTCAGTCTTTTGAAAAAGTATTACTGCACAGGATCATTAGTAATTCTGTCAGACTGCATGTCACTGGCCAATCAAATGGTGCAGGAATGGATTATCTCAGAGAAAACACCTCCAACTGCAAGATTCAGTGGCCTTTTTTTTTTTTTTTACAAGATTGTTAAAGGAAGTCTCCAGCCACTTACAAATAGAATGTTAATAGTCTATGTCACTTTAACACTGACAGCTCAGCAGTGAAAGGGCATTAATCTCTGCTGGTAATATGCACAATTTGAAGAAAAAGAGGAGCCTCTGTTCCTCCCAACACAGACAAACACACACACACACGCTTACTTAAGCAAAAGCGAGGTATTAACTGATTGTCTGAAAATGTAGGGAATGCTTCTTGGGCAGGAAGGATGAACGAATGAACAAACAAATAGTCAAAAAAATATCTGGCATCTTTCGTTTCTTCCCCTTTCCCCCCCCCCTCTCTACTTTCTGACGTGGACTGACAATGGAAGCTTATCTTTGAAGCTGTTTAAAACCCTGTGCATGCGTCAGCGCACACACACATATACAGTCTATACATACATATACATATATCCTTTTATATATGCATGCCTCCTACCACCTTAGCATACGGATGAGAAGGCGATTTTAATGTCCCTGGGAGATTGATTATGCTATTCTGTCACACATGATGCGAGGATGAAGAGGAAAAGGGAGGAAAGTAATTGTAGAGGCAGAACAACCTTTTCTAAGTGGCCATTGTGGTCATTTATTTGGAAAGGGGGCATTGCAAAATTATCTACAGTTTGGAGTCAGTTGAGGTAGAAACTGTGGTTGGTCTCTGCAAATAATTAGAGGGTTGAATGTTGCATCATTAGTGTGCAGTACATTATTTGGAGAAAGCTGATGAAGATAACGTTGTTGCTCAGGGTTTCTTGCCCGACATGGCTATAAATCTGTCTCCCAACTCCATATTCCCAAACAAATACAAAAAGTTTACATAACTAGCTTCACTGTAGGGGAAAAAAATCATTTAGATGAAGATGTTATGTGTGTAGCAACAGACAGACGCTTGTGGAAGATATTCAAGGTTGTATCTCAAGGTTCACATCATGAGCCAGTTTGGTCTAGTGCAGTGGTGGGTTTCAAAAATTGTTTGAACCTACTCTGTGGGTGTGGCCTCCTTTGTGGGAGTGGCTTGCTGCCCATGTGACCGGATATGAAGATGCCGACGACACTTGTCAGAACCACCTTAAATTACCTCACACACAGCACTGGCATGCATAAGAATATGATGTAAACTTGTTTTTTAAAAGGCATCTTTGGTTTGCGTTAAAACAACTTCAACACACGCAATTTTCTGATTGCACCACAAACACAGCAGTCATCCTTACTTTTCACAGAGGCACTGAGTTTTATAAATATGGGCATGATAGTGTAGAATAATCATATCCAAGGAGCAGTGCTGGGTTTCAAAAAAGTTTGGAACCTCTTCTGTAGGTGTGGCCTGGTTTACGGGTCCACTGGTAGAACCTCTTCTAACCGGTTCGGTAGATTTGACGAACTGGTTCTACTGAATAGGTGCGAACTGGTAGGAACCCACCTCTGGTCTAGTGGCTAAAACAACAGGCTAGACACTATGAGATTGTGAGTTCTGGTCCTGCTTTAACCATAAAAAACTGGCTGGATAACTTTGGACCAGCACTGTTTCTCAACTGGGAATGGCACAATTTGCCACAGCCAACTCGCCATGGCCAACTCACCATGGCCAACTTGCCATGGCCAGCTCGTTACATCATGGCCAACTTGCCATGGCCAACTTGCCATGGGACAACTTGTTGCGGGACAGTTTAACAATTCTATTCAATTATTTAAAATAAATAAAAATTATTTTAATTTTTGCCATTCACGTTTCATTCTGTCCCTCCTTTTGGATCCTTTCTTTAATCATTCCACCATTTCTTTGGCCTTAGTGTAACTCTTGTCCAACAGTGAATTGTCTTGTGGTGAGATGGCCATGGCACATTGTCCTGCAGCGAGTTAGCCATGGCAAGTTGGCTGTAGCGAGTTAGCCATGGTGAGTTGGCCATGGCAAGTTGCCCATGGTGAGTTGGCCATGGTGAATTATCATAGAATAGAAACCTCATATCATAGAACCCCCTCAACTCAACTCACCTCACAGGGAGCCAAGGTGGCGCAGTGGTTAGGGTGCAGTACTGCAGGCCACTTCAGCTGACTGTTATCTGCAGTTCAGCGGTTCTAATCTCACCGGCTCAAGGTTGACTCAGCTTTCCATCCTTCCAAGGTGGGTGAAATGAGGACCCAGACTCTGGGGGCGATATGCTGAAAGCCCTATGAAGTGGTATATAAGTCTAACTGCTATTGCTATTGCTATTTTGGGGAAAATAGAAGGAAATAATATTAGGTATATTTGCACTCATCACATTTATAAAAAAAATAAAAGCAGGATATAAATCAAAAGGCAAACAAACAAACAAACAAACAAACAAATAAACTTTCTCCTATATTTTTGGGCAAGCGCTCTTTCTCACCCTTTCTTTGTTTACCAAACAACTTTTTCTGGTGTACAAATCAAGAACGTTTGCTTTGACAGCTTCAACCATTACCCTATCTCTATTTCCATGTTGCTTGAAATAGTTTGGGCCAAGATTACTTTCAGTGCTACATATGTTCCTATAATCGGCTCTCTTAGATCTTTCATGGGATTCCACCATTAAATCTTAGAGCTTTTACAGGTCCTACCTAATTCTGTCTTCAGATTATGGCATAACCTGCACTGGAAATGGGCTGCTTTCCCTCTCCCACTCCACACTTAACTGAAGAGGGGGTCTTAAAACATGTCTTTTTATCCAGGCTTCTTAGAGTATTATAGATTTTTAAAAGACATTTTTAGTTGGGTGTTAATCATTTTTATAGGAGAAGAATATTAATAAGCCACCTAAGACTACTAATGGAAAAGGAGAACATATGCGTTTTTAAAAGAAAACACATACATTGAAATTTCGGAGGGCTTTCAAACTCATCATAAAAGTGGCTAAGGCATGCATATATATATATTTTTAAAAAGTCTATGGGATTAGGAGAGTTTCATTCTTCTCTAAAACAACAATGATAACCGTATGTTCAGAGGCAGGGTAACTGCATTGCTTCTTTTGTCTCAAAGTGGTGGAAACTACACCAACTATTTTTTAACAAGTGATCTCTGAAACTGTGGCTGAAATGGAGAAAAAAGTATACGCCACAGATTAATCAGCATAATCAGGCAAACCATTTAAGAGCCACACAATTGTCATCTGGTTACACAGAATAGCACACCCATAAACACACAACGGACTCATACACATGCACCAACTGACACAAGCCACACTTTCAAACACTCAGCAGACAGCTCCCTTTCTTGCTTTGTCTCCTTTCTCTTGTATACATGAACACTTTTACACACTTTATAAAAGTCTGACTAAATATTGCTATTTGTCAGTGATGACTAACCCTTTTGTTACTGAGTGCCCAAAGCGGGTGCATGCACATCCGTAATGCAATGCATGTGTAACACACCCACCCTGCCCTGCACATGTGCGCATGGCACCACCATGTGTTTTACCCCTGCACATTTGTGTGTGACCCCACATGTGCTCCCGCCCCTGTACATGCATGTGCATCTCCCACATGCACCCAGCCCCCACACATGCACAGAAGAGATCTGAAAACCATCTGGCTGGTGGGAGGCATGTTCACATGCACAGCGAAACTGAGCTGGAGCTACAAATCATGTGCCCACAGAGAGGGCTCTGTGTGCCACCTGTGGCACATATGCCATAGGTTCGCCATCACGGCTACATGTTTATAACTAAATGCTGAAAGATATCAATTGGGAATGATTAGACACTGGGAGTAAGTTTCATTCTATGTCAAATGCTACTCTTCATAGTTGCAGAGGAGAAAGGGACATGAAGATCTGCCCTTGTCAATGAGGTGTCACAGATATTATAGAATAGATAAAACTTTTGCTATTACTTTGGACACATCAAACATGGTGTTTTCCAGTGGAGTCGGTACAACTTTGATTGGCAAATCACAAAAGGGGCTGTACAGTTAATAAGAAATCAGATGTACAGTATATTACCCGTGCAGTCCTCACCACTGAGAGGGTTTTTTCCCCCTCTTGTGAAGTACATTAAGTACAAATAGTCTTTTAATTATGGCCACAATTAAGCCCAATATTTATGTTGCTAAGTGAAACATTTGATAAATGAGTTTGCCCCATTTTATCACTTTTCTTACCATTGTTGTTAAGTGAACCATTGCAGTTGTTAAGTTAGCCACACAGTTGTTAAGTGAATCTGGATTCTCCATTGACTTTGTTTGTCAAAAGATCGCCAAAGGAGATTGCATGACCCCAGGACACTGCAATTGTCATAAACATGAATCATTTGCCATGCATCTGAATTTTGATCACGGGACCATTGGAATGCTCCAATGGTCGTACATGTGAAAAACAGCCATAAGTCACTTTTTTCAGTGCCTTTGCAATTTGAACGGTCACTAAATGAACTGTTGTAAGTCGAGGATTACCTTTGTACCCTTTTAAAAAGATAACATCTAAACCATTGTTTCTCAGCCTTAGCTGAGAAGTGTGGGCTTATAACCCACAGTGTTTTTTTTTCTTAAAGTTAGATTAAAGAAGAGGGAGTCAAACTATTCTCCAAAGCACCTGAGGGTGGAACAAGAAGTAATGGGTGAAAACTAATCAAAGAGAGAAACGTCTTAGAACTAAGGAGAAATTTCTGGACACAACTTGTGTCCAGAAGTTGTGAATGCTCCAACACTGGAAGTTTTTAAGAAGATGTTGGATAACCATGAAGTGGTGTAGGGTTTCCTGCCTGAGCAGGGGGTTGGACTAGAAGACCCCCAAAGTTCCTTCCAACTCTGTTATTCTATTCTAATTCTATTTCTATTACAATTTCTCTTGCATTTTCCTAAAAACTCCATCCTCCCATGAAAAAAAGCTTTCCCTTTTACTTCTTTTCTCTAGACGTGCTTGAGAATAGGTTTCACATTTCCCTTAGAATATTTGAGAGTCTCTCTGGAGTTTATGGAGACATGTACTACTGTCCTGTTCCCTGAAAATAAGACCTCCCCAGATAATAAGCCCAATCGGTCTTTTGAATGCATGCACTAAAATAATCCCTCCCCAAAAATAAGCTCTCCCTGAAAATATTACAACACAGCAGCAGCCATGAGGTGATGACACTTTCCACCTCCAGTACCTCAAAAATAATAAGACCTCCCCGAAAATAAGGCCAAGTGCTTATTTCGAGGATCAAAAGAAAATAAGACCCTGTCTTATTTTTGGGGAAACACAGTAGTGTTGTGTTTGATGATATAATTCACCGTCCCAGCCCTCATTTACCAAACTTCAAATAAAAATAAAAATTGTGGCTACTCTATCATCATGACTCCCCTTGGAGTTCACGGAAGCCAGAGAGGCAACACATTACAAAAGTAGGACTTTACATGCAGAGCAAACAGCTTAACATTCACTCTCACCTTACAACTAAAGAAAAGTTGCTATTTTCCTCCTCGCCATTAGTTTTTTGCCTTGTGATATGCAGGAGTGGATTATGGGATACTTATATTTACATGATAGTTTGGTGCAGGGGTGGGTTGCTAATCCCGTTCCAAACGGATTGGTTGGAACGGGGCCGGCGGCATCCTCATGCACGCGCGCAGTTCACGCATGCTCCAGCTGCTCGCGGAGACTCGCGCAGGCGCGGTATGTGCCATCTAGCTACTCGCGGAGAATCGCGCAGGCGCTGTATGTGCCATGCGCCTGCGTGGAAGCGCAGAAGCCTTCAAAGACCGGTAAGGAGCACGGGCGGGCGGGTGGGCCCTTCGCTGTTCCCGGAAGTTACTTACTTCCGGGTTCGCCGACCAACCGGTTCGCGGGGACCGCCGCGAAGCGGTTGAAACCCACCCCTGGTTTGGTGCCAAAAATTAGTTTCTCCTGCTTTACATGCAGAGCAAACAGCTTAACATATAAAGTTTAGCTTATTTGTGAAGTCTCCTAGCAAATCAGTTAATTTTATTCTATTTAGCTTCACATAAGATTATTTTTTAGAAATGTTCTAAATGATTTGATTTGTTCATGCTTTACTTATTGCTCCTTTTTTAACGCCATCATCCATTTTATCTTTATCTTGGGCTTATTAGATGCTGTAATATCTCCCATGTCTGTGACAATTTTCATTAATATCTTGAAGGCAGCTATTAAGTATCATTAGAAGCAAAGACTATAGATGGAGGCTGCAGATGCTAACCGTGCAGGGAAAGATAATTGTCACTTTTTCATTTGAATCTTTGTTCTCAACATGCAAATGAAATGCTCTGCTTTTTTTGTCTTCCTTTTTCTGTATTAATACTTTCCATCATGTGTTGAAGAAAAGCCCAATGTTTCTAGCTCAGAAAATATCTATATTTAGGTTATTATCACCTGTTGGTATTTTCCTTTGGTGAAAAGATGTAGCTCAAATCATGTTCTTTGTACATCAAAGATCCAAAATTACCCTCAGCACCTGGAATCGTAACCAGAGAAGATGACACAGTCAGTGGCTTGGCTGCCACTAGCCATGGTAGCAAATTAGATCAATCAAAGACCATTCTGATAGAATAAGATTAATCATTTTATCCAAGTAAATAATTCACAAATGGCAAGGCAATTTAAAATGTTTTTTAAAATAAATAACACAATAATATTTGTCATTTATTTTAGTTTCAACTCTTTCATAAAGGCTACTTAAAATATACAGGGTGGCATACACAATGTAAACAAATTAAACCATTAATTCAGAGGTGGGTTCCTACCAGTTCGCACCTATTGGGTAGAACTGGTTCGTCAAATCTACCGAACCAGTTAGAAGAGGTTCCACCAGTGAACCCAGAAAGCAGGCCACACCTACAGAAGAGGTTCCAAATTTTTTTGAAACCCACCACTAGTCCTTGGATATGATTATTCTACACTATCATGCCCATATTTATAAAACTCAGTGCCTCTGTGAAAGGTAAGGATGATACTGCGTTTGTGGTGCAATCAGAACATTGCGTGTGTTGAAGTTGTTTTAACGCAAACCAAAGGTGCCTTTTAAAAAACAAGTTTACATCATATTCTTATGCATGCCAGTGCTGTGTGTGAGATAATTTAAGGTGGTTCTGACAAGTGTCGTCGGCATCTTCATATCCGGTCACATGGGGCGGCAAGCCACTCCCATAAAGGAGGCCACACCCAGGTCATCACTAGGTGCCTAATGTCTGTTATAAAATGATGGTTTTCACAGCTTTCCAAAAAGGCCTTAAGTGTCAAAAGTGTCAAGTTTCAAGGGCACCTTGAACCAGTATAATCTATAAAGTGGAAGACAACATGGAGACATCATGGAGAAAGTTCCTCAACAATGGTGTTACTCACTTAACTACTGCAATGATTCACTTAACAACATAGGCAAGAAAAGTCATAAAATGGGGCACACTCATTTAATGCCTGTTTTGCTTAGCCATCTGAATTTTGGGGGTCAATTGTGGTGGTAACTCAAGGATTTCGTGTCCTTCAAACAAAACTGAAACTCTGAATTGTACAGAGGATATCCACATTCTGTGTTGCCAGTGAACAGTGCTAATAAGTTTGGTAGGCTCAGGGGTGGGTTGCTGGGGGTTCACAGGGGTTCGGGAGAACCTCTAGCTAAGATTCTGTGCAATTTGAAGAACCCCCAAATTCTGTTTCTGGCTGGCCCTGCCCACCCCACCCCTCTCAGGAGTTCCCACGTGGCCCATTTTGGATGCAGGTAAGTGCATGGTGCATGCAGAAGCTCGGGGAGGGCAAAGAATGAGGCTACCAGTAGTTTGGGAACCGCCGGAGCCTGGGGAAGCCATTTTTGCCCCGCCAGAGGCTCAAGGAAAGCCTCCAGAGCCCAGGGAGGGCAAAAATGCCCTCTGCCATGGTGCAGGAGGCTGACTAGGCCATGTCCACCATGGCCACACCCACCCAGCAACCAGGCAAAGAACCCTTGCTAAAATTTGTGAAGCCTGCTCCTGGGTAGGCTTATTACCAAAGAAATCAGCATCAGAAATGTTTCAAAGAAATCAGCATCAGATTGACCGTGTAATTGTAAAGAACAAAAAAAAAAGGGGGGGGGTGGAGAAAAGAAAAGAAAAACTGGCAGGCTCATGAGAGTCAATGAACTGTTTCCTGAGCAGTGTGACTAATAAAACATGACTATCAGTTCATTTGTCAATCATGCTCGATGGTCTTACTGCGGAGCCTGATGGAATACCTGCCTTCTTTTATTTCTCAGTATTCTCTGAAGTATTAGTTACCCACTTGTATAAAGCATTTGGCATTTGTTTGTTCTTTTCATGATATATCATTTCAAGTCATGAATATATTTGGGATGCCTGAGTGAATACCGATAATGTCTGGGTGACCATTTGCCCACCTTTGTATCAAAAAAAAAAAAAAAAAGAACTCTCCTCTTCACATGAATAAAAAAACAACTTAAAAAGAAATTGAAGTGTTCCCAGCTTCTATTATTTTATCCTGGATACACTGCGACAGTGAACAGAATATTTCCAAGCAGGACCTGAACATGAAATTACAGGTCACTTTCTTCTCTATCTTGCTTATGTCTGGATGCAGTACACATATAGGTACAACACATTTGACTTACTTTTAAAAGGATGGGAATATTTGTATAGCCAGGAAGCTCAGTCTTCTTGTTCTCATTGCCTTCGGCATTTCCATAGGCTCTTTGTTCTTCCCATTGGTCATCTGGAGGGTTTCAGTGGCTCAGTTTTAGCCAGCTGCTTAAATATCTTCAGGTAACAGTAATGACAAAGAACATGTGCACAACAATGGCAATGGCACAAATCCCACCTTTTTGTACCTGCATCGCAACATTGGACATAAAGATGTAATGTCTTTAGTCCTACACTGCCACTTTCCTTGCCCCCCCCCCCCAGACACCCCAGATGTCCAAGTGCTTGGAAGACAGGTCCAGAGGCAATAGATCTAATTGTATTATCCTATCCATTGCTTACTTCCAGTTTTTTTCCCCAAATAATGCTTGCTCTAATACTAATTGGGACACAATAGCTTAGTGGCTAAGATGCTGTGCTTGTCGATCAGAAAGGTTGGTTGTTCAGAGGTTCGAATCCCTAGTGCCGCATAATGGAGTGAGCTCTGTCACTTGCCCCAGCTACTGCCAACCTAGTAGTTCGAAAGCATGTAAAAACGCAAGTAGAAAAATAGGGGCCACTTTGGTAGGTAGGCAACAGCGTCCCATGCGCCTTCGGCCTTTAGTCATGCTGGCCACATGAACACGGAGACATCTTCGGACAGTGCTGGCTCTTCGGCTTTGAAATGGAGATGAGCACTGTCCCTAGAATTGGGAACGACTAGCACATATGTGCAAGGGGAACCTTTACCTTTAATACTGGTACTGGAATACCTGTGCTGCCTGCAAGTTTCTCCTTCTTGGGTCAAACAGTTCATTTTAAGAATATTTCTTCTTCCTTTCAAAGTCTTTTACACCAAAGCAATGGCTCTATTCATCAAGCTAAGGCGAATCCTGAAAAGAAGCCATTTGTAAGTGGAAGAGGTTAAACAAATCATTGGATTTGTTTAGTTTGCTTTTTCTTCCTATGAATTCATTCTGAGGTTTTTAAACTTTGGCTGGTAATAAGTCACATTTTCCCAGGCCAGGTGCTATTTTATTTTTAGATTTTCATCATACCCTGTTTTTCATGTACAACTCAAGGTGACAAGCATACTGAATACATCTTCCTTTTACATAGACTGGGGCTGTGTCGTCCAGGTGCTAAGCCTAAGAGGCTATACCGAAGCAGGATTCCAATGAGGTATCAATACCCAAGGCTGTGTTCATAGACTTAATTGTGGCATATGACACAGTTTGGAAAGATGGGTTGTTATACAAACTGTACCATATTATCCCCTGCAAAAATCTCGGGTGACTAATCAATAGCATATTCAGTGATAGGTCCTTTCAAATAATAATGTGGAACAAGGTAAATAGCATAAGAAGAATTAACTATAGTTTCCAGCAAGGAGATTCACACATATCAGATATGTATGGGGATGCAAATTTGGATATGCTGATGATTTGGACAGGAGTTAGAGCAGGGGTGTCAAACTCAAGGCCCGGGGGGGGGGGTGAATCTGGTCCACGAGGTGCTTAGATCTGGCCTGCTGGGCCACCCTTGAAACAATGAAAGACCAGCCGTAGTTCCTGTGCCAGCAAAAATGGAACTTGGGAGGGCTGTGTGTGGCCCTCCCAAGCTCCGTTTTTGCTGGGAGAGGGTTGCAGGAGAAATGCCAAAAATGGAGCTCACAAGGGCTACGAGCAGCACTCCCAATTCCATTTTTGCTGGCAGATGATTGCAGGAGGGTGTTGCAGCCAAAAATGGAATTCCTGAAGGCAGCAGATGGTACTCCCAAGCTCTGTTTTCACTGACAGAGGGTTGCAGGAGGTTGTTGCAGCCAAAACAGAGCCGGGGAGCCCATTTTTATTGGTAGAGCGTTTGACCACCAGAGGCACCCCTGACACGAGTGATGTCAAGCTGGCTACCCCCCCAGGCCCCCCAGGTCAAACACAACCTGATGTGGCCCTCAGTGAAATCAAGTTTGACACCCCTGAGTTAGAGGGTCATATAGTCCTTGGAATTTAAGCCACAAGTGATGTAAGGTCTGTATCCCTCCAAATGTGATTTGCACATGACATAAATATAGACAAAAAAGTGTTTTTGTTTGTGTGTTTGTTTCTTTGTTTCTTTGTTTGTGTGTTTTGAGAAAAACGGCAGCTAACAGTTTTGATTCGGTCTCAGTGTAATATGATCAACGCAATATGGACATAAAAAGATCCAACATCCCATATTTTGTACATCTTGTTCTTTGCAAATGCTCCTTAAGGGCAACCCTATGTAGCACATTTCAGTGCCTAATTTAAAATTTATGAAAGAGTAAACCTGTGGCACAGTGGCCACAGTTAATGGAAAAGTTTAATGTAACAAAACTGAATACCAGAGTATACCTGGGCTATACATTTGCTTTTGCTAGTTCTATAGTGAAAAATTTGGTATTCAAGTCATTTAATTTTTCCTGTTAAGCTATCACCCACATATTGGTGACGTGTCACTCCAAATGTCTATATACCCTCATTCTTAATCTTCTACAGTTCCTGAATTCAATTAAGAATTGGCAAACTTCTTCTATTATCCAGCTCATAACTACATAAAAATGGATTCATAGTCTGTAAGTGCCACAAGTCTTCAAAGGTTATTTAAAATGTTCTTTCAACTGGTAATCCCAGAATATAATTTTATGTACTTCTAAGGAAAAGAGATGTAACAATATTTTGTTTGCCACACAATCATCTCATTCTGGGAGCACAGAACTGAAGGCAAAGAACATTTGGTTAGAACTATGAAGATGCTTTGTAGAGACTATTTGCTGACCTAGTAGAGTATGGTACTCTCAAGCTGATTACCATTGGCCCCATCATCAAAACTATATTTTAGGAATAATAGGAGGTAGGCTGAGAGAACAATGATTAAACACATAATACATATACAATTGCAGCCAATTATAGGCTGCACAAATCCAGATGATCACTAGATAAAAGCTAAGAAATCTTTTTGCTCTCTTCTAGTGTATATGTGTCTCTCTGTGTGTTAGGTCTGGTACTCGTAGATTATCTGCAAGATATCAGAGAGTAGTCCAGGGTACAAATTATGCATGTGATGTCCATGCAGATTTTTACTATTTCTCTTATGTAGTATAGTAAGTTGGCACCCACCTTCTCCTAGAAGAATGAAATATTTTGAGAAATATTAAAAAGGGAGAATATTATATTTCCTTGCATGAGAGATGGAGAAACATGCTCTTGGAAAGCAGCCTCCATCTTCCTTAATAGCCCACAGCAGATGTCAGCACATAAGAGATAGAAATAGCTAGCTCTATTCATAAGCAAATTCCTTGCAGCAAGGTCTGAACAAAGGTAGGATTTGCTCTCAACCACAATAGGAATTGCCCAACAAGCCCCTTTATTGCATCACCCAAACTTCAACCAAACTTGGGAGTTCAGACAACCTCAGCTATGACCCCTATATAACTCCTACATGGTCCCATGACAACAGCCAATAGAATACACGTTCTTGCACAGGAAGAGGAAGTTCAAGTGCAAAGCCCAAGAGAAAGTATAAATATCCCCCTCTCTCAACTCCATGTGGTCAGCTGCCCAGGACTCAAAACTATCTGGTTCTACTTCATCATTAAATCATCTTTCCAATCAGCCTCCATGTTTCCAAGTGTCTTTCTCCTGGCTTGGAACTGAACCAGATGGATATTTCTCCCAACAGTAGCATCTCAGAGAAGGGTTTTTCATGCCACCTCCTGCATTTCTTCAGATGAAAGATGGGCTCTCCTACTGAAGCTCAGAATCTTTTTCTTGCTAAGTAATTTGCTCAAGAAGTGAGCAGAGCCATTGAGATGACCAAGAAAAACTATGCAATAGTTATTATTAAAAATATGCTTTAGGAAAGTATTTAAAAAGGCACACACAAAAACTGATTCAACCTTATCTCCCTGGGCTATTAGACAGAAGGAAGGGGAAACAGTCTGACTTTCAAGATTCTATTGTAATAGCATACGAAGTAAAGTATAGTTCCACTCAAATTGGCTAAATTTGTTTCCTAAACTAGGCTGAGGACTGACAGAAATGATCCTGATCAGCTTTCGACAAAGGATATAAGTCATCACTATAAAACTTAACTGTCTATGCTGTCTTCTGCAGGTAGCCCTCAATGCATATGCAACTTGAAGTTACGTCCATCACATTATCCCCATGATCATGGCTTGCAATCATCTTGCTTTTATGATGATTGCCACGTCTTGCAGTCAAGTTATTGTGATCTGTGACCTTTTCAGTGAGTTCCCAATAAGCAAAATCTATTAGGGAAGGCAGATTCATTTAGCAACTACAGTGCATATAATCATAAAAATTGGGTCCAGTCACATGATAACTCACTTAAGAACCATCTTGTGATCAAAATTCCAGTCCTAATTGGGGTTGTAAATCCAGAACTATTGAAATGATCGAACTGTAGAACCAGGGGTGGGGATTTTATTGTTCACCTTATTCTTTTCTGCTTCAACATTTTCCCCCATTTGGTTTTAAATGAATTGCTATTCCAAACCAGTTGTTTAGATAGGCTAATTGTGATAAATAATGTTTTATGCCCACATGAATGTAGGGAAGTCATATTCACAAAGGTTTCATGTATCCCCCACAGCTTCTACTGCTATTGCTCTAACCTGAGTTAAATGCTGTATCTAATTGCTAGTTCCAGTGTGTTATGTTTATACAATACGATCCTTATTTTTTTCCACTTGAGTAGATAAAGGAGGTATCTATTTATGTTATCGTCACCAGAATTTGATTAGTTACATTGAAAACCAACAGAAGCAGATGTATTCTCTGAAAGAAATGGGAGTTTGAGCAGCATGAAAAGCACAAAAGGGGAAAAAGGAACGGGAGGGACATTTCCATTGGCACATCGAGCACTATTTATTGTGCATAATCTAAGCTCCAGTCCAGATTTTGAGCTAGGGTAACACAAATTCTGCAATGTAAAACACTTATTTTTATTTGAAAAGCTTATATATTTTTTTGTCTGTAAGAGCAAACTGCTCGGTCTTATTGGTCACTTATGAACATTCTGCTTGCCCTCTATAATTCTTATGAAAAGGAGATAGGTGTGAGCACTCAATAGATACATCAGTGGAAAACCAACCTGTTTGTTATCAGTTCTGGTCAGATGGTTTTCTGATTGGTCATATCTTTAATAGCTTTTAAAGAGTTACCTTCTTAAATCCTAACATGCAAAGCTTTTGAGCGTGAAGATGGTTGCAGGAGAAAGACATCATCTGTTGGGGTCATTGATGGACAACAGTCACAAATGGAATAGTATTAGATTAGGAGATAATGAATGAGTTTCTATCAGAGGTGGCATTCAGCAAGTTCTGACCAGTTCTTGACAACTGGTAGCAGAAATTTTGAGTATTTCGGAGAACTGGTAAATACCACCTCTGACTGGGCCTGTCCCCATCTATTCTCTGCCTCTTGAGTCCTAGCTGATCATAAGGGAATGGGGATTTTGCAGTAATCTTCCCCTGCCAAGATCACCAAGCCATTCCCAAGCCATGCCCACAGAACCGGTAGTAAATAATTTGAATCCCACCACTGGTCTCTATGGTAGATGGATGGATGGATAGAAGCAGGAAGAAAGTCCTGAGAGAATAGGAGGATCACAATCATCTTGATAGTGTCATTGAATACAAGTTTACCATTATTATTATACAATTGTATCACAGCAGCCAGTTGTTTCGCCGGATTTGGCATTGGTTACTAGTCGGGCCCTACCCAGGGGCCTAGGACGTCGTAACGTATATTCATAATATGCGTGCAGATCCAAGCAGTGCGGCTTTTTGCATTTGACTGATGGTGATTTTGTCAATTTTTAACTCTTTTAAATGTAATTTCAGTGCTTTCGGAATAGCACCCAGTGTGCCAATTACCACTGGAATTACCACTGCTGGTTTGTTCCATAATCGTTGAATTTCGATTTTTAAATCCTGGTATTTTGCTATTTTTTCATGTTCCTTCTCGGCGACCCTGCTATCACCTGGTATTATTATTATTATTATTATTATTATTATTATTATTATTATTATTATTATCCAATTCTGAATAAGTTTTGTTTTTGTTTTTATACTGAAAAATGTGGAAAGTTAACACCCACTGTTCTCCTAGAAGAATGAAATATTTTAGGAATTGTTAAAAAGGCAGAATCTTATATTTCCCTAAAGGAGAAATAGAAAAGCATGCTCTTGGAGACAGAAAGCAGCCCCCAAGTCTTCCTGAATAGCATCCAGCAGATATTATGTGCCCATTGAGAAAGATTGGGCCAGCCTATCTACAAAACAAAAGACCTTCCACTCCAGGATGATGGGATTAAGATATGACTCCCTCAGGACATAATAGGATTAAATCTCTACCATCTAGCAGCAGAGCTCATCACATTGCACAATCTCCTGGAGACATTGGATCACCCTCCAGGCTTCAACCAAACTTAGCTCAGACAACCTACAGAGCCAGCAATGACCCCTACAAAAGCCAATAGAGTACATGTTCTTGCATGGGAACAGGAAGTTCAAGTGCAAAGCCCAAGAGAAGGTATAAAAGCCACCCACTCTCAACTCCATGTGGTCAGCTACCCAGAATCACATGTGCTTTTTTGGTTCTGTTCATCATTAGACCATCTTTCCAATCAGCCTCTGTGTTTCCAGTGTCTTTCTCCTAGCTTGGAACTGAACCAGATGGATATTTCTTTCAACAAAGAGTTAAGGTTTTGATGAGCATTTTTCAACAAGAACCAGCAGATTTCATTCCGTAGAGTCATTTCTGCTGTAGATAACCTCCCACCTCCCCCATTACAGCTCACAAATCTGTTCCCATGGGACCCAATGACAAATTTCTTTGGTATCATAAAATGGAAAGGATTCTGGAGGTGACAAACTTGGCTTATTTATTCTGCGCTGAAGAGCTCAGCAGGACAATGCCTGGTTACTTAATTAGAAGGGATTCTGCCAGGAAATAACATAGCTGTAGGGTAGTCTGGGAAGTTCAACAAGAATTCCTGCACGAAGCCAATGATCAGCTATTTCTCCTGGAGGTGATTAAAATAAGCAGAACGATAAAAAGAACCTACAGGGAATCCTCAATTTACAACCATCCATTTAGTGACCATTTGAAGTTACAACAGCACTGAGAAAGTGGCTTATGACCATTTTTCACATTTATGATGGTTGCAGCATACCAGTGGTTGCACGATCAAAATTCAGATACTTGGCAACTGGCATGTATTTATGACAGCCAGGGTCATGTGATCACCTTCTGCGACTTTCTGGCAAGCAAAGTACCGTAAATGGGGAACTAGATTCACTTTAAAATTGTATTACTAACTTAACAATGGCAGTGATTCACTTAACAGCTGTGACAAGAAAGGTCATAAAGTGGGGCAAAATTCACATAACTATTTTGCTTAGCAACAGAAATGTGGGGCTCAGTTATAGCCATAACTATTCTTATTAATATCCTTTATTGCTCTCTTATTATTGTTTTCCCCTAGTTGAATACACCACTTATTTGGGAAAGCTAAGCAGAATGGTTTCATTCTTGGACTGAGAATACAGGCTAGACTGGAAAGTCAATTTGCAACAAAACAATCACAGCATCTATAACTATAACCAATGGTGGGGTTAAAATAATTTAACACCCGGTTCTCTGCCCTAATCACCAGCTAGGTAGGCGGGGCTCAGTGGTCATGTGACCGTGTGGGTGTGACCAACTCAACGTCACACAGGTCGATGGGCGCTTCGCATTAGCTGTTACAATGTAATAAGAGTTAACCAGAGAGGCAGTTTCTGTAAGCAAGGCAATAAAGAGTAGGCTAGAAACAGCACCAGAATGTTTCCTTCCTGGCTTCTTTACAGGATTAGCCCTGTAAAGTGGAAAAAAACAAAATGAGATTTCTTCCAACAACTGGTTCTCCTGAATAGGTGCAAACTGCCTGAATCCCACCAGTGACTATAACAATAATCCAGTGGTGGGTTCCAGATACCGTCGCAACCAGTACTCTGTGACAGGGCGAAGTGTTCACCTTCGGCATGTACGCTATGCACGCATGTGCATGCCACTGCCTGCGATGCTCCAGCTGCTCGATGGAAGTCGCGCAGGAACCGTATGCAGCGCATATGTGCGCAAATGGCCCACTAGCTTAAAAAGAGGTAAGGAACGAGGGTGGGCAGTTGGACCCAAACGAAAACACCATTCCGGTACAGTTGCAGTTTCTCCCAGCTGCAACCGGTATGCCCAGAACCCACCACTGCAATAATCCTAGAAAAAAGGAGAGTTAAATTATTTCCATATTGTTGCCAAGTAAATTAAATGGACCTAAAATGAACTAAATGCAGTTACAGAACTCAGTTTGAAAAAGTCTTTTTACTTTTTACTGTTTCTTTTTGGGAAAACATCTTGGGGGGAAAAAACCATATTGTGATGCAAAGGATTTCTGCTAGGCTGGCTAGAATTGTCCACACTTAATCCAATGTTAACATTGTGTTCCTGTCGGAACTCTTTTTTGTTGTTCCTTGGTATAGAAAAATCTATGGCAATTGCTAGGACCATAAGGCAAAATAAAACAAAAAACTAAAGTCCTTTGAAAAGATTTTGATTGCATAAGCAAAGGGAGAAAAATGATGTGGAGGACTAAAATCCTTCAAAACCCTGCAAGCCCCAGAATAAATCTGAACATCATTGCTCAGTCTGACAGGTGGGCTGTGAACAGTTGCAAAGTTGTGCTACTACTGCATGTAAGGGAATAGAAGTATAGAAAGGCTACCTGAATAGATCCTGGTCACTCTGCTAGGGAATATATAGCATTTGTTCAGATTCAGGAGTCTTGAAATAATTTGTTTTAACATAGATCCCCTAACATAGATCTGCTTAATTTTACTACACAGGAGATGTCTCAGGTACACACAAGTGCTGTGTGTGTGTGTGTGTTTGTGTGTGTGTGTACGCTAATCATATTCTGTATTCATCTCCCAGTTTCTGGCAGCTCTGCCATAGCATGTTCCATTCAATTAATAATGCTGTTGCAAATTGGCAAATCGCATTTGGATTAAAACACCCAGAAGAGCCTCTCCCCCCTCCCACCCTTCCCAGATGAATAAAAAATGTTCTGCCTTTTCTCTGGTGTAGAACAATTTGTCAAGCAATTAGCCAATCTAATTAAATTTTTGTAGTGCTAATCAAACAAATATGCTAAAAAAAATTTCTTTTGGCTCAGGCGGTTCGCTGTCTCCTCACATTTAACTTGATGGTTTGAAAGAGAGACAGTGCTGGCTGCCACTCCAGATAATCACCTCATTTGCATTTTATATTGGTAAATCAAATTAAGCACCAGTGCCTTTTAGTATGATTGACTATGGTCACGGCTGTTCAGACCAGACTTTTTTTTTCCTTTCCATAGAAAATTAGGCACATTTTAATATGAGAGAGAAGGTTGGGCTTTCAGTGGTTGGCAAAGGACATTCACTCAGCTAATTAAAAGTGCTTGTTGCTTTTTTCTTTCTTTCTTTTCCTGCCAGGATATGATAGATTTACCCAGCTGGTGTGTCCATTTTGCCTTTTGCATAATTTCTTGATGGACGTTTTTTATTTTGCCCTCTAATAAGATTTGTCCAAACAACACCTCAAACGGAGTGGGGAGTGAGCAGTGTATAAATAATATTTTGTAGGTGTGATTTAATTTCAGGAAAACACTTATTTAGTAGAAGCTTGTAGGAATGGAATTGTTTAGTTAATGCCTAGGGAGGAGTGGGTATTGAGAGGCAGTTTATTCTTTTAAAATCCTTTCCAGGGGAAGGAAGGAAGGAAGGAAGGAAGGAAGGAAGGAAGGAAGGCAGAAAGGAAGGAAGACAGGAAGGAAGGAAGGAAGGAAGGAAGGAAGGAAGGAAGGAAGGAAGGAAGGAAGGAAGGAAGGAAGGAAGGAAGGAAAACCAAATCATCCGTTTTATGTTTAAAAATCATAAGAGTCAGTGGGCTAAATACTGGAATTGAATTGTGGCTGATCCACATACCCCAAAAATTCATACTTGTTGAATCATTACTGGATTCAGTTCTAACTCCCATTTAGTCGAGATAAATACTATTTTTCTAGATGTTAAGGAAGGGGGTTCGGGGGAGACTGGAGATGCTGACATCTAACATGACTAGACAGATAGTGAGGCTGACACCAAAACTTTATCTCCCCCGACTTTCTGGGAAAGGAAGGAGAAAGGAAATAAAAAATATTCCTGTTACAGGCAAGATTATTCTAGGAGGGGGAACAAATGTGGAGTGGAGGGAGATTTTCTCTTTTGTCTTGTTTGAATTCTGGAAAGCTGCTAGGGTGAAGGGACATTTTGTTCATTTGATAGAAATTGTCGATTAAATGTTAATAAAACACATTTCAGTTTCATTTCCAATCTTTTGAATTAACTTTCATGCATCTCCTGCTTAGCAAGTTAATTATTATACATTATTTTCCAATCTCTTAATGTATATGGAAATTTATTTTAAAATCTTTATATGCAACTGTCATTAGAAGTAAGTCCTAAAAACGGCTCGATAATATACTATATTACACGGAATGCTTCAATATCCCCTCACTCAAATGAATTTACCCTAAAATGATTGTTCTCTTGAAACACCCAGGCTTTAAAGGTAGAATCAATGTCTGTTTCTCTAGTTTCAAACCAATGACCACTGTCCTGATATACCTTTGTTACTTATCAGTCATTGTTATGGCTACTAAAAAGGTCACAGAGGACGTATGGCACCATAAAGGTTATTTTTGTTATTCTAAGGAGGAAGTTTAGACATCTGATATACTACCAAGATAATACAGACACTCGCTTTAATTTTGACAACCAAGCTGGGACTTGGTTTGAAAAGAAAAAAGAGAAAAGAGAAAGCTCCTTTTTTATTTTGTCTAGAATTATAAAGGATTTAGGGCCTTTTCCATGCGTTGTCAGATCAAAGGCATCCAGATGAGAATGCTTTTGCCCCCTGTCATATAATGACTGCAAAACCTGAAATGGAAATACATGATTTGTAATGGCTAGGTAGTACCCAACATATAGATTATGGTCAGTAATTACCTCTTAGTTGAAATCACTAATGCAGAATTTCTTAAAGACCTCAATTATCTCAGACCTTTTCAGTCTGGATTCAGGTCTGGTTTGAGGAGAAAATCAACCTTAGTGATAGATGATTTCCTGCAGAAGAAAGAGGAGTGTGACTTTGTTGATCCTACTTGATCTCTTGGCAGCTTTTGATACCATCAGCTACAACAGTGTTTCTCAACCTTGGCCTCTTAAAAATGTGTGGACTTCAATTCCCAGAACTCCCCAAACACCAAAGGGGAGCTGTGTGGGGAATTCTGGGAGTTGAAGTTCACACATCTTCAAGCAGCCAAGGTTGAGAAACACTGAGCTACAGTATGTTCTTGGATTATCTCCATAAGGAGTAGCCAGAGATATGACTCCATAGTAGTAACCAACCTTCTAACAGACTAGGGTTCTGAAATCTGCTTCACAATTGTTCTCATAAATAAAATACATTTAGCCAAGCCTTTGCAATATAGAGTATATTAATAACTCTCTTTATATTTTTTTGCTGTCTTTGATTTTCCCATCACTTTTAAATATTTTCTTCACTTTAAAAAAAAATGGCATTCTGAAATGAGGTGAGACTCCTTTGAACTCTTCTGTCAATACTTCTGTTGACAACTGTATTTATTTCCAAGCAGGGCCTTAGTCTGCTGTTATTAAATCAGAAATTCCTTCCATATTGTTTGCTACATGAGTATTCAAAGGCATATTCATTTCCCATATCTGCATGAAATCTAGTTCCTTCTGGAGATGTGATCTTTTTGAAAACTTCATTGTTTTCATATTTCACATCACTTCCGTTTTCTACTTCCCTTTTTTTCCTTAAAAAATATTTTAAATTTAAAGGGAACCAGAGATATTTAAAGAAATGGTACAACAGGAAGCCAACAATTACACTTACAGCATATACTGTACTTGAATTATGGCTGTAATTTTCATCCTAAAATTTCTATTGAACTGTCCTCAGTGCAAGGATGAAATTCAGCAGGTTCTGACAGGTAGCAGAAATTTTGAGTAGTTTGGAGAACCAGCAAATATCACCTCTGCCTGGCCCCAGAGTTGGGTGGGAATAGAGATTTTGCAGTATCCTTCCCGTCACGCCCACCAAGCCACACCCACAGACCCGGTAGTAAAAAAAAAAAACAATTTCCCCATAGAAAGGTGAAAGCAATGCTCCTGCCAGATAAACATTTTTTGTTTATGTATAGGCAGTCCTCAACTTACTAGTATAATTAAGATGGGAATTTTCATTGCTAAGCAGAAATTGTGGCTGTGAAACATCTTGTATCTCCCTCACCCCTCAGTGTGAGGTTGGGCTTGACCTTCCTTACCTTCCACAAGAGCCTAAAGACTTGGCTCTGCCAGTTAGCCAATGGAGGAGTAATGGATCCCACCTCCCCACCACCCTGTTCCCAACCCCCCATCTTTTGGCCTTAAATTCTAGATTGTATACTAGCCTATTTATGCTCTTAGTTTATATAGTTTTTATTTGCATGATTGTAAGCTGCCCAGACTTAACTTGATGTAAGATAGACAGCCTATACATTTCATAAATACATACATACAAACATACTATAGGCAAGCAAGCAAGCAAAGTGGTTGTTAAGGGAGTTGCACTTGATTTTACAACCATTTTTGCCACAGTTGTTAAACAAATCACTGCAGTTCAGGGGTGAAATCCAGCAGGTTCTGACAGGTTCTGGAGAACCAGTAGCAAAAATTTTGAGTAGTTCAAAGAAACGGCAAATGCCACCTCTGGCTGGCCCCAGAGTGGAGTGGGAATGGAGATTTTGCAATATCCTTCCCCTGCCATGCCCACCAAGCCACAGCCACAGAACCAGTAGTAAAAAAAATTGAATTTCACCACTGCTGCAGTTGTTAAGTGAATCACTTTGTCATTAAGTGACTACGGTTTTCTCCCTTTGCTTGTGGGAAGGTGGCTGGGAATGTCACATATGGCAAGTGCAACCATCACAAATACATGCAACTTGCCAAGCACTTAAATTTTAATAGCAGTAACACTTAGACTTGTGGTGTATACCCCTTCAGAGTACTTTACAGCATTCTCTAAGCAGTTTACAGAGTCAGAATATTGTCCCCGACAATCTGGGTCCTGATTTTACTGACCTCGGAAGGATGGAAGGCTGAGTCAACCTTGATGATCGAACTGCTGGCAGTTGGCAGAATTAGCCTGCAATATGGCATTCTAATCATTGCGCCACCACGTGAATGTGGAGATGTTGCAATGATTGTAAATGCAAGAACCAGTCATGAGTCACTTTTTTCAATGTCATTGTAACTTAAATCATTGTAAACTGAATACTATATGTATAATCCATACACAAAAATAAGCACTTGAGCCTCACTGAACAGGTTTTTAATGTTTCTGTGAGATGCTATTCTACAGACTCTAGATTGCAATGAAGTCTTAGACCTTAGTACCTTCTAACATCAGTAATAGAAATTTGACATTGTATTCTTCCTTCTGCCATCTCAGTAGCTTCCAACCTTTTAAAGCCTCAAAAATAGACATTTCAAGGCTAGCCAAGGATCTGATAGCGCCTAATCCCTTCTCTGTCTCTGCCTCCTTCCCAAATGCTACTACAGTTTAGATCTTTCAAAGTTAATCTAAAATGTAATCCTTTCCATTGTTCCAATAGAAACAAATTTAAAATGAACGGAAAAGGCAGAAACTTTGCTTCTTGCTACTTCAGCTGCCAATAGTGTATCTGAAATAGATGGTGATTTCTGTTACCAGACCACACAGAGCAAAGCAAAGAATTGTTCTATATCTGTATTATTTTGTTTACTAATCTTTTAGCATTCTTCGACAAGCAATTTTAACAAGCTATTTTTTTTCTTCCAATTTGTGTCATTGTTAAAATAATTTGCTTGGCAAGTAAACTGTCCAGAGGAAGGCAAAGTCCAGAAACCAATCTGTGATGAAAGATTGAAAGATTAGATATCTTGGTAAGACAATTAAAAGAAGCAGAATGATAACTATCTTGAAGGGCTGTCAAAGAGATGATTAAGTACATTTGTTTTCTGTTATTCTGGAGAAAAAGATTCAGACCAACAGTTTCAAATTACAAGAAAGAGGATTCAAGTAGAGAAGAGCAAGAATTTCCCAATGGACTGAACTATTTTACATTGCACAGACTGCTGAGGGAGATGCTGGAGTGGAGGCAATGTGTCTGAATAGCAATGTATTAAGTTGGTTAGAAGTACAGATTTCCCACACTGGGTGTCCTTTGAAGAACCCTTTAAAATCTGTTCGAACTCTGGTTAACAAAAGGAAAAGAAGCTTCTATATAATGTTTGAAAAGATTTTGCAAACTTTGTCAAAAACCCACCAACTTGCAACGTATATCCATAAGATATTATACAGTAGATAGAGCAAGTGAAGTTGAAGGAGGAAATGTGTGATTTTGAAGCCACTTAATGAGTTTGTGGGAAAGGTGAATTTTGAACTATGGATTTCCTGGGTTACAGTTCAGTCTCTTAATCATCCCACTGAACCACATATGTGCTTATAAGTTTTGCTAAAACAGTAGACGCAAGTCCAGGTGAACAGGTCCCACATCCCAACAGATCAGCTGATTTAGAACAAAGAAGAGTTCTCAGAAGCTCTTCCTATCATTCTGAAATAGCAGCCTTTGATTGAGAAGATAAAGGCAACAGGTTTCTCCCTTATTCGGTTTATTATTAGCTTAGTGATCAAGTACTATGCCGACCAATCCATTCAGTAGGGGGTTTGTTTGGTCTCTTTGTGTGGTATTTATAGCCAGGTCTGGTTAATGTCAATCTTCACTTTATTGGGAGTCTCTTAAATCCTGAAATTTTACTCAGACTTTTACTAATAAACCAAATCTTCACAGAGGAAAGCTGTGTATGTTTCCTGCAGGCCCCGTGAAATCATTCAGCAAAAAACTTAAAACATATGCCTTTTCAACCTGCATATGGTTACATTTTATCGCTCTCTTGTTCAATCAGAAGACTTCACTTCTTGATTTTAATTCCTTTGGGAAATGTAGACTTTTTCAAATCCTGTTGATGCACACATTATTTTTCAAAATTATTATAATCATCACCATCACTACAGCCAACCCATTATCAGTGATGTAACAATAGGATATGGTATTTGGAATTCAGTATTATAGTATAGTTCCGTAGTATGCTAGGTTTTAGTTTGTAAATGGCAACAATTTTTTGTGATTACAAACCCTGAATCCTAGATTAATACAGACTGCATTAGAATCTACTTTCAAATTCCATGCTGTGTAACTGCCTGTTATCATTGTTACTATGTCCATATCGAATTGCTAAATTATAAATAGAAATGTCAATATTTCTCTTTTCTTATTTTTACACTTCCAGTAACAAATATACATCTTTGGTCAAAGAAGTAATAACCTCCTTTTAAATTAGGGGCCTCATCTCACTGAAATTAGTATAAAATTCTCCAGGTGGGCTAGACTTTGAAAAATATTAGGGAACTCTAGTCAATTTATCCTGCTCCAGGGGAGTTAATGGATTGAAGACAATTATAGACAAATGTGTATTTTAAAATAAAATGCTTATTTATTTCTTTATTAAATTTATATGCTGCCATTTCCCCAATAGGGTGATTTTGGGTGGTTTATTGATCATTCAGGGAAGCGGTGGCTCTGTAGCTAAGATGCTGAGCTTGTTCATCAGAAGGTCGGCAGTTCAGCGGTTCGAATCCCTAGTGCCACATAACAGAGTGAGCTCCTGTTACTTGTCCTAGCTCCTGCCAACCTATCAGTTCAAAAGCACATAAAAATGCAAGTAGAAAAATAGGGACCATTTGATGGGAAGGTAGCAGGACTCTGTATGCCTTCAGCTTTTAGTCATGCCAGCCACATGACCATGAAGAAGTCTTCGGACAGTGCTGGCTCTTCAACTTAGAAACAGAGATGAGCACCACAATTGAGCCCAAAATTTATATGCTAAGTGAGAAATTTGTTAAGTGAGTTTTCCCCATTTTGCCACTTTTTTTGCCACATTTGTTAAATGAATCACTGCACTTGTTAAATTAGTAACACAGTTGTTAAATTAATCTGGTTTCATTATTGACTTTGCTTGTCAGAAGATCGCCAAAGTGGATCACATGTTGCCAGGATATTGTAACCATCCTAAATATGAACCAGTTGTCAAGCATGCAAATATAAATCACTTGGGAATGCTGCAACTGTCATAAGTGTGAAAAATGAGTATGTCACTTGCATGTCACAAATAACATGGTTATTTGTCCTTCTCTTAATAGACCCAGTGAGCCTGGCATAAAAACATACAGACACTGAGAATATGTTTAAGAATAGTTTTTTTCTCCCTCTCCTTAAATTTAACATTAGGGCAATAATGTTGATTTTGAAGTTTATACATGTATAGATGTATTAATTTATTTGATTTAACTGCCATGCAATTATATACCAATTGGATGTTCCTAAATTTCCTTTAAATTTGGAAAAAGTATCCTCAAATGGCTTGTAAAATTCTGGTATCTTTTATTATTGGCATCTAACATTGAAAAAAAGCATGGGTACAACATCTGGCAAATCAGCGAATCCTAGAATTTATCTTTTCCATTCTCCTTGAAGTCCTTGAAAGCATATTTAAAGCTATTTATTATTAATTAGTCATATTTAAGAAGCCATTCTGCTTGTCAATGCAGTATCATATTAGCACATCTAGGTGAATTTTATCTCTGTATTGAAATTATTGTTATCTTTTAAGTAAGATGGTGAGTTGATAAATAAGAGATAGAGAGGGAGAGATAGAGACTCATCTGGATTAAAAATTAGGATTAACAAATATACATCTTCGGTCAAAAAAATAATAACCTCCTTTTAAATTAGGGGCCTCATCTCACTGAAATTAGTATAAAATTCTCCAGGTGGGCTAGACTTTGAAAAATATTAGGGAACTATTCAATTTATCACTCCATGGAACATAATTTAACATGTATCAATGTAACATGTTCTTTCTTAGTTTAAGTTACCACTCCTCCATTCCTTCACTATGCATATAAATGAATTTTGAATCAGCATTTTTTTTCATTCAAATCATTTTTCCATCCTTTTCCTCACATTGGTGAGAACAGCAACTGTGGGAAAGATAGTCTTGAACTAGGCCCTGTGCCTTCTGGTCTGGAAGCCATGAAAATGGAGCGTTGCTCTTATCTCCCTAAGTAATGAATCCCAAAGCTTTGCTCCTGTTAGAGAGAAAGCCCCATGTCTTGTTTTCACAAGCTTTTACCCTTGAGCTTGACAGCTTCATTGTTTCCAAGAAGCAGACCTGTAAAGGGAGGCCATCTCAACAAACAGAATGGCCTCTTTGAGATACCTCACCCAATCTCTCAGAGAGCCTTAAAGATTAACATTCTGCCCTTGAATGTAACCTGCTATTGATGAGTAAGCAGAAGACGGATGGGCCAGGGTACTCCCAGGGAGCTGGTGCTGCAGAGGTGTAAGTCTGCTGAATGTTATATTAATTGAAGCTTTCAGTGGCCAATCCTCATAATTGTACATGCAGAGCATGCTCAAGATTTTTTTTTTTTTAAACTTTGCCTCTTACCTTTTCACCATTCAGCATTCTAAATGCCCTTTGATTCTCACTTGATTTTATATTTTAAAATGGAGAAAATGATTATTTGGGACATAGAAAAAAGCACTAAAGATGAACCTTTGTTTTGCCCTTCTAAAATTTAGGAAACAATTGTGGCTCATTGTTTATCATCTCCCCCCCCCCCCCAGATCTGTGACAAACATTTATGTTCTGCCTTGAGGCATCAATTCAGTCTCGGCTACTACAATAATCCCATATGAGGGGGTGCCTTGACTCAAAATGAGTCACAGTGCCTCAAAGCAAAGGCTTGAAGCATGCCAATGCCATGCATTCTCTCAACTTGTTGGAAATGAGGCTCCACGAAGAAGCCTGTTTTGGCATCTGGATCAAAATGGGGCTGGGCCTCAGCACTTCAAAAGGGGATTGTTTCAATTGGTACATTGCTTTGATGTGATGCTCTTATTGAAGCTTCATGAGATTGAAGCATCCTTTCAACGTTCCATATAGCCTTTTTTTTTAACCTTCATAGGTCAAAAAATATTTTGATGGCTGTAAAAATTATCTACATAAACAATCATTTGCATGAAATTTGTACAGTAATCTGAAGTTACAAACCATACACATTTCCTCCAGATGCCTCATTATCTACAACTTAGTCAAGTGCATCAGGAAGCTACCCAACACAGAAGGGAGACTTACTAAAATTTCTACTAAAAAGAAGCAAAGGAACTGTCATTTTATCATTCATCAATATTTCTCCACAAATAGCCCGCCAATGCCTTGAAACATTTCTAGACTGGTCTTTACTAAAGATTAGTGAAACAAAGGAAATCATAGTCGTAAAAATAAAAATGATGAGCAAACAGCAGTAAACAATTTGGCATCTTTTTACATCTCTATATTAACCTAAATCATATTTATAGCTCAGAGCAAATAGATACCGATGAAAAGTATGTCTTAAACACAAAGAATAAAACTGTTGGTAAGAAATAGTGGGGAAAGCGACTCCAATAGACACCAGGAACAATGTAAGAACCTTCTGTCCAGAAACATGCAATCCTAGGAACAGCCAAGATGCTGTGCAGAACCGTCAAACTCCCAAGATTCTGGTAGAGAGCTCAAATTGAGGCAGACATATAAGGTGAAAAGGGAATCTCTCTCTCTCTCTCTCTCTCTCTCTCTCTCTCTCTCTCTCTCTCTCTCTCTCTCTCTCTCTCTCTCTCTCTCTCTCTCTCTCTCTCTCTCTCTCTCTCTCTCTCTCTCTATATATATATATATATATATATATATATATATATATATATATATATATATATATAAATGATTGTGTCTGTGTGTGTACTTGTACTTGTACTTGACGCCTCATCACCCATCGTGGGTATAGGCGACTTCCATGGAAATTTGACGCCACTGTTTTCGGTCCTGGGCTAGGGTTGTCAGGTGGTGCAGCCAGTCGCTATTATATGATTTAAATACTTTTAGCGAGAAGGGCCTGCTTCCCTGTTTGTAGCAATGTTTGCACATTGAGGCAACCGATATTGCTTAGCCCTAAAAAGGGCTGATTGGAATGGATACGGCGATCCATGGAAGCTGTTTCGGCTGGATATACCCAAGGGGGCGCCAGTCCCAAGGGTCGACAGAGCCCGATTGGTGGGAATGGGGGGCACCACGTGAAGGCCGGGTTGTCATTTGATAGCTGAGAGGCTTTGCAATAAGCGTTGCAATGTATATTTTGCGCATCAGCTATCCTTGCCCCCCTCTGTGTGTGTGTGTGTGTGTGTTTGTGTGTGTGTGTGTGTCAGTGGTGGGTTTGATTTTTTTTTTATTACCAATTCTGCGGATGTGGCTTTGTGGGCATGGTAGGACAAAGATACTGCAAAATCCCCATTCCCTCCCCACTCCTGAGGGAAGGTGACTGCAAAATCTCCATTCCCTCACCACCCCACTAACCTGTTTTCCAGCTCCATTCTCCTGTTTAGGGCAACAAAAGAAGATCAGCTGGGAGACAGTGGGGGTGGGGCTAGCCTATTTGCTGATTCTCTGAACTACTCAAAATTTCTGTTACCAGATCTCCAGAATATGTCAGAACTCGCTGAATACCACCTCTGGTGTATATGTTCCAGCATAACTTTGGAACACCTCAAGCAATTTCAATCAAACTTGGTACACAGATGACTTACAATCTGGTAACAAATACTGTGAGGGTAAGATACCCCTAATACCCTTCGGGGAGAGGGCTGTTCTGTTAAGATACAGCCTATTGTTCCTTAAAATGCCTTCTAATGTACAGTGCAGTGGAGTTGCCATGGTAATGGCTTCACAATACTCCACAAGGGTGCTGCCTCTGGTAAGGGGGAAAATCCAACATTAGAAATTATGTTTGGTCCAAATATTTTCCCCCTATAAATAGATATCTGGACAATACCGGCTCAGTTAGTTCTTATATAAAAACACAAGAAATTAGAAGAGGAAATAGAAGGTCTTCTTTTTAAAAAGTCTTCATCAACTACTGGAAATATCATTTGTGATCAAGTAAGAGAAGCCTAGATTTGGAAACAATATCCAGATTTTAAGTACAGTCATCAAAAGGGCCCTCTTCCCTATTCCAAAATATATCTTATAAGTTCTTGAGATATATAACAGAACCTCTGAAAATAATCACAACAGTGTCTGCTTTCTTTCTATGGAAGGTGACATTCCATTTATGCTGTTCCCAAATCACTTGGTATCCAAAATGTGTTGAACTGTGTTCAGAAATAAGTAAAAATCAAATATTATATAAAATATTATTATAATTATCATAAATTGTATTAAATAATTAAAATATATGCCACAAAATTATTTCAAATTCTGATACAAGATGTTGAAATAAAATGTAACAAAAATTTACTAATAAAAAATAAAAACAAACAAAACAAAAATAAGAAAAAATTCCACAACACCAGACCATTAAACTATGCAAAAAACAACACCAGACCATTAAACTATGTAAAAAACAAATTAATGATAACAATTAAAAAATGAAAAAGCAACAAAGAACAAACAGTAAAGATAATCAATCACATTTCAAATGCTCTCCAGAAGAGTTGTGAACATTTGCAGTCCATGTACAATTGGTTTTTCAAACATGAGCCTATTTGCCTACAATCTGTGGAACAGACCTAGATGATATAATTGTTTAAATACTTATCCTGTTTCTGTTATGGTTGCTGCTGTTTTCTCATTTGTAATGGTTAAGAATATGGACAAGATTTTTAGAGATGTATGATTTAATATTTATTTGCAGCACTTTTCTATTTCCTGGTTATAAATAAGGCAAGGGAATTGATCAAGTTAATAATTTAGTAATGAATGTCTCTAAACATGGTCCAATTTCAGAGTGTCTAAAAGGCATTGAAAACCCTTTTCCTGAAATCCACTGAATTGAATAACTTTCCTTTATTTCCTAATACTTCACTCTTAGTCAAGATACTTGAGCATTGTTGACATCTCATTTTGTACACTTCTTGATGGAATGAAAAATCTAGAATAATTTGGGCCTAAGTTTGGGCCATATCTGGTAACAACAGTCTATGCTAGAAAGACAGATATAATTCTTCTGGACTACTTGGCTGCTTTCATATCATTGTTCATGGTATCTTTTCAGATGACCTAGCTGAAAGGGGAATTGATATCATTATTTACAATGACTTCGGTTCTGAATCTGAAACCTCAGAAGTGATACTGGGAGACAGCTTATCATATCCTTCAAAGATTCTAGTTTTATTGAGTGATGCCATATGGTTCCTGGGAAATATTCCAAGAGAAAATCCAGTGTAGAACCATATATAGATGGTTATACACTGAAGTACTGTCTAATTCAAATCCAGTTGTTGTTTTTTAAAAAAGTAGTGCCTATAAGACAATTCCCTCCCCATTCTTGGCCTACACATGCACAAAGAGAGTCCCTCATTTTCTGTTTGGTGCTGAAAATATACTAGCTTAAAAGGTAAAGGTTATGCTCGCATATATGTGCTAGTCATTCCTAATTCTAGGGGGTGATACTCATCTCCGTTTCAAAACCAAAGAGCCAGTACTGTCTGAAGATGTCTCCGTGGTCATTTGGGCGGCATGACTAAACGCTGAAAGCGCACGAAACCCTGTTATCTTCCCACTAAAGGTGGTCCCTGTTTTTCTATGTGCATTTTTACGTGCTTTTGAACTGCTAGGTTGGCAGAAGCTAATGAGAGCTCACACTGTTACATGGTGCTAGGGATTCGAACCACCAAACTGCTAATCTTTCTGATCAACACACTCAGCATCTTAGTCACTGAGCCACCTGTCCCTACTTTACTTTACTAGTGTTGGGATAAATGTCCTTCTGGGTTCAGTTCCAAGTGGGGAAGAAGACACTGGAAACATGGAGGCTGCTTAGAAAGAAAAATATAATATTCTGGCTTTTCAATATTTCCTAGGATATTTCATTTTTCTAGGAGAGGAGTGGGGTTTAACTTCCTACACTAGTTTACTAAATTTATTAAATACTAGTTTACTAATTTACTACATACTATTTTACTAAGATACCAAAGAGTAAATTGTTTCCACCTAACTGATAGTTTAACCATGTAAGCTGCATATACTTTATTTTATTCACATAAAACTTTGGTGTTAAATTAAACATTTCTGGGCCCTTGTGATAAACTGAACCACAGTTTAACTCAAAAGCACATTTTAAGCCATAAAACTAACCAGAGTGAAAACTAAGTAAACTTAGCATGCTGAATAAATGTAACATATTTGTAAAGTATTAGTTATATGCATGCACGCATATGTTGTTAATAAAGAAAAGGAGACAATACTTGTTCTACATGCAAATGGTAAACAAGTAAAAGTTTTCCTCTACAACAATGATTTTCTAAAATGTGTATATGCTTCAAAACTATTTTGGATTACTTCCTATCAATAATATTAAAAGTTAGGTACCAGAATTTAGCCACGAAACTCTAATAATCACTAGATGAGAATTAAGAATTTTCTGTATCTCTTTACTGACAATTACATCTTGTCTAGCATCAGGCTAGAAACCGGACGATCATAAATTCTAGCCCTGATTTGGAAATGAGCCTATTTGCGTGATCTTGGGCCAATCACTTTCTCATCCCTATGAAAAAGTCAGTGGCAATATTGCCAAGGAAACTACAAGGACTTGTCCAGACAATCATCAGGAGTCAACACTGAAACACTGAGTGTTTCATTTGGTAGAAGACATCACAAATAAAATCAAATACAGTCATTTTAATGTACCCAATTAGAATAATAAAAGCCATAACCCTAAACAGAGCTGGAAATCATTTGCACCACTGAATGTACTAAGAACCTTCAAATAAGCACATTAAGAGTTAAGCTGCTAAAGGTAAATTTTAAATCTGCTTAGTAAAAAAAAAAGTCTCACAGTTTTTACAAAGTATAAACCAATAGCAGACATTTTTATCTATCCATTTACTAAAAAAAAAAAAAGCTCGGTGATATCAGTATCACCTTTTTTCACCCTTAATAAAATTGGTGTATAAATTTAACTTTAATTTTACTTGGAGGTCTTGGAAATAGGGCTGAACATGTAAAGTATTTTGGATTATATCCTATCAACCTACATCAGCCAAGAACTTCTGCACTTGTGCATCTTTTTCCAGATTTTTTGCATAAGACTGCCAAAAATTGCTTTCTTGAACTGAATCATTAAACTTTTTTTAATAAAACTTTAATTGAATTAAAGAATTAAACCATTTTTAAAATTAATATCCTTTTTAGCTCAAAAAAAGATGTCTACATTTCAATAAATAACAGATAGTTGCTATACTAATGGAAGATTTAAAGCACTTCATCTTCTGAGTCCTTTTTGAAGTGTGCCCAGCCTTTACTGGAAATAAAGTTTATGGCTACAGCCTGTAGCTATACTGTATGAACATTAGCCTGAATGTACATTCTGTTAAGTCATTGTTACATGCTTGAATGTAAACATGCATGCAACCAACCTCTTTGTTTTCAGTATTGTGGTTTTATGGTTGTGGAGATCTATAACCCCCACTATAATGGTGTAAAACCTAAATTGTTCAAGAGGAAAATGTCAACTATTTGAAGCAGTTGCAGTCTCCATAAAAAGGCACATACTCTTCATGTTGACATTTTGCAGACTTTATCCATTAAAGAGCAATTGCCATTAACCTGAAGCTTTCTCCAGATAGCGCTTCTAATAAGAGAAATACTTGGTTTGTTTCTTCATGTAAACTCATTGGAAAAGGCATATTTAAAAGAAACACACACATTTACACACTTACATTTCTAATAATAGAAGTTTTCAAAGGTTTGCACATGTGATAAAGTTAGCCAAGTAAACAGACTTTAATGTAAGAATAACGTAATAATAGGTACCAGTACATGAAATAGGTCGTTCTTTTAATATAAAGGACATGTTTTAATGTAATGGACATGAAATGAATGGAGCACATAGAACTCTTTCAAACAACATATGAGATACAGCAATGCAATGAGAAGTTTTTTTCTGTGGTTTAGGCAGATGAAAGTTTCCTTTTTACTCCAAATATGCAATTAAAAAGTAAAACTGCTGCTAAATGGTAGGATAATGTGGGAACATTGTTGCATGGGAACATTGCAAGTAGAGGCAATCTGCTCACTCCATTTCTAGATTTACATCCCTACTTGGAAAAATCCAGTGTTTGTTCTGATGGATCATAGTGGAATAGTTCCAGAAGAATCTTAGCAGCATTATACAAAGTAGCAACATTTCTCCATGCCACTCTGGGACAATCTCACACATTTCAAGTCAGGGCAAAGGTAAGGTGACCAGATTTTCAGATTGGAAAAGAGGGACACCCTTGACCGGGGGGGGGGGGGGGGGGCTTGATTAAAAAAAAAATTTTTTGTCAAAAGGTCACCCCGGGACACTGAAACCAGCATAAATACGAATCTGTTGCCAAACAAAATTTTGATCACATGACCATGAGGATGCTGCAATGGTCGCTAAGTGTGAAAAATGGTCGCAACGGTCGCTAAGTGTGAAAAATTGTCATCAGTCACTTTTTTCAATGCCATTGTAACTTTGGTCACTAAATGTTTTCCCCCTCCTCGAGACTCCTCACTTAGCCTTGCTTTTCTATATTATCTTCACTGACACTGTTAGTTTTATTGTTTTCTTGAAGAGATATTTCATTATTCTTTTGTAAATCCTTTTGGATTTTTTCATGAAGAATTCCAGTATAAAAATAAAAAAAACAACACCATAGAGTAAGCTATCTTTTTCAAATACACTTGCAGTGGCAACCTATTACATATTACCTGGCAAAAGAAATCAGTGTTTCTTAAAATCTCTCCTTGGAGTCCAGAGGGTCAGACCCAATCAAGGGTACTCAAAATTCAAATTTGCCAGCCTATGTTGAAATCCCATCAAACAATTGTGAGAATCCACAGTAGCAGTGAATACTTAGATTTCAATATTTAATGCAATACATATTGATAAATATAACCCATACAAACAAATACCATTTTGGGATCCTGAGAGAAAATTTTTAAAACAAAGACAGTAATATAGATTCAGGCGGCTAACACATACAACTGTAATGTTTTGAACATATTTTTCTCTCTACACTATACAGCCTTCTGATGCATGAAATGAAACTCTTACTCTTAACTCTATAGGGACACAATCTTTCCAGTAGTTCACATACTAGTTGGTAACATCTTAATTTGAGGCTTGATTGGAACATTATACAGTTATTGAAAGACAGTAAAATGGACATCAACAATCTCACACCCTGCTCAAAGTTGTGATAGCAAGTTTAAATTTTTGACCTTAACTATCAAGAAAAAAAACAATTTTAAAACTGGCATGTCAGTGACTTCTTAAAAGTCAGGATGCCTGGTCAAGATTAAATTGCAGGTAGATTTCTTATCACTTTCTAAAAAGAGAAAAATTCAGAACATAACAAATAAAAGGTTGTGAATTTCACAGATGAGACAGAAAACCACAAATGGGCAAATATGACCTACAAAGGCATGAATCTCCCATATTATGGGAATCCCATAAACCCTGCAGATGTTCATAATGAAATTATATTTAACTATTTGGGACAGAAAGACAACACAGACTATTTTTTAAAAAAATTCACCAATATCACACCATAAGATTCTTTATCTTTTCTTTGCAACAATTCCTAATGGCACAAGAAATCTCCATCAATATCTATCCCCAAGAAGAAAACTCTTCTTTAACAGCAAAATAATGTAGAAAAATTACAAACAATAACTCTTTTCAGCTTTATGCACCACCCCAGTAAACACAAATGTTTGATCAGAAAAAATATGTCCAAGATAGGAGCAATAAGCTATACACCATGATTTAGGAGTTTGATTTTTTTCAAAAATAAATGCTAAAATACTAAACTGTATATATGCACATTTAGGTAAATAGTGTTCTGTATACCCTCTCGGAGGCGGCGATGGATCCCAATCACGAACGGACGCCGCCAGCAGATAACTTCCAAGCGATTCAGGGGCTTTTGCCAGGCGGCGGGACCCCCGAAAGCGAGAGGAAATTATCTGCCGGCAGCTGGCAGCGCCCCAACCTCTCCTCCTGCCGCGTGGATACATTTTGATTCACGAACGGATTCCGCGGCGGTTCAGGGGCTTATGCCGGGCGGCGGGACCCCCGGAAGTGAGAGAGGAAGTTCCGGAAGCGAGAGGCTGCCCCGGCAATCGATCCCAATCACGAACGGACGCCGCCCGCAGATAACTTTCCATAACTTTCCGGGCGGCGGGACCCCCGCACGACGTTCTGTGCGGGCAGCAGCCGCTGCGCCCATGCTCTCGGAGGCGGCGATCCCATTCACGAAGAGGCAGCTCCTCGTGGGCGCAGCGCCTGCCGCCCGCACAGAGTGAATTTAATTGGGATCGCCTGCGGCCGCGAGGACCCCTGCACAAATGTACTCCTCGCGGCCGCAGGCAATCCCAATTCCCTCAGCCGGGGCAGGCAATTTCTGCACGAACGGACTACTCCTCGCGGCCGCAGGAGGACAGGGAGGAGGAGGGGGCAGCCGCCCGCACGCAGTTCAGGGGCTTCTGCCGGGCGGCGGGAGCCCCGGAAGTGAGAGAGGAATTTCCGGAAGCGAGAGGCTGCCCCGGCGATCGATCCCAATCACGAACGGACGCCGCCCACAGATAACTTTCCATAACTTTCCGGGCGGCGGGACCCCCGCACGATGTTCTGTGCGGGCGGCAGCCGCTGCGCCCATGCTCTCGGAGGCAGCGATCCCATTCACGAAGAGGCAGCTCCTCGTGGGCGCAGCGCCTGCCGCCCGCACAGAGTGAATTTAATTGGGATCGCCTGCGGCCGCGAGGACCCCTGCACAAACGGATTCCTCGTGGCCGCAGGTGATCCCAATTCACTCAGCCAGGGCGGGCAATTTCTGCACGAATTGCCCGCCCTGGCTGAGTGAATTGGGATCTCCTGCGGCCACGAGGAATAGTCCGTTCGTGCAGAAATTGCCCGCCCCGGCTGAGTGAATTCAATTGGGATCGCCTGCGGCCGCGAGGATTCCTCACGGCCACAGGCGATCCCAATTCACTCAGCCGGGGCGGGCAATTTCTGCACGAACGGACTACTCCTCGCGGCCGCAGGAGGACAGGGAGGAGGAGGGGGCAGCCGCCCGCACGCGGTTCAGGGGCTTCTGCCGGGCGGCGGGAGCCCCTGAACCAGCCGCGGGTGGCTGCAGCTGCCCCCACCCTCTCCTCCTGCCGTGGCGAGTGGAAAATTCGATTAGAATTAGATTACTCACCAGTCAGCGCAGCTGCAACCTCTTTCGTCTTTTGTAGAAAGGAAATGGAAACTCGCGCAAGCGTGCTGAAAATTTCCCATCCCAGCCAGCTCACTGATTGGCTGGAGTCCAGGCCAATCCAATCAGTGAGCGGGAGGCTGGGCTGGCTTAAATTTGTAGGTAGTAGGTAAAAGGCTAAAAGCACGCTTTTTTTGGCGCTCGCAGCTCCCCCCGCCCATCAGCTGCTAGCTTGCTGGGCTGGCTCATCTGGTAGGATAGAGAACAGAACGATGAGCCAGCCCAGCAAGCTAGCAGCTGATGGGCGGGAGCTGCGAGCGCCAAAAAAAGCGTGCCTTTTAAAAAGGCGGGCAGGACGCGGGAAAATGCGTTGGAAGGCGGGTGTGTCCCGCCAAAAGCGGGACGTCTGGTCACCTTAGGCAAAGGGCTCCTCTAGGAATGCAGATTCTGGGAAGTTACAAAAATGATGGCCTTTTTTGTTTGTGGGCAACTTGCACAAATCTACCAAGTCCTGATTCTCCTCTTTCTCCAGCTAGGGAACATTCTCTTGGGCATCCAGCTAGTTTCCACATTCATCATTCACAAGCCTTCTGATATCCTACACGGTCACACTCATTTGTTTGAGAATTTCAGGAACTTTTCAGCTGTATCTTTGGGATTTCTCATTCAACGTCATGGCTAGGTGGCACAGGGTTGCATCATCACAGTCAAAGTGGAAGATCATAGACAGAGCTAGCATGAAACTCCAAGAATACCAAAAATATTTTACAAACCTTACACTCTGTATGAAGATTCTGGCACACTTTAGAAGACATCACTATATTCTGAAAAACTCGACTTTTCAAGGATTCATGCCTTATGTAGATTATATCCTTTAAAATACAAAATGTACAGCAGAAAGCCATGCATATTTTTGTTTAATTTAGAAAAAATTCCTAATTAATATTTTATACCATGTTTTAGAATAGAATAGAATAGCTTTATTGTCGCTTTGAATGCACACTAATTGGCATACAGTTCTTAAAGGGTCACCCCCTCCAATTTTATACCATATAATTATGCTTTTAATTTAATTTAATTATTTAAATAATATTTTTAAAATATTGATTTATAAAAATATGCTGCCAATTTTTGACATCATTTTACAGAATTTGGCCATTCAACTCTGATTAGATCCAATTGTGAATTCAATAATTTGTGCCTTGTAGAAATTACTGAAATGCTTGTCTCTATCTGGCTTACTTTTTTCCCCTTAGTTCCCCCAGTTAAAAATGCTGGTATTAAGCAACCGAATCTCAGCTTTAAGCATGTTTTGAATATTATATTTTGTATCTGATATTTGTGTGCATAGAAAGAGACCCTGTACCCTGTTTCTTCATATAAACTCATTTTATTAACTGAACCCATTTCTCTACTGAGTAGAATTACAGGAAGCAAACCAAATGATCATGGTGGAAAACATCACGCAGGCAGACTAGCAAATGGGCATCATCTCAGGTACCTCTCCTGCAGATTAGAAAAGACTGTAGCTTTGAGACAAGAGGAGCAATTGGGATATTTTCAGATGTATTTACACATGGAACAAGTAGTGAACAAACAGGCACAAAGGCAGAGAAAGTTCAATAAAGCTGCAGTTTCTATGTCAGATATTTAAACTATGCCATGTAATATCACAGAAGCATAGAATATAATGGTTGAAGGGATCTAGGAGATCATTTTGCCCTTGCTCACACTTGTGAGATTTGTAGGATCCAAGTTCAAACTGAAGATCCCACATGGATATCTCTGAAAGACCTTGAGCGCTTGCGCTGAGAGGGAATGAGAAGAGGCATAGCTATTTCAATTCCATGGAAGGGACCAGCCATGTGAGTTCCTGACCTCCTCAACTGCATTGTCTCCATTCTGGCTTTTCATCTTTTAAACAGCAATTAAATAATTAGTTTTTCAGTCTGTATGCTTTTCTTTTCTTTTTCTTTTCTACCATATCTTTTAGATGGAAGCGGGCAAGGATTGTGTCCTTTAATTGCAAGTTTGCTTCTCCCGTAGCTATTTTGGCTGAAGAACAGGATTTTTAAAAGTTCAAAATAATTAGGAAAGAAAGAAACAGCTGTTTTATGAAAAAGTCTACCATTCTAGCATCTTGCAAATCCACGTTGAACAGGAAAGGAAAAGAAAGGGAAGGGATGTGAGTCTTTACAATTTAATTTAATTTAGTGCTTTGCAGTTTTTAAAAAAAATACAAAATCTTAAACACAGATAACAGTGACTTTCTATCTTGCTGGGTGATATTCTTTAGAATTATGAAACTATTCAAACTATGACATAATCCCATTTTACAAGGGGAATTTAATTGATGTTGCTACAAAAACTGCCCCTCACCCCACCCCACCCAGTTGCTACTGGAATGAAAGACTGGCAGGGAAAGAGGTTAAGAAGTTAAACCTGGGGAACAATGCAGCAGCCAGAGGGCCATGTTCTTTTTCATGTGCATTGTCTAAGCTAGAAAGTCTGTCAGTCAATAAGGCAGATGGACTCTGACTCTGGGGTGGCGTAACAGGGAGTCTAAGCTTCTCCTGAGCCCTTTGCCTGAAGGCTGCTCCTGCAACCAGATCCCTACAACTATCCAACAGCACTGTGCATGTTCCACTAATACATGCCAACGGGATTAGCATCAGGCAGCAATTACAGACTCTCCTTTGTGTGGCCTGCAAAGCTTTGATTTCCAAAGTCAATTCACACTGTATTTCAACTGGGATGGCTTTCTGGGTCTCGGGATGGCATTCACAATGATTTTTAACCTTCAGTTCCTATTTTCCAGCTACCTTGGAGATGCTGCACCGAAGGGTGGAATCAGCGTTCCACCAGAATTGATGTTCTGAAACTGAAATAGACATTTTTTATAAATGAGAGTGATTTGAGTTTCATGGCAAGAACAAATCATTTATAAAGAAATGGGTGCATCAATCACAAAACTTTATCAATTGTTTGGGGTTTGACATACTAAGATTCAAAATAGCCTATAAGTCTGATATCTAATTGGACTCCCTTTTTATCATCTAAGTGTGCACACTATTTAGAAACAGTGCGGTGTTGTTTTTGTTGTTGTTTTAAAAATGTCTTTCTGAACATTGATTTGAGGAATGAGTTATTTTTTATCAGAATTTTAAAATGGCCCAATAGCTAAAATTCTCTGAGCAATTTTGCAAGCAAATAATAGACATTAAATGATAATAACTAAAACATGAATATACCTTAAATGTCCCTCCTTCTCATTTTTACTTTTTGAATTAAGAGGAATAAGAAGGATATTTTGACCATGTAGCAGTTGTCTTGCACTTTTTAAACCTTCCTATGTCCAGGGTTCGGAGAAGCAAACTGAGCATCAACAAAGTGCTAATATAATATAAAGGATAATATATCCTTTATATAAAGGATAATACAAAAATTATGTAAAGGATAATAGAAATAGTTTAAAATTTAACATGGGGAAAAGTCAAAAAATTCAAAATGTAATCTTAAGAAATATATATGCATAAAAGATTGCATCCATTTGCATTATTTCTATTCAGGAAAAAAACATTTATATAGATGGTATTTTTATTATTAATGGTATTTTTTATTTGATAGAAATATAAGATGGAAAATAAATGTGAATTTAAAAGTCCTTGAAAACAATTATGTAAGACAACCACTGCATTTCTTACATTTTTAAATATTAGCAATCTAAGAAAGTTGCATATTAATTTCTAATATTTGGCAATATATTTTTAATTTTTACATTGTATTTTGATTCACGCACCTGTAAAAATATATTTATAAATAGTGCAAAAAAAATAACAATATAGACAAAAATGAACTCTGAGGAAAAAAAATTGAATTATATACTTTAGTTGAGAATGTGATGGATTTTGATGTTTCCTTTGATCTTTAGGAAAACCAATGACCCCACAGCAATTTTTAGATTTTTGTCACCCAAGGCTGTTATGAGGTTAGTGCTGATGACAGTAATTCAAGGAGCACAACAGATTCTCTATATCTTTTAATGTATTTTTTTTTTACAAACACAACTACTGAGATTTTTTTTTTGTATTTCTTTTCACCTATTTATGATTGCTTAGGCTTTTGCAACACAGTTATGGTAATCCTACCTAGAATCACCACCATCTCCAAATGTGTGCACATGTACATTCTGCACTTATCTTGCTTTTTTTTTTTTTTTACTCTTTGTTCTCGGATTTTGATGTATCATTTTGTTCTTAAATGTATTCTTTATTGGTTTTCTTGAATGTCTGTTTGGGGATAATTTAATAAAGGAGCAATATAGCCTAACCATCTTCTAAAATTATGAAAAAAGTCTATTTCTTTCAAACTTTTAAACTACATGTTATATGCGTCATCATAAAACAAGAGAAGGCAAAACTAGTCCCCAACTTCAGACAACGTTGCACTATTGATATTGAAAGATTTAATTATTCATAACTAACTTAGTTTAGTTATTACTCATAACTAATAAACTAACTTTATTTCAGTAGCATTAAATCCAGTTGCAATCTTGTAGAAACAAAAAAATATGTATAACAGAATTATATAATAATATAATTAAAATATTCTGGTTTGGGATTTAGTTTGGCTCCCCGCCCCAACATTTTAATTAGGACTGCAAATAGTTTTGAAATAGTTTGAAAACTGAAAAAAAAATGGTTAAGGGCTTAATAGTGTCCTACAGAAAACTTTTTCTGCTTTTTGGGGGGGACCAGTTCTCACTCTTTTCAATAAAAGAGAAAGAAGAAGACAATTTTGATGAAATTTTCAGGGGTGCAGCTGGGTGTCTTTAAATTATTTAGTGACCAGTTAGTCAACAATACGTCTGAAGTTTTTCAATCACCTTTCCTAGTCTGATTTTTCATTTTTCCCACCTTAAATCTTGAGGGAGGACACCAGGAGGGAACTGCTCAATTAAGCTTTTGTGATTGCCAAATGAAGATAAGCAAGAAGGCTTCAGATTATGGGCAGATGTATATATTTTAAAAAGTAACAGCAAAAACACTACCATCAGTATGGGAATTCAAAATGACATCACAAGAAATTTGAAAGAATTTTCAAGGAAACCGTTCACAGGAGGGGGGGGGGAAATCTGATAAACTCAAAGGAAGCTTTTATCACTAACGTTGAATCTTCTTTTCCTTAATATAAATTGTTTCCAGCTCTACTTAAAGTTATTCTTTTTTTCACAAGGGGGGTAAAATGTCCAGATGCTGCTTCGTCTCCCACTTCTTCACACATATAAATACTCTTCAGATCTAACAACTGGGTGAATAATTTTTGTTAGCAAATCTAAGTTATTTTTTTTTATTAAACACTCTTTCTCAAAGCCTCAGCTACCTGTTCTCGCAAGTAGTAGAGAAGGAGCAGTCTGTTTGTTTTCACTGTGAGAAATCCCGACAGCAATTCTTTATCCCTTTTGCTCTTTCAGTTTTTATCCATTTCTTTGGATTATAGTCACACACTTCAATCTCCCTTATTTCAATCAAGCTTTGCTAAATCTGTGCTTTATTCTTTCAGAGACTTGAAATATTTTTGTGTATTTAGCCAGATCATATTCTTAAATTATTTTGGTATTTAAAATTCTGTTTCAATCCTATTTTAATGTACAGATTTTGAGGGTGTACAATCAAGGGATATAACTACAGTTCTATTTATCCCACAGTATTCTCCTTCCCCCTTTTAAAACTTTTTATGCAGTGGGAATGTACCAAATTTACCTTAAATCTGTAATTTAATCTGGGTTCCATGAAGTAGAAGCATTTCTGGGACAAACAAGTTGTTCCTCACAGTTTGGATGTATATGAAAGCTGTCACCAATTAACTATTTCAAAAGATAATGTAAACAAGATCTTATTGCAGCTCCAGAAAAGGAACAATGCCATACTTCATGGTTTGGGAATGGGATCAGAGCCAATGTTTTAGTGCCTTAATTCAGTGCCCTAAGAAGAAAGTTTTGTTTCCCTAGCAAGCCATTAATATCCAGGCTTAAGCTACCTAGATCCACAAACATGTTCAACTGGAAATAAGTAATTGTTCTTTATTTTAATATCCATTGCAAAGAATATCACCATAAACAAAGCCTGTCATTTCTGCTGGCTGTTTTCTTTTTTGACATATTGTTTTTTCAAAGCTTTTAGATGAATTGTTCTAATCTGGGCACTCCAAAGACTGTGAATTCAAATATGTACCCGCTGGTTACAGTCTGAATTTCACAATATGGCATACACACATTTCTACCCTCATTCTTCATGGCTACAGTTAAGTCCTTTCATAGGAATCCTACGTTACACATTGTACAGTACATGGGTGCAAGGAATGAAGTTTCTGTTAGAGATTATTTTTGCTCATCAATGTGTTGCTGAACATAATAATTAATGATAATAATAAATGATTTGTTTCAGGTGCTTGTCTAAATCCAAAGAAATAAATAAACAAGGCTGTAATCCTAAAGCCATTTATCTGAGAAGTAGCCTCATTTAAGCAATGGATTGTTCTTCAATGCATATATATACCAGTAATGGTTTTCTCTTACCTTCGCTACTGGTTCAGAACTGGGGACGTGGGCATGCAGAGTGTCCATGATGATGTCTGGGCGGGTGGACAGAGCCTCCCGCCTCCACCGCTACCGGTTTGGCCAAACTGGGGCAAACCGGCAGAATACCACCTCTGATGTATACCATTGTATTCTAACTAATCTGAAACCTAAGTTTTGGTTAAGTAATCCAATTAATAAAGCTGGCACTAAAGGAAATAGTGTGCTTTCTTGATTTTTAGATAATGTAAACATGCATAAATGCATCTTCTTAAAAAGGATAGGGGTTTAAGTTTTTTCTCATTTCATGTTACAATATTACACTAATTTATTAAATATTAAAAATGTTTTTAGTTCATAGAGGTGTTATGTTTTCCTGATACTTTTTCAACTGCATAATTTTTAAAAGTATTTTTTTTGTCGAATTGACATTTTAAAAATAATTGTTGATGTTCAGTTGTTCTGCATCTTATTTTGTGTAAACTTTATGTAAATGTGTATGGCTGCATATGTAATAAATCTGTTGTATGTTATTGTACCAACATCATCCTTTACTTTATACATGATTTTGCACCACTATAATTAATATGTTTACTTATTTCTGTTCATAGCCTGTCAAGATTTTTGTCACTAACAGCATGGAAGAGTTACTAATTTACACGTGTGTAGAGTATATACCAAGTTCTATAATTAGTTGGTTGGGGACAAAGGTTTTATGACTCTTGTGTCCTGTGAGCTTTTTTTTATCCAGCTTTGGAAATGAAACTGAAAAATAAATAAAATTAAATATTGACTCTTTTCTAAGTGAAAAGATAAACAACCAAAAACTCTCTTCCAATTATTTTCTCTTAGACACAAATCTCACCAACCAACATATTAGCCTGTACCAGAAATAATGGGCTGAGTAACTTGGACTGTCTTTGCCTCCAGTAAAGGGCAGATATAGACAGAGCAATCCTAGCAAAGATATCAGAGGGAAAGATCAGCCTTAGGTTCTGGTGAAATAACTAGAGAACTAGAGCAGGGGAATCTAACTTTGGCAACTTGAAAATCTGTGGACTTCAACTCCCAGCATGGCTGGCTGGGGAATTCCTGGAGTTGAAGTCCATAGGTCTTGACGTTGCCAAGTTTGGCCATCTCTGCTCTAGTTCTTTCAACAGATCTTCACCTAAGGTTGATCTTTCTCTCACTCAAATCCTTTGCTCTGGACACTAGAAAGTGGTTTTCTCCCACTTACCCACTCCAGTTTCTTTAACTATTTTATTCTTCTCAATTTTGGTAGAAAAGAAACACATTACAGCAGCTACAGACACAACAAAACAAAAATGAAGTCCTTAATTGGCTTGATACTTTTTGTGAAGTGAAACTGGAGGTGATAAACCCTTCCTATTGTAGTTGTCTATGATTAGGCTTCCTTTGTAATAGTCAACATTTCAGTAAAATGCTGAAATGTTGATGTCGCTATGTTGTATTAAATTACGTGCATGAGATTTTAAAAATACAAATAATAAATGCAATGAGTTTAACTGATTAGTTCATTTTCTATCAACTATTTTTCCCTCAGCTTATTATTCACTTGTTAATAATTGTCCCTCCAAATCTTTAGGAAAAGGAATTATGATTTGGGTGGATCGGTGTTTCACGTGGGAAGCAGATCATTTCCCCCCCAAAAGATTCTTACCAGAATCAACCCCAAAAACATTAGAATGCTGTGGGAGAAGCCAAAGGTACCCCAGATTTTGGAACTCCATTGGCTACATTGTGTCAACTTGCAAAACCTTGCTATAATCTTTATCAGATCTTTAAAAATATATAATAAAATAATAAATAATAAAATAAAATAAAATAGTAAAATAAAATAATACAATAATAAAATATAATAAAATAATAAAATAAAATAAAATAAAAGGAAAGGAAATAATAAATAACAAAACAAAACAAAACATAAAATAAAATAATAAAATACAATACAATAAAATATAGAATACAATACTTCCAAAACTTTCATGTCCAATCTTAACTCAAATAAAATCATTGGTTTTATTCAAGCAATTCATCATTTTGGAGAGTTTCTAATCCAGCCAAACAAATAATACTGTATAGTTTATTCTATCCAGAAAGAAAAATAAATAAATGGAAGATGTAATGAAGAGCTACAAATGAAAGCTGATACATTTTGAGGGTCCATTATATAGTGTGATTATTGCATAACTCATGGCAAAGTTAAAAACCTTCTCTAGAAAAAGGGGAAAAATATTTTTTATGAAATTGTAATTGGGAGGAACATAATCATCATTGTTTCCCTGTAAAACACAGAATGACACAAAATAAAATGCAATATGACTGAGTCAATCTACTATAGTGTTCCTTGCAAAAGCAACATTGCACAATGCAATATGCTATTTAGATATTTCCTAGTAGCTAAAATGTTAAAAACAATTAGGATTGAGCCCAACTGTGCCCTTATTCCTATCCCATCGTAAACATGATGCATGTATGATGTATCATTTGAAAAAGATTCTTTCTGTAGCTTTTGTATCAATGGAAGGCTTTTCTTTCAAATTTTCCTCATCCTTTTTTATGGTGTGTTTGATGGTATCTTTGTTGTCCTGGTTAACTCCCAACAGAGGAATTAAAGGCCATCATTTAAGGGCACTACCATGGATTTCAAATTTCAAAGTCATAAAATCTGGGCATGGACCTTGTCATACAACTGTGGGAGAAAGGGTTATACATATTGTAATGTTATAGACAAGAACAGCTACGGATAAGCATTTCTTCAAGATATATCATTTCTGATCCTCTTAGTTCAAATGCTAACAAAATGATATGTATATACAGTATGTATTAATCCAGAATGGATATAAATGATGAAACAGCTAAATAAATTTTGTTGTTTCTGCTGCTATTGATACTTTTGTAAGGATGATAGTATTATGATTTAAGTGAATTTAAAATAAGAAATTCAATATTCTCAGATATTATTTTTAATCTGCCAGATATGCTACATAGCATGGGAGAATCGAATGGTGAAAATGCTGGTCTTAAAACCAGGAGGCAAGGGGAACAGGAAGTATATGTATCACATAACCGCTTAAAGATTTCCAGAATATTTCAAAGCCATGGCTTAAACTTTCATTTTGGCCATGTTAGCTTGAGTTGTGGGAACTGAAATTTTAAAGAACTAGGAAAAATGCAGCCTCATTATTAAAGGATTATTTATATTTCCAATCCAGAAGCCACATTTCTTCTTCAGAAGTAAGGATACAATAATGAAAGAAGCATAAAATGCAAACAAAATAAGTTGAATTAGCTACCAAATCAATCACACAAAACAGCATCAACGGCAAGAGCAACAAAAATACATTGAAATCATAAGCCACATTGCCTGATGAAATGCAATAACTGTGTCTTATTCTGGCATCCAACTGCTCTGTATATCTTCCAGATGAGTCTCTCAGGGTTCTACTCTATGACCAGGATTTCTCTTCTCCTTCTCTCTCATTCTATCTCTCTTTGCCTTGTCTCATCTGGAGAATAGATAAGACCAAAGACCAAAGATAATGTTGTGGACCTTGGAAAGTACTATATAAATAAGAAAAGATTATCATTCACTAAATTTGGCTCTCATTAATGTAGAATGATTGCATTTGTTATTTGGTGGAAGTCAGCATTTAAAAGCCAAACTTGTTCTCTCACTTTTTTTTAATCTCCCCTGCCCCCTGGAAGGCGATTATCCTGATTTCATTTAACTAGATTAAAAGTATATTATGGCTTTACCGGAAGAGTTTGGCTATCTTGAACTATTCCCTTGTCCTGTTACCCTTTCTGTGCCGTGAGCAATACGGTAAATCCCGCCTTTAGTTATGCAGCATGAAAAGTCTGTTTGAAGTTGGAATCAGTGGCTGCCTTTTTCACAGTAAATTGACCTTGTGCGGCACTGCCAATGTCATAATGCTCAACTTTATCTTGGCTGAGAAAGGGAGAGAATCACAAACTGCTTCTGCATGATTAGTTCTGCCACTTCAAACGTGTTTCTTCCGAGTCAGCTTCCACACTTGGTGCTAGAGATACTTGCCCCTGGGAAACTTTAATCTTCTTTGAAACGTCTGGGGTTTCAGTAACTCTTCACTCACTGGATTGAAATGTAGCTCTGCATGACAACTATGAAAGTATACACTTGTTCAGTGTCAATTAAATCAACAATCCACTGAAATGTTTAAAATGTCCTAGGAATAGCAGTTGTCTGTTTCTCTGATATGAAATAATAGGATGCAGTCTTCTAGGGGGATTCCAGATTGAGGAGAGATTGAAATTAAAACTCTTCAGTTATCTGGGTATTCTATAGATGGCAGCAACTATGCAATCTATTCATGAAGCTGTTGAATTTTTTTTTTAGTGATTTTTTTTTTATTGAAATTTGTAGGCCGCCCTTTTCCCTGAGGGGACTCAGGGCGGCTCACATAAAATCGGGGAAGGGGAGATACAGACAATAACAAAGACACATATAATAAAAGCAGTAACCAACATGCATTCATCATTCGGGGGGGGGCAACTATCTTCATCCCCAGGCCTGACGGGCTAGCCAGTTCTTCAAGGCTGCGCGGAAGGCCTGGACGGTGGTGAGGGTACGAATCTCCACGGGGAGTTCGTTCCAAAGGGTCGGGGCGACTACTGAGAAGGCCCTCCTCCTTGTAGTTGCCAGCCGACACTGGCTGGCCGATGGAATACGGAGGAGGCCCAATCTGTGTGATCTTATTGGTCGCAGGGAGGTAATTGGCAGAAGGCGGTCTCTCAAGTATCCAGATCCACTACCATGTAGGGCTTTATGGGTGATTAACAGCACCTTGAAGCGCATCCGGAAGTCGACAGGTAGCCAGCGCAGCTCGCGGAGGATAGGTGTAATGTGGGTGAACCGCGGTGCACCCACTATCGCTCGCGCGGCTGCGTTCTGCACTAGCTGAAGACGCCGGATGCTCTTCAAGGGCAGCCCCATGTAGAGCACATTGCAGTATTCCAGCCTAGAGGTCACGAGGGCCCGAGTGACTGTTGTGAGTGCCTCCCGATTCAGGTAGGGTCGCAACTGGCGCACCAGGCGTACCTGGGCGAATGCCCCCCTAGCCACAGCCGTCAAATGGTGGTCGAATGATAGCTGTGGATCTAGGAGGACTCCCAAGTTGCGGACCCTCTCTGAGGGGTATAAAGTTTGGCCCCCCAGCCTGAGAGATGGAATATTGGTGGAATCCTTGGGAGGGAAACACAACAGCCACTCGGTCTTTTCTGGGTTGAGCACAAGCTTGTTAGCCCTCATCCAGTCCATAACCGCCTCCAGACCCCGGCTCATCACGTCTGCCGCTTCATTGAGTTGGCACGGGGCGGACAGATACAATTGAGTATCGTCCGCATATTGATGGTATCTAATCCCGTGCCTGCGGATGATCTCTCCCAGCGGTTTCATGTAGATGTTGAATAGTAGGGGGGATAAGACCGAGCCCTGAGGCACCCCATATGTTAGGGGCCTAGGGGACGATCTCTGCCCCCCCACTAACACCGACTGCGACCTGTCCGAGAGGTAGGAAGAGAACCACCGCAACACGGTGCCTCCCACCCCCACCTCCCGCAGTCGTCGCAGAAGGATACCATGGTCGATGGTATCGAAAGCCGCTGAGAGGTCAAGGAGAACCAGGATGGAGGAATGTCCTCCATCTCTGGCTCTCCATAGATCATCAGTCAATGCGACCAAAGCGGTTTCAGTGCTGTAACCGGGTCTGAAGCCTGACTGGAAGGGGTCGAGATAGTTTGCTTCCTCCAAGGACCGCTGGAGCTGAAAGGCCACCACCTTCTCAACAACCTTCCCAAGGAAGGGAAGGTTGGAGACTGGACGATAGTTATTAAGGACAGCTGGATCCAAAGATGGCTTCTTTAGGAGGGGTCTCACCACCGCCGCTTTCAGTGCGGCGGGGAAGTTCCCTTCCCGAAGAGAGGCGGTCACGACCGCCTGGATCCAGCCTCGTGTCACCTCACTGCTGCTGGTAACCAGCCATGAGGGACACGGGTCCAGTACGCAGGTGGAGGCACTCACAGCCCTCATGGCCTTGTCCACATCCCCGGGGGTAACATCCTGAAACTCAACCCAGGGGTGTTCCATCTGATCCTCTTGTGCCTCGGCTGGAACTGCAGGGGTGGAGTCCAAGTCCGACCGAAACCGAGCAATTTTGTCCGCTAAGAATTGGGCATAATCCTCAGCTCTGCCCTGTAAGGGTTCCCCCGCCTCCCTTTTATTTAATAGGGAGCGGGTTATCTTAAACAGGGCGGCTGGGCGGGACTCAGCGGACGCAACCAAGGTGGCTATATGGGATCTTTTCGCTGCCCTAAGCGCTCTGGTGTATTCCTTGGTGCAGGTGGTTACCATTGCTCGGTTCGATTCGGACTTATTGGACCTCCATCGGTGCTCTAGGCATCTCCTCCGGCGCTTCATCTCCCGGAGTTCCTCGGTGAACCAAGGAGGTCTCCGGGATCCGCCGCCTCGGAGGGGCCGTAGTGGCGCAATCCGGTCGAGGGCCTCTGATGCTGCCGAATGCCAGGCAGCAGCCAAAGTCTCTACCGGATTGTGGGCGAAAGAATCAGGAATGACCCCAAGTTCCGTCTGGAACCTTAATGGTTCCATGAGTCGCCTGGGGCGGAACCACCTGGTCGGTTCCTCCTCCCTACAGTGGGGGTTTGGCCTCCGGAAGTCGAGCCTCAGTAGGCAGTGGTCTGTCCACGACAGGGGTATGATGTCATTACCCCTCAGACCAAGATCACAAATCCACTGCTCCGAGAGGAATACGAGGTCGAGCGTGTGTCCTGCCGAATGTCCTGCCGAATTCCTGGGAGATTGCTGTACCTGTCAAAAAAAATACATAGCAAATATTAATTAATGCAAATTGAGCTTTGAACTGCTAGTCCCACATCACCACAAGTTCAGGAGAACAATTTAAAGCAACTTAAGAATCTTAAAAAGAAAAGTTTATTAGAACAAGAAACAACAGAATAATAAAATAATAAGTACCAGAAGTAAGTACTGTGTGTGTTTGTGTGTGTGTGTATACAGTACTGTGTATACAGTACGCAGTATATATATTCATATATATATATTCAAGGGAAAATATACAATATTCTTTATACATTTCAGAGATTAATATCGTATGCCTAGGATTTTTTTAAAAAAGGATCCTGTTCAATTTCCTGCTAAAACATATTTTCCAGATACTTTATTTCTCCTGAAGAGTTCAGTAAACAGCAACTATAGCAAATTTTACAAAGTAAAACATAAAACATAATTGTGCAACTCACCACGTAGGAGTTAAATACAGCCCATTAAAGGCTCAAATGAGGTTCCAAGTTCTCCCTGATTCTGTTGACCTTTATTATCTCTGATACTGCACCTAAATCTCTTTCATTAAGTGTGTATGTGTATGCGTATCATGAACAATATTAATACGACAGAATGTTTGGAATGTTTGTAGGAGAAAACAAGGTACTGATTGGGATAAGTGAAATGAAAAAAAAAACCCTTTTTCTTGTTATCTTCCCAGGGACTTCAGAAACAATAAACCATATCAGTTCAACCATAAAACATTTAGAAAGGAAAATAGTATTGATAAAACCAGAAGACAGATGGACGTAAGTAAGCTTGAGAACCTAGAAACAATTTAACACTACCTCTCTAGAAAATGTTATTCATGAAATCCTGCCTCATTGTTCTCTCAAAATCATGACTGTCATTCTAGCAGTGCCTTCAATTATTTCATTATTCCATCTTAAACATCTGATATGTTGCTAAATCCAAATACTTTGTTGATTATCTCATCATATGCAGGATCTAATTTGCACAACATTTTATAAAACAGTTCCAAAACAATCATCTTTGGTTTGGGGAAATTTGTAGATTTTTTTTTTTACTATATCTTTTACTATATCCTTACTTATGATGGAAAAGTAAAGCATATATGTGCAATAATTTTGAAAATAGTAAATGTTAAAAATTGTTACAAAAACAGTTGTAAAATCAAGTACAACTCATTTAAAAACTTAATTTAACCTTGCTTAGCAATGGAAATTATCATCCCAATTGGGATCATAATTCCTGGACTATTTGTACATTTCTATCTTCAGTTATGAAAACTCTCTGGGAGGTTTTGAGCTAGTGACTCTTTCTTTGTCTAGCCCACTTCACAGAGAAGAAAGAGAGAAAGCAAGACCCCTAATTAAACCATCAAAAGTGCACACAAGAAAGAAAGAGAGAGAGAGAGAGAGAAAGAGAGAAAGAATGAATGAGAAAGAAAGAAAGAAAGAAAGAGAAAAAGAAAGATAACAAGAGAGAAAGAGGGAGAAAGAGGGAGAAAGAAAAGAAAGAAAGAAAGAAAGAAAGAAAGAAAGAAAGAAAGAAAGAAAGATTTAGCATTATTTCCAGTGCCTTTTGTGCATTGATGAAATATACTGTTTCAAAGCTTAGACTAACAAAACCATGGCAAATCATTTCTGGATTGCTGCCAAGAAGGCAATATGAATGTGGAACTTCTAGACACCAAAACCGAAGCTTAACTTAAGGAAGCCTTTCTCTTTACATATAAACTTGACTCTCATAGGACAGACAAAATTTGGAGATTTGCAGGATGCAGATAATATTGTATCAGTTAATTTCTTATGACAAAAAGGACCAAAATTGTTCCAGTCATTCCAACAGGGACACAATATCATTTTGATGTCATTATGGCTTCTCCTGGATGTCTATGCTGGTACACCAAAGCCAAATAAACCACATTATGAAGATCATATTATATGAGCCAAGAAGACAGATCTTACCCTCATCCCCCCAAAAAATGAACTTGCATTTTTTGCATTGATAGATGTATTAGCCCTTTGGAGTTAAGATGATGAACAACCACTTGCACTTACCAAGCCTTAAAACCGGACAATCAGTCTAGTTTTCAAAACAACCAATTAAAGCTGCTGGCATAGCAGTTATTTCACTGGACTAGTAGGACTGAAATAGAATTGTGATTACGCAACTCCAGAATGAGCTCCTTGAAGATATATGAAGACTTTTGGGAATCTTTAAAAAAATGTTTATTCTAATTTGAATTATTTCTAGCATTCTGTTTTATTTGCTGTTGCAATTCTAATATAATTTGTGTCATTTGGTGTATGTATGTATGTATGTATGTATGTATGTATGTATGTATGTATGTATGTATGTACACCTATACACCTATGCATATATATATACACATACATACACATACATGGTTTTGATGTATATAAAGCAGGTATACCTGCATTATATGAATAAAACAAAAGCTGAGATGGAAGTCCTAACAGTGTAATCAAAGCATCACCTATATCTAAGTTTGACTGACATAAAAAATGAGTGGAGCTCTCATCATCCTGTAGGGACTGCATTTTGATTTTTTTCAATCATCTACTGCAGTCCTCCTTCTTATAGAGTATATTTATATACGGGTATTAATTAATTTTTATTGTTGTTATTGATTACTCTAAAATCACTTGAAAGGATCACTTGATATAAAAATAAAACAATAGCAATAGCAATAATGCTCAAAATGCACTTTAATACTCAAACTATAAGTGAATTCAAGTATGTGTACATCTTAAATCATATGTTTCTTCATTTCCTCCTGTATTTTTCCTTTCTATGATTGAAGTTTTAGTTGTAAAATTCAAAACATTTTCTCTTGCACTTTTTAAAATGCCAAGTACATGTACTTGAAATAAAGTGACACAATGACAACAACAACAATAATGATATAAACTTTTATGTGATTTATTACTTTGATAACGATCATTGTACTATTAAATTCCCTAATAGAGAAATTTGTCTCCAAGTCTCATAAATAAAAAAACAAACAAGCTATTATAATAGCTTGGAACTTTGATTCATTTCTTTGAAGATAAAAGTTTTTATTATTTGGATCAAAGACCAATTTTGTGATAACATCTATATAGGGAACATCATGATTTACCCCTACTCTGGCAATGTTTATTTCAGCCTCAATTAACATACATCCTCACAGAGTGTTTTGTGAACAGGGAAACTATCTATTTAGAAAGGAAGAAAAAGAATGAATTGTGTTTGTCATCCAGCCATTGTGTTCAAGTTCAACATGCTTTTAAATTACTTTACTAATAGAGGGAAAAAAGAATGCTAAGTATCAAAGTTCTCTTCAATTGGTTTCTACAAGTTTCCTATTCACCATTCAATCTGATGAAAGAGAAATGAAAACATCCAAGAAATTTTCATGTGGAGTTTGATATTCTTCAACTTATTGATATATGTGATGTCTAATGGATGGTGCTTAAATGTCCTACCTTTCACATGCAATCTGTTCTTCAACCATCTGTACATCTGTTCCCATCCCTGGACCTTTTTCAGTAGCAGTCATTTATTATCACCAATGGACACTCCTATTCTTGAGAAACAAGAACATACTTTCACATCCTGAATAAGATTAATATTTTATAGTATTAGCCCTATCAGGTAAATCAGACAGGAAACTAGATTGGATGATCTAATTCTACTTTATTGTAAGGCTACTTTAACAGACCCTGAAGGTATTAGCTTCTTGCCAACACTTTTAATTGCTTCACCGATTAGGGTTGATCCTTTCTAAGTTTATTTCTTTGACTGCTACCAATAGGAGTTCTGACTCTCTTGTTAAATTTTTCCTAGTGAATAGCACTTAGATTTATATACCACTCCATAGTGCTTTACAGCACTCTCTAAGCATTTAACAGAGCCATATTGCCATCATAATCTGGGTCCTCATTTTACTGAATGGTAAAGGAAGGAAGATTGAATCAACCTTGAGCTGGCCTTGAGATGTTGGCAGTGAGCAGAGTCAACCTGCAATACTTCATTCTAACCACTGTGCCACCACAGCTCCATCTCTTTCCCTCACTCCACAAGGTTATCTACCTATTTCATTACACATAGTCATTTAACTTCTTATAGATTTCAATTAAAGTCTATCTGTTGACATTTCTGCCTAGTATAATGGTGTACTTTTTAAAATTATGATCACCTTTGTATATCTGTGAATCACACTGAAAACCTATATTCAAAGATGAAAATAAGCTTTTCTTTTTTACTCTGAATAACATGTAAAGATAAGGTTTGAGAGGTAAATAGACATCACGTGGCATCACATTGACAACCACACTGCAAAGTGTTCTGCAAAGTTTTACTTTTTGTTTTAGTCAATTGTGTTTTGTTTAAGATTCCTAAAATAAAAATTAACTTTAACTGAAGTGGGTGGAACCATTGCAATGAGTGTGGACATTCCTGCTAAAAATAAGACATTTGAAAGATTTGATAGCTACATTAAATGAAGTTTGGCTTTAATTTTTGTGAGATTTCACATTTGTGAAAAGATTACCTATGCTGGACATAAGAATACCTTGGCATCACAACAACACTTCCTTGGACTTCAGGGCACTATGTTGAAGTGCTAAGTAGGATTTTCATGTTAAGTGAAGGATTCCAACAGTATGGATATTCTCAGTGCTCTAACTCCTACTTGTGGACTGAAAATGAGGCATAAGAAGGCCAATTGCCAGATAATGCCCTTATACCAAAGACTCGTGTCCAGACTGAAAGCTTGAAGTGCACCCTTTCAGCACTCGGATTCAGTTCCAGTGGAAGACACACTTTGTTTGAGGATGTGGGCTGGAGGAAGCCAGAAGAGGGGCTGGCCTCTCAACATTCTTTTCACACTCTGCCTGAAGACAAGGTTGTTGTGCCATCCGAAGTGCCCTCTTCATTGACACATTCCACGGCACTCTGGCATGACAGAGTCTGCCTTGTGCCGCTGACAGAGGACAAAAATTATTCGAGAGCACTGATCTGAAAGAAGGAAGGAACCCCCCAACCAACCCATATCAATCCCCCAATGTGACTTCATATCATCTCACACTGTGCAGTGGTCACTTTAGCTTAACTAGGAAATAAGCATCGTTCTGAATGCAGAAACTTTGTGCTGATAACCTCAAGGGCAAACCGATAGGGAGAGGACAAATTATATCCCCGAAATGTGTGACTTTAGAAGCTATCAGGGTATTTAGCTCTCTTTCCATTTTAACTCTTCAGAAGTGCTGAAGCTTAGATTACAAAGCATGGATGTATCAGAAAAGAAGAGTGTAGGATATGTGTAATGGGATTTTTAAAACTTCAAGGAATTCTTCCCAGATGAAATAGATAGAGAGGGAAAGGAAGCAAAATAATAGCTACAGCAAACCATAATGAAAGGAATTTTGGCCTAGTCAGAAGAACCTTACAGATGGTTCCACTCATCCTTAGGTAGAGACGCTGGGATTTAACTAGCACTTCCTACACTGGAACACATTCATCCTACAGACCATACATTTTACCAAATTCTGCAACATGTCTTTCTGATTTTCTAAAGAGCACACAGTTAGGGAAGCTGAGCCCCACAGACTCACATATGTACAATGTATATCAAGACAAGAACACTGTGGTCAATTTGCATTTTTCTTCTAAGTCAGAAACAGCAAAATATCTTTGGATGCCTCTTTACTCTTAAACAAATGGGCATACATTTTAGAATCACAAGGCTTATGCTATGGAAGACAGTAAAGAATTAGTACAGAAATTGAGACAGGATATCATTTTCATGAAGACCAGGTTCCTCTTGCAAGAAAAATCCACTGGGAAGGGGAGGTTTTCATTGGGACCATAATGCAGAATTACATTCCTTTTTCAAGTAAAATGTCAAGTAGAGACATTATGTTTTTAAAATATAAGGATTATGATATGCCCATTCACATTTTAATAATGTCCTTTCACTAGTGGTTCTTTTTTTCTTCAGTCAGGTGTTCAGAATAATATGGAATAATAATTTAGACAGCTTTAATCACATTTAAATACATACTTATTTGGGTCCAGCAAGTTATCTACCCAATACCTACTAAGAAATAGTTCCTATTTAATTTAATGGGGCTTTTCATCCAACCAATAAATGCTTAATTTTGCAGCTTAAAAATATCACTAACAATTAGGAAAGGGATCCTGACTAATTAATCATTTCAACTATGTGACACAAATAAGTGAATGTTTGGGTAACCATTTCTGAAAAATATAGTGTTATTGCTTAAAAACAAAATACACTTATACTTAACTTTATTGTTGTCATTAACCAGCAAATATTCAGATATTCAAATTACTCAAAACTAAATAGAGAATTCCAAGATAGTTAGGAAGAGTGCAGACAAAAAGAACTGGCTGAAAGTTAAGATTAAATAAAATATTCTAAAAGGCTTGCTCAGGCTACTCATATACAACAAGAAGAAATACACCTTTTTTAATCATTGTCAGGTTTTCTTCTCATAATAAAAGTTAGTTAATCAATCATCCAAATGATCAGCTAAAGACATTTTGCAAAAATAATTGTTTTTTTCTTTATTCATATATATTACTTAAATATGAATCCATTTTAAGAGGATTACAAAATGTAATATTAAAGATGGTTAGCCAGTGTGTTATTTCTAATATTGAAGATTCATAAAATAATTGATTTTCAATTTATGCTTTCTGATATTTATGTATCAGTCTTAGCCAACAAAGCATGAATCCAGATTTTTTTAAAGTACTAAATTGTATGAAAATCTCATTCCTAGAAACAGATAGAGCAATCTATTTCTTCTGCATATCAGTATTGCATGCCCTCAATATATGAGCTTAACTTGCAAGTTTTTCTTAAACACAATCACATTCATATTTATTTGTGTTTGCTTTTCTCATCCATATATGTCCTTTGCATCCAATTCTACTATACATAGCTTTCTTTGAAGCATGATTTGCAAAGTGTGAAGAAATTGTCAGATAAGAACGATAATCATGCAATCGAATTTGAATTAATGTGCCTGATTCACACATTAATCTGGGAAATTTGAATTAGGCAATGTTCACTTGAAAATGTGAATTTAAATTCGTCCGTTGTCTCTATTAGCAACCACCTCAGTATTGTAATCCTCCTGGATTTCCATACATGGTTAATTGAGGGAGTAAGAAACCTTTAGCAACACACAACAAACTCAAATCTTACTTTGCAGTCCCAAGATAATGTCAACTTAATGCAACCTGACAACCAAGGAAGCAGTCTGAAGCAATAATAGTATGCTAATCTGAGGAGAGTTATCTGGGTTATATTCCTTGATTCTATAAATAGCCAGCTCTGTCATATTTTGTCAAGACTTTTAGACTGCAATCTAGGGTCTCTGGAAGACTCTCCTAGGGTTCATAAGACTTCTGAGTTGGAATCCCACCATCAGATTCCTGAAAAATTCCTCATCAAAACTTTTTAAAATATATTGTTAAGGTTGACTTGCCCATTATTTGGTTCTTCTGAACTCTTCTACATAATACTCAGAGAAAATTTGGACTGTATGTCTTACATTCATTGGTGAAGAGAAACTATGCTCCATGATAAAAGGAATGTATATCCTTCCAGTGTATGGTAATGCTACACTGGCCATTTAAAAAGGGGTTTGCTAGATTAATATAAGGTAATTGATGCATACAGAATTTATTCAAAGCATCTGAATGTCCTTGTTGCATGAAAGTCAGTATATTACAAATGTGTTCTTTCTTTATTCATGGCATACATGTCCAGAATATGGCATTAGATTCTTCATGTGGTAGATATTTTGAGATCCTGGGCTCCTACATATTTTTAAAAGAGATATAACCTAAAAGTTGGGACCTTTTCCAAAATTGACATGTTAGATAGATGTCCAAGAAAGATATAAGTTATACTGTAGTTTGGCAACATTTGGAAGGCCATAGATTCTCTGTTGTTCTTGTAGACAGATTCTTTTCTACCAACATACACAAACATCCAGTTTTATTAGTAACTATCAGAGGAACATTCCCTTTTTCAGCCAGTTTTCATTCAATTAGTGAAAGAGGATTTGTTTTAGAAATGTTTAGACAGAAGAAGATTAGAAAGAGGCTCATCAGTGGAGCATCATATTCTTCCATTGATTTGGTTAAGAACAGGGGTGGGCTTCAAAAGTTTCAGCAACGGATTCTCTGCCTAGCTGCTGAGTGTGGATGTGGTGGGTGTGGTCTAGTGGCCACCTGCACCATGGAGGGGGGTGTTTTGCCTTCCCCAGGCTCTGGAAACTATTCTTGAGCCACTGGGAGGGTGAAAACTGCTTCCCCCAGGCTCCAGAGGCTTTGGTGCATAGGCTCTCAGTCTACACCTGAGAAAAGTTTCAATTCTTTTCTTCTCTGACTCTAGAAGACTTGTTCATAGCTTGTTAACCTTGCATCCTAAAACCTGGAACCAAGTTGTCTAAAATTTAAATATTCTTCATTGAGAACCTCTGAAATTGCTTGTGATGTGGACACTCTGTTATTCTTATTACGGGTGCTAGGAAGCATGTCTTTTCTGTCGCAGCCCCTGCCTTATTGAACACTCTTCCCCCTGAAATTTGAGAGGTCTCCACTAGTCTAAATCTTCTGAAGAGCACTGAAGGCCCGGCTTTCCCCTCAAGCGCTAGAATAAGATGATGTCATTTCATGTCAGAAGCTTGACTTGGCACCAGATTTTTTGGTTTTAATGTTTTAATGTAGTTTTTGTTGTTTTAATTCTTAATTGGGAGCCACCCATTTGGTTTAAGATGGGTGGCTCTATAAATGTTTTAAATAAATAAATAAAAAATATGATAAATTATATCAGATCAAGCTCTCATTTTTAAAATAAATGTGTGTGGTGACCACATACTTCTTGCTTTAAAAAGAGAATTTATTTTTTTTAAAAAAATTCAAGTATCGTCTTGAGTTTCCAAACTTTTTCCTGTTTTTTTCCCTCCAACTTCAGATGTCTACTGGCCATCTCAAATTCAGTTTTTGCCTGTTGCTAAAATAGTTTGTGGCTGGGTATGGCTCCAAAGACTGTATTCTTTATTTATTTATTTTCTCTTTTTGAGTCAGAAAAAGTACAAAATGTCTGACAAGCCTAAAAATGATACAGATCAGGTTTCTGTGTCTGCCCAATGATGCTTACTCAGCAGTCTGGCTCTTGTCAGTAATTTTTCAGCAGTTTACTGCACTGGATTTCCCTTAGAGAGCTAGGAATGGCAGCTAAACAGAAAGATTTCTCTCTGTTGAATGTTGGCATCTCAGCTTACCAGACCCCTTAAGGCTGCACTGCCCAAAGTAGATACTGTCCCATCTTATTTTGCTCATGTTCATCATTGCCGCTAGGCACTTTGTCTCATCTTTCCAAAGATTTCATATTGGATTAAGGCTTAAACAATCACAGGAAGAGGGGAAAAAATCCTAGGATATGGTTGGGGAAGATTACCCACTTCATCATGCTGGTCAACTCTTATTCTGTTATCTTTTATTAATTTTATTGTAGTTTCTTTTTTTTATTGCTGTGAGACATCTACCCAGAGTTGTAGAAAATTGGGTAGCATAATGTTGAGATGGTAGAATAGGAGACACCCTCCTGTTCTACCATTCTTACAATACTAGGCAACACAGTATCAACATTAAGGTAAAGGTAAAGATTCCACTGGCACAAATGTGCTAGTCATTTCTGATTCTAGGGGGTGGTGCCCATCTCCGTTTCAAAGCTGAAGAGCCAGCACTGTCCAAGGATGTCTCCAGGGTCATGTGGCCAGCATGACTAAATGCCAAAGGCACATGGAACGCTGTTACCTTCCCACCAAAGGTGGTTCCTATTTTTCTATTTGAATTTTAACATGTTTTTGAACTCCTAGGTTGGCAGAAGCTGGGACAAGTAACGGGAGCTCACTCCATTATGTGGCGCTAGGGATTCAAACCACCAAACTGCTGATCTTTCTGATCAACAAGCTCCGCATCTTAGTCACTGAGCCACCATGTGCCTTTAGTATCAACAGTACAGACCTTCAAACAACATCACTCTGCTAAATAACTAATTCTGACAACACTATCAAACTACCTAGTAGGGCTGCATTACTATTCTTCTTCTCATCTTTCCTATTATCTATTTCCTTATCCTATGACTATAACACTGTTGCTTGTATCTTACAATTTATATTGTTTTATTTAGTAGCCTAGTATAAGTTATACTGCTTATTGCTTATCCTATGACTATCACTAAGTGTTGTAGTTTATGATTTCTGATGAACGTAGCTTATGATTTTGATCATGATCTTGTATGTACACTGAGAGTTTATGCATCAGAGACAAATTCCTGTGTGTCCAATCACACTTGACAATAAAGAATTTTATTCTATTCTATTCTATTGTTGAAACATGTAGTATAAGGGCTTAATTTTTTATTATCATTGTTAGTCACATAGTCAGTCAGATGTTTAGACTGGATTTGACATTTTTGTCCACTTATTGAGTCCTTCCCGAGGACCGTCATAGACAGATGTTGTTATTTGATTATGTTAAGAGTTTCATCACAGGATGTATGATGTTCCAAGTAAAGCTGCCTTTTGCAATTGACTAGTTCCGATTTTGTTAATGCCTGTGGTTCAAATGAAGCTCCAGATGTTTTGAAATTACACCCAAGGCACCTACCACAACAACCGGTTCAGTAATTGTGTGTTTCACTGCATGCATAGTTTGACCAAAACGTACCTTACACATTACTTCTTGGGGAGTAACACAGCTGAGATGCAGCAATCCGCTCTGCCACACTAATCAGCTGAGAGGATATACGTAAGTAAAGTGCACGGGCAGGTCAACCTGATCATCAGAGCTACCGTTCATTCTCAGCTGATCATCGGCGCTCCCAGTTCGCCCGAACCAATCCGAACCAGCTGAATCCCACCCTGCTTGTAGTCCACTGAATTAAGCCTCTCTCCTATCATGCCTGCTACGAGCTTGATTTTTTTTTTTTTTTGCCTCTGAGGTATTTTAATTTGCAGTAATGAGTGATGTCCCAGATATGACTACATTCTGCTCCAGTTGTGTGCATAGAGTCATCTGAAGAACTAAAAAAGGGACCAAAGTTACTACAGCCATAGACCTGTCACTAATGGTGAGCAGACAAATACTTTCAATTTGCTTTCTTTTTCATAGAGGAAAAATCATGTCTATAAGGGAGGAAACACCATTCAGTTTCTGGCTGAAATGTTTTGGATTTACGTGTTGGCTTAGAAGGATATAGTCTGGATGGCTGTTATTTTTTAACAATTTCTAGACATTTGTAGGATAGAGGTATCTGTTGCATCCTTGTAACTGTAAGAGCAGATGACTTACTCCAACTCTGCTTTGTTACAGCAGACTTCATGTTGTTTGTTTCAGAAGGTTCTTACTCTGTTTTTTTTCCATCAAAGTTCACAAATATTTTCTTTTTATCCTTCTGGATTGCAAACTGGAAGTACTGATTCAGTTAAACCCTCAAGTATTTTTTTTTCATGGCTGGTTAGTGTCAGTTTAATAAGCAGTGTTAATGCTTTGATTTGCAAAACCTGTCCTAACCAGTACTGAACAGTCAAGTGACACTGTAACACAAATAGCAGAACAATATAATTATCAGCATGAAACAAACCACCACATTTTATTTCTTGTGTCAGTTAGAATTCTAAGTTAATTCAGACAGAAATAATTGGTATTAAGGAGTTACAGGAAACTCCATTAATGTCACTTTTAAAATTAGGATGCAAAATGTAACTTGTTTGAGCAGGCTCAGATTAGTAACATGAATGAACGTACAAATTCGCTGCAGTTATTTGGAAGCCCAGAACAATGCAAAACTTTCAAACAATAGTTACTGGCTCTTACTGAGAGCCAGAAAAATAAAAGGCAGAAGTAGTGGGTAGCAAAGCTTAGGAATCCTGTTTATTCAGCCAAGCTAATCTTTTATGTGACTCAGAACTGTCAAAAGATTTTTTTCCCCCAGTAATTCTTCTATATGTCTGGATGTTATTATGTCCATGAAATTGTGTTGTACAAAATGAATGACAGTGATCTCCAAGATCAGGAAAGGCTTTTAGTTTATTGAAATGGCAGTCAATTAAAGACAACATGCATTATTGACTGTTATTATTGCATTTTGTCACTATAACATCTCTACTTATTTTTGGGGCCTCTGTAATTCCAAAAGGGAGCAATCCAGTGGTGGGATTCAGTCAGCTCGCACCTATTTGGGAGAACCGTTTGGTAACTTTCTAAGTAGTTCAGAGAACCAATTGTTGGAAGAAATCTCCTTTTGTTTTTTTCCACTTTACAGAGCTAATCCTGTAAGGAAGGCAGGAAGGAAACATTCTAGTGTTGTTTCTAGCCTAATCTTTATTGACCTGCTTACAGAAACTGCCTCTCCGGTTAACCCTTATCACAGTGTAACAGCTAAGGCGAAGTGCCCATCGACCTGAGTGACCTTGAGTTGGCCAAGCCCACCCAGTCAGATGACCACCGAGCCCCTCCTACCCAGATAGTCATTAGGGTAGAGAACCGGTTGTTAAATCATTTGAATCCCACCACTGGAGCAATCACAATTACTGCTCTATAGCAGGAGTGTCAAAGTCACGTCATCATGGTGGCGTCACGTGACATATTGGGACTTTCTACCCCTTCACTAACCCAGGCATGGACATGGCCAGGGCATGATGCAAGCTGGGAATTTGACAGACCTGCTCTATAAGAAGGAACCACTGAGAAAATAAGTTATTCTCCCTTCTCAAAAAATGGACGCCTCTGAGGCCCTTGATCCCTTATACCTAATGATGTGTTGTGGCCCGCCAGCGGCCAGCAGAGCTAGTAGCAGAGTTGGACAGTGAGGAGTTTGGGAAGGAACATGGGCAGTCCTGGAGGCTGGTGAAGGCTCGGACAAGGGCTCTGTGTCAGAGGCAGAGATGGAGCCAAGGCCGTCTGGAAGTTCTCAGCTGCCTTTGGAGTTAGACAGCAGTGAGGCAGAGGAACAGCTGGAGCCTGTTCCTAGTGTGCTCATGTGCAGAGCTGCCAGAAGAAATGAACAACTAAGAAATCAGGGTTGACTTTGGAGGAAAGCCACAGGTGGACAGTGAATGGCCCCTCCCATAGGAAATAAAAGAGGAGCGAAAGGGGAGTGGGCCTTTGCAGGAAATAATTTGTTTGTTCATTAGTTTATTAGTTTATTTCAGGAGTGTGAAGATCTGTCCATGAACCTCAGAGACTCTGTGCCAAGTCTTTCCTTGCACAGCACTGTGTTTGGAAAATATTTAGGTGGCAGCTTTCCAAGCTGGATAAAGTCTGTGGTTATAACTTTACCTTTGAAAAACTGTTTACCAAGCCTTTGCTGAATGTGAATGAGAGAAATTCACATTCGTTTAATAAAAGGTATTTTGTTGGGACCAGGAATCTGTTTTGTGCTTTTTGGGGAAGCCTAGGTCAGAACATAATGGCCAGTCACATGATGATCCCTCAACCAGCTCACCTTTTTCAAATGGGAGCGAGACTAGAGATCCATCAAGTGCTTCTTTCTACTTCAATCTCTTTCATAGATGGATGCTGGTTCAAAATCTGAGCAGGCTCAGAGAAACACACATGATGAGCTTCCTTATAGAATCTAAAATTTGTCTCCCTTCCATAAGATAGACTCTGGACCAATAAATAGAAATGGAAAATTTTATACATTGAATGTTCTTAAGCCATCACATCCTTTTAGGAATTCATGTAAATTTCTTCTTTATCATTTTCATTATTTAACTTTGTGTTTAGGAAATGTTCCCATTTTGATATCACAAGTATAATCTTGTCTGCTAGCAAAGCAAGCCAGATAGCTACATCACTTATACAGACAACATCCTTGGAATATCTGCTCAATTATGTAACTGCTCTCTTCGTCAAGACACATAACTGGAGTATGCCATCACTAGAAGAAGAATGGTGAAGCTGTATTCACCTCACTTTTTGACATTTGCATACCTTATCTCACTTTCATCCTCAAAAGGATCAGCATGCTCAATATGAGACTATTCATAATATCATAGAGTTAGGAAACATCTTATTTTTCACCAAAATCTATTAATAGCAATTGCACTTAGAGTTATAAACTGTCCCATAATGGTATATGCACTCTCTGAGTGGTTTACAATGTCAGCATTTTTGCCCCACAACAATCTGGGTCTTCATTTTACTGTCCTCAGAAGGAAGGAAGGTTGAGTCAAAATTGAGCCAGTCAGGATTGAATTGCTGGCAGTGGGCAGAATCAGCCTACAGTACTGCATTCTAACCATTGTGCCATCCCAGCTCTTGAAAATTAAGCCTTAGATGTGTTTCCTAGCACTGATATAAAAGATAAAAGCTTCCCTCGCACATATGTGCTAGTTGTTCCTGACTCTAGGGGGCTGGTGCTCATCTCCGTGTCAAAGCCAAAGAGCCAAGGCTGTCTGAAGACATCTCTACGGCCATGTGGCAGCATGACTAAGTGCTGAAGGTGCATGGAATGCTGTTACCTTCTCACCAAAGGTACTCCCTATTTTTCTACTTGCATTTTTACATGCTTTCGAACTGCTAGATTGGCAGAAGCTGGGACAAGTAACGGGAGCTCACTCCACTATGCAGCGCTAGAAATTTGAACCGCCAAACTGCCAACCTTTCTGATCGACAAGCTCAGCTTCATAGCCACTGAGCCACTGCATCCCTTAGCACAGATATACTGTGTGTTAATGTCAATATTTTAGCTGTAAATCTAACACTTTAATCAAGATCTCAATGTGGTTAAATTATATCAAAAATACTTTGACTCAATAGTTATTTCAGAATAATTACCATTACACATAATAAAATGTGATGTGAACCACCAGGAGTCCATTGAAAATATGACATTAATATAAATAGGATAATAAGTAAGAAAACAACATAACTCTTTTTAATGAATTATTTTTTATGCAAAATCCACACTAGTATGGAAATTCAGGAACAGCAGGAAAAGCTTGAATTTCTCATTTTGATTTTCAAAATGTGCCAAGTCTGAACACTTTTTTCTGCTTATATGTATTTACTGGAATGCTTCAGATCATGTCGATCAGGTCAAATTTAGAACCAACCACACAGCAAAAAAATGATTACTAAACACTAAAAGTTCCTCCACTATAGGGACCACTTTAGTCTTTCAGACTCTGGGATGAATATATATAAATGAATCAGCAATCAAAGCTAGTGAGATCTGGAAATCGCTCTTTAGAAGAATGGCTTAAAAGGTTAGGTACATTTGGCATTAAAGAATCAAAACATAATGGAAGTTGCAGTAGCAAAGACCAGGAATACAGCCAATGGGTGTAATTTTGCCAGAAACAAACTGTAGCAGAACATTATAAAAAGTGGCCTGACACTAAAAGTAAACTACAGAACAGATTGTTTTGGAAGTTATACAGCCAGAAGCAGGATAAGTATTCATTATGACTGCTGTCTTTGCATCTGTTGCAATCCAATCTCAACTGGCTTGGAATAGATTAGTTATTTCAGTACTGGATCCCAAGGTGTATATGGTACCCCAAAGCCACGGGGATTGATGGTGACCCCTTCTGCCAATGCAAAGATTTGCATTTTTAGAATGATTCAGGAGGAACAGTTTTAGCACCTCTTTGATGCCACAAGCCAATACTTGTTGGCCTTAGCATAAAACCAATTAATCCTAAGGACACTTCTTCCTTTTTAGAATATTAAATTGTAGTTTTTAGTAGTTGTTTGATGGTTTTCTTTGCCTTTTTATTTTTTTTATTTTTGCTGTTGTCCCAAGACATTTTACAGTATCAAAAACAGCCTAATTCTTCAAGAGGAACATAACAAATTAAACTACCTGTACCATTTAAATACTATTTTTGCCTATAGTTATTACTCTATTACTCTATTGATATGGCTGCATCTTCTCCACTGACCTATTATCTGGAAAGATTAGTTTTGCTTGCGTGGTTTGTCCAATAAAAGAGAATATTTGTAGCTCATGGTTGAACTGTGGGATTCTTGGTGCTCTCTGAGCTTGGATGTTTTCTTGCAGACCTTTCATTACCAAACTAAGTAACATCATCAATGCTAGACCACTAGTACTGATGATGTTACCTAGCTCAGTGATAAAACATTTGCAGGAAAGCAACCAAGCTCAGAGAATACCAAGGATCCCAGTTTGTCCAGTTTTACCATTTTTTAAATGGTATTCTTAAATAAATAGAAAAGGCCTCAAGGTTAAAAAAAAATCTTTTCATCCATAAATCCTATTTATGTCTATCATGCTCGTGAATATATTTAATTATGTCAAACAGAAAATAATGGCATCTCTTTATTGATTTTCAATTATTGCCATTGGAGATTCAGATTTCCCAGTTGAAATTAAGATTCATTTGGGATTAAACGAGATAGCCTTCTATCAATCCAAATCAATTGAGGTTCTTTTCCAGATCAATCGATCAGTGCCTGGACTCAGCTGTAGCCCATATGGATGTCATAAACAAAGGGTCAATAGGTCCAGAAAGTATTCAAACATCTTGCATTATAGACCACACATATGCAACATCTGCGGAGGATCAGTCAAACTTTGCACAAAGCATGCACGGTTACATGGGAGAAAACAAAATCCATTTGGGGAAGCAGATCAGGGAGTTTGTATGTGTGTTAAGAAATAAAGTGGATTCTTAAGTCTTGCAAGATATCTATTTTGCTTCTTAACCTCACACGCTCAACTCAGAGAATACAAAAAAGGAAGAAGCCCCATCTACTCTGATGGTTATGAAGATGAAAGAAAGGATATTGGAGAACCATAGGTAGCCATCTAGTCACACTATTTACAGTATTTATTTCAATTTATTTTACTACTGGTTCATTCATGCACGTGCGCACAATCCTGCACTGTGTGACGCTTCTGTGCATGTGCAGAAGCATCCGGGCGGGTGCGCGAAGCCTCTACTGATTCACCACTACAGGTTCGCCTGATCCAGGATGAACCAGCAGAAACCCACCTCTAATTTATTTGTTTTGTATAAAACAACTTCATACACATAATCCACGCAGATGGCAAAATTGGCTGCTGGAATAATTTTAGAATTTCATGTATATAGTGGATTCTCCTGCTTAGTTTTAAATCATGCATATAATAGATTCTTTAAAGCCCTTAAAAACTGTGTCCTAAATTACAGGAAAAAATACTTTGAAAAACTAAAACACTACAGATAAAAAAACACAATGTAGGGATGAGTCACTTCACTCTTTAATTTGTCCTAGTGCTCATTTGTTCCTTCTTTTTCTTTCTTTTTGAACTTTTTTCTTTTGGCAACTTAATGTTCCTTATAAAACATGAATTTCACAAAGAGCATTTGATATGTAAATAAAATTTCCCCTTCATGTGGCTTTCTTTTCTTTTCCTTTGCTTAAAGCACTTGACTTCTGCATTGTCAAGTCACTCATTACAGAGAAAAAAGAGAGAGTTAATTAATTATAGCAACATACCCATGAAATATACTGTTAAGTCAATTAGTTCTCTTTCTGTCCTGAGCATGATAATTATTAGTTCATTTACTGATTGGTATTTTCTAGATGGTTGCTGCAACAATTATATAGAAATTAATAAGGTAGCATTTAAAAATATAAATCCAGGAGACACAATATCAGCCTCTCTCCCTGGTGTTTAGGCTAATTGCCAAGTTTTCTTCCTCCTGAAAATACTGGCTTTTGCCCAAAGTGCAGGAAAACATTAGAATGGGCTGTTTTGTTTAGTTTTACTGCACAAAGCTGCTAATTTCCATACTCACTGTAAAAGAAGCAAGTTTCTTTAAAAAGCTATTTTAGTTAAGCTATAAGATTTCCATACCTCTCTCCTGGAACATTTTCTACATCCTGCATTTTTGGCTGGCTATTCCTTTTGCCTCTGGCCTAACTCACAGGGTTGTGGGTTGTTTTTTTTATCAATTCAGAATAGAGCTGGAAGGTGTCTTGGAGGTCTTATATTCCAATCTCCTGCTCAAGCAGGTAGCCCTAAACCTGTGATAGTAAACTTATGGCACATGTACCACAGGTGGTACGCGGGCCATATTTGGTGGCATGCCAGCTGATTTTTCGCCCTTCAGGAGGGCCAGAGGAGGCTGTTTTTGCCCTTCCCGGGCTTCAAGAAAGCCTCTGGAGGGACAAAAATGGCTCCAACGACCCAACCGGAACTTCAGAAATGATCCTTTTCTGGTTTCTAGAGGGCCTCCGAGGGGATGGGGAGGGGTCATGCCTACATGCAGGGGGGGCACTGTGCATGTGCAGGGAGGGGTCAGGTGCTTATGCGCAGGTGGGCGGGGAGGATTGAGTGAGGCGCACGTGCAATTTTGGCACACCATGAGAAAGAAAATTTCACCATCACTGCCATATACCATTTCAGACAAGTGACTGTTCAGCCTCTTCTTAAAAACCTCCAGTGATGAAGAACCCAGAACTTCTAAAGGCAAGGCATTCCACTGGTTAATTATTCTCACTGTTGGGAAAGTTCTCCTTAATTTCAGGTTGCTTTTCTCCTTGGTTAGTTATTTCCATCCATTGTTTCTTGTCTTGCCCTCTGTGGGAAAGTATCTGATGCTTTGGAAAATCGAAATAAAGCAACTTGACACAGTCAACTCACTGTGGTCAACTCACCATGCGTGGCCAACTCACCATGGAACAACTCGCTGCAGGACAATTTAACAATTCCATTTAATTATTTAAAATAAATAATAAATATTTTATTTTTTTGCTATTAAAATTCTATTCTGTCCCACCTTCTGCATCCTTTCTTAAATTATTCTATTCCACCATTTCTTTGATATTAGTGTAACTTTTGTCCCACAGTGTGTTGTCCTGCAGCAAGTTGGCCATGGCAAATTATCTGAGGAAACATAATGCCTTGCATACACTATTATATCATTTGCACATGTCAGGGAACATATTGCCAAAAATAATGTGAGTTGTAGCCACTGGCTGCTGTTTTTCTCCCCCATGAATTGTTTAAATTCTCTTTCAAGCTATTTAGGAGCATGGCCCACAATTCAACGATGTGTTGCCCAGAGTGTGTTAGGATTGGGTACAAATCTGTGTTGCCAATACATGACATCTGCTGCTGGAATGAAACATCTGCAACAGTGGGGTTGGAAGACCTGTCCACAGGTCTTCAGGTAGGGGAAGGACTCTGCTTTTGGGATCTGTCAGAATCCCCACCCCCAAAAAGGTAGGGCAATAAGGCATAGCAGCAATTAACCTTTATGGTACATACAAATTCATCTGGATTAACCATTCATGATTTCCTAATTCTCCTTCCTTTCTTCCCGCTCTCCCTCTCCTTACTTTTGAGCCTTGCTTCTGCTGAAATTAAGAATTAGTATGGTGTAATGATTTAAGACAACAGGCTAGAAACTAGGATTTCTAGTCCTGGTTTATATATAAAGTCAGCTGAGTGACCTTGGCCCAGGCACTTTCTCTCGGCCCTAAGAAGCAGTCAATGGGCAAATCACTTCTGAATTCTTGCCAAGAAAACTGCAGAAACTTGCAGGTAGCAAACTGCAGGAAGTCTCCAGAGATGCAACACTGATTCAAAAGCATATGGGAAAATTTCAATTAGATTAAAGTTGGCTCAGCTTGTGTCCTAATATTTGGGCCATTAGTGTCCAGCTTGGCACCTCAATGGGACACATTGCATAATTTTGTTATTAATATTTGTTATTTTTTTTCTTTCTGTGCATCTATTTGATGTGTTTCTGCCATTGCCAGTAGCCCCTATTTTTTTATCACTGGCTACTGCTAAATTAGTTAGCACCATGAAAGATTATGTTATTCTAGAAACTGTGCAAATGAAACAATAATCACTATAAAGGGGAACCAGAAAAGGAAAAACAAAAGAGATTGGTATTTTTTCCACCTTCTTCCTCAACACCACTGACCAAAAAGCAACTCAAGATAGACACAATGGACAGGTAAGTGGGTGTTAGCATGGGCAGGAATGTGAGATATATACCCTATTTTTTGAGTATAAGATGCACTGGAGTATAAGACGCACCCAGATTTTAACCCTCTATTTTGAGTGGAAAAGGTGCATCTTACACTCTGAAAAATATGGTATGTTTGTTGGTCTCAATTCACTCTACAGGACATGAATCTAGAGACAAACAGAAACTGAAGGAATGGCCCCATCAGGTTCAGATTTTCATGTTCATATGTAGGTTTTTAGAACTTTTTTAATTTTATAAGGAAAACCAGGGTGCGTGCATATTAAAAATTATGATCAGTTGGAATTAGGTAACCAGGAAACAAAACAAGGGTTTAGACATGAAGGAATGGTACAGTAAAAATAACAATTTGGAAGGCTATATCTCACAGGTGATAGTCCAGCTTCATTCTAGCCATCAAAAATACAACATCTCCCAAGACTCCTGAGTACTATCAAACTGTTCTTACTCTTAGGATGCATTTCTACACATTCAACCAGAATCTGTTTTATTATAATTTTAGGTTATTATTCCATGACTTGCAGTCTGCGGTACTAAAGATCAGCTCTTGGCATCTTTTTCTATGATATCTGTTAAGGAACTTGAAAAATACAGTTGCGTATCATTCACCATTTTTCAGGGCTAGATATACCCAGTTCCTTCTTTCCTTGTAGGTCTTGGTTTTCAGTGCCTTTATAATAATTCGTAGTGCCCTTGTTTGTAACAATTCTTATTCTGAATTCTCTTAATATGGCCAAGAACATACTGCTTAGCATTATCAGCACAGGGTAGAACTGTTGTTTTCCATTCTTAAAAAAATGTAATTTTACCAATGTGGTCTCTCTTTAAGCTTTTGACCTTTTCATTTCTCTCTGTCTCTCTGTCTCTCTGTCTCTCTGTCTCTGTCTCTCTGTCTTTCTTTCTCTTGATCCCGAGCTCTGTTATCAGCTGTAGAAATCTTCAAGAAAGTCTTGCCAGCCTTGCTGGCAGCAGAAGAAGTTCCTAAAGGCCTCGGACAGGAAAAGGAATCCGGGGGGCGACGTGTGCAAGTGAGATGAGTCAATGGACAACATCCACCAAAAATAAGACCTGGTTCCTTTTTCAGTGGCAAAAAATAATAATAAGACAGGGAGACATGGTAATTTCTAAAACAACTCCATCCTATCCTATCCTACACCAAGCATTTTTTTTCTTTTCCTCAATGAAGAAATCCGCATTTTTCCCAGTTCCTTTTCATTTTGGATTTTGTTTCTTTCTGCTGCTTTCAGCAGTGTCTCCCAAGGCTGTATATCTGATTTTTTTTAACAGGCCAAACAAAAATTATAAACTCCAACAAGCAAAAAAAAAAAAAATGTAATAGGGATAATAAGCACATTAGAGCAGTTATGCATGTCCCTTTAAGGGACCTCTTAAATATGGAGTGAGGTCCACAGAAGTTAAGTTACAATTAAAATGGTGAGACTCAGTGACTGATACAACTGAATTGGGTAACATATTCCAGTCTTTGACAATTTTGTTACAAAAATTGATTTTTTTTAACCATCTAGGTAAGAGGGATTTACATTTGATAACCATTCCCTCCATCTCATTGTCCAAGTGATCAATATAAAACATTGAAGAGTCCCGAAGCCAAGATCATTTTTCCAATTTCTTAATGCTTTCTGCCCCCGTGTTTCCTGCAAATGGAAAATGAGAATATCAGGAAACAAGTTGAACAAGTTGAAATGAAGGCAAAATTGTGTCTTTGTTTATGTTTTTTTTATTGAATTAGCTCTGAGAAAAATTTAGATGATAATATATTCCACAGTTTTCTCTTCTCTTTCAGAGGCAATTTGATAGTAATTTTGGAAGGTTTTAGAACCTGCACCAAGTGTGATCATTGTCCGCAAAGCATCAGCATCTAGACATTATAGTCTGTTTATTTATGACACACAGCTTCCTGTAAAATACTTTGAAGATTTTAATTGCACTTAAAAGCTATAAGTTTAATTGAACTTAAAAGCAATAATAAAACATTAAAACAAAAAACACAAATCTGAAAGATAAATCAGAACAGTACTGTACCAACAATCCTGCCATATCCTTCATACATTCAACCTATAAACCTTTAAATATTTGAAACCATAGCATGGCTGACATTAATAAATCTAAAATGAAAGGTGCTGCCTACTGCCAGTTTCTTTGACATTTAGATGCTCATTCATTGTTCTGGAAATAAAATATCATCCATGTCTGTAGAAAGTGCATAAAAGTCATGGCTTTGTTGAATCCTGGTTTGGAGCAGGAGAAGTTGGAACCAGGACCATCCAATGGGGAGGACACGGTCATCTCCGAATGGCTCTCAGAGTTCATACTCTTGGACTGTACTTTGGTTGTTGGAATTCTGGATTTGTGGCAGTGGTGAAATTCATTTTTTTTTACTACCGGTTCTGTGGGCATGGCTTGGTGGGTGTGACAGGGGAAGGATACTGCAAAATCTCCATTCCCACCCCACTCTGAGGCCAGCCAGAGATGGCATTTGCCAGTTCTCCGAACTACTCAAAATTTCTGCTACTGGTTTTCCAAAGCACTCAAAATTTCTGCTATCAGTTCTCCAGAACCTGTCAGAACCTGCGGGATTTCACCCCTGATTTGTGGGTATTGTTACTTCCCTCTTGCCTCATGGGTCGGCTAGGATTTAGTTTGTGAATCCTGACCGAGGGAAAACTGAGGCCAGGGCAGAGCTTCTCCAGTATATTGATGGGTCATTTGTTACTGTGATAAGTGAGCAATAAACATACCCTCATTGACTTCTGCCTTGTCAGCATGACTTGGGTCAGAACAATGGTATTGAAGAAAAAGACTCTGTCTTTTTTGGTCACAAAGTAAAAAAGTGAGGGCAAGATAGGGATAGTCATATTAACATGGCCCACCTCTATTGCAGATCTTCTGTAAACTTTAAGAAGCACATAAAAAGGAAGGAACTTTGACTGAACCATCGTATAGACCAGTGTTTCTCAATCTTGGCGACTTTAAGTCCTGTGGACTTCAACTCCCAGAATCCCCCAGCTGTGCTGGCTGGGGGATTCTGGGAGTTGAAGTCCACAGGACTTAAAGTCGCCAAGGTTGAGAAACACTGGTATAGACTTTATGACCATATATTGCAGATCCCACTTCAGACTAAGAAAAGATGAAGAGGAATTGCTATGGGCTCATTTCCAGGCCTCCCTAGAATCGGAAATCTTGACTGTATAGGAACTTTGCTTGTTTAGGATTTCTGTTCCAAGAATAACTGTAATTGCCAAAAAAAAAAAAAAAAAACCTCTGACTTGCCAAAAAAAAAAAGTCAATACAGTCCTAGGCTGCATTAATAGAGGGATAGAATCAAGATCACATGAATTATTAGTACCACTTTATAATGCTTTGGTTAAGACAACACTTGGAACATTGCATACAGTTTTGGAAGCCACAATATAAAAAAGATGTTAAGAAAGAGTCCAGAGAAGAGCAACAATGATGATTTAGGGGCAGGGCTGGATTTAGATGAAAAGAGGCCCTAGGCTATTCCACTTATGAGGCCCTTTCACCTCCCATTTTTAAGTTTGTAAATTACATGAGAGACAATAAAATACATCATTACTGTGATATATCAATATATATCAATATATATAGCTGGCCTCCCGACGGAGGGCAGCTCTGCTCTGCGGCAAAGGCAGCAAGGCCAGCCGCCTCCCCTGCTGCGCTCAGCTGCCTGGCTCAGCCCCCTTGCCCTCACCTGCCTGGCCGCTGGTGGGCTCCACATCGACGGGGCGGCTATTGGGAGCGGCCACGCCTCTCGCCCGACCGCCGGTGCTGGGAACGTGGGCGGGCTCCCCAACTGCTGTGGCGCTGGAACATTCTTAACCAATACATTTTTATGTTTGTTTATTAGTCATATGCGTAGAATTTCTCCTTATTTTCGGTTCAGTGTTTTAGTGTTCACTGTTTTTAGAATAGTGTAATTTTAATTTTGCTAACAATTTGAATGTAGGCCCCCTCTTGATCTTGAGGCCCTAGGTTGAAGCCTAGTTAGCCTATAGGAAAATCTGGCCCAATTAGGGGACTGGAGGAAGGATAAAGCATATGAAGAATGGAAGTACAGTTGCATTCCAACTCTGTTATTCACTTATTCTGCATTTGATTTCATACAGCTCTCATTAAGAACGTCCCTTGTAACACCACAGATAGGGCAGAACACACAAATGTTAACGATGAAGCAGGGTTAAACAACTCATATTGTCATGTCCTCAAATTGTTGCTGCTGTTTCTTTAATTTTTATTTGATTACATGATTGTGATCAGTTTTTATTCTTCAAGGAGTAAGAAGAAACCAAATGAGTCATATCTCTGACTGGCTTCTTTGGAAATTCGAATCCCAGCCAGGAATCCAGGAATTATCCAAGTAATGTTGTGAAATGGTGATGATCATGATGGTAATGTGGATGATTTTGCAGCTATCAGTTTCCTTTCAAATTGTAGCACGGAATTTTGCCTGCAGATAATTGAAAATTGATGGGAAGCAAAAGAGTTAAAGTATCCCAAACTTTCATGTATTGAAATTCCCCCCCCCAACTCAAACGAGACCCACATGCCCCCCCCTTTTTTTAGAAAAAGTGACCACAGCTTATAAAGTTTGTTCCTATGTGGTTTAACCCTCTATAAACATTCAACATAGGCTGGGTGTACTTCCTGTGCTTCTGAGCTGTTGAGTTGTAGGCAACATATGTTGATTTGGAAGGCAGTCTCTAGACTAAAAATCCTAACTTGGATGGGAGACTGTAAGGAAGATGGGAAAATCTGGGCTTTCCAATCATGGAATGCTGCATCTGGCTTAGGTGCAGTGAGAGCTCTATGGCTTCCCTATCTTACTAAAAAGTGTTCTTTTTCTTACTAAAAAGTGATCATAGCCACATCTATGTTTCCATCTCCTTAAGTCCATTGGAATATTGAAGATGGTGATTTTGAAACACTAGGAATTAGCAAAGTAAATGAAAAAAATAAAAATAGAAGCATTCATGAAAATGTGCACGCTTCAGAGAAAGAGACAGAGAGAGACAGAGAGAGAGATGGAGAGAGAAAAATGGAAAGGTTGAAAGCCTAATGAAATGAGGATTACAATATGCACCTTTGCTCTATGGCCATGGTTACCAGTGTGAATCTTCATGTACAACACAAAATCTGCAGATTCAATCTGAAAAAGTTCCATCAAACATGCTGTTAAGTTTCCCAGTGATTAGAATCTCTGTGGTAAACTGATGGGGAAGGTGTAAATATGATCAAGTAGGTATTGTTACAAACTCTACAGATGTAGCAAAGTCACTGTGATTGGATCTGTATCAAACTGTTTTTAACAAGAGGCATGTTCGTCCCCTACCCCAATTTAACAAGGGGTTCCTGTGAGTACTTCCAACCTACCTATGTGGTCAGTGCAGGTAGTTCTTAACTTACAATACTTCATTTAGTGGTCATTCAAAGTTATAACAGCACTGGAAAAAGTGAGTTGTGACTATTTTTCACACTTACAACCATTGAGGCACCCCCCCCCAGTCACATGATCAACTGTAATTGTTTTCATATGTTGAGTTATTATAACTATTTTTAAAAAAATGGTTTTATCTCTTTTTAGGAGGTACGGTGGTTAAAGACACTGAGCTTGTCAGCTAGAAAGCTGACAGTCTGGGTTCAGGACCCAAGTGCTGCATGACTGGGTAAGGTCTCATTACTTGCTCCATCTCCTGTCACCTAGCAGTTTAAAAGAATGCAAATGTGAATAGATCAATAGGTACCACTTCGGTTGGAAAGTAAACAGCATTCCCTATGCCTCGATGTGTAATCATGCTGGCCACAGGACCACAGGAATACAGTTTAGGGGTAACAAAAATAAGGTCCTGCACTTAGACAGGAAAAACCAAATGCACAGTGCAGAATAAGCAGAACCTGGCTCAGCAGTAGTGCCAGAGAGAAGGAACTAGGGGTCCAGTGGATCATCACTTAAGTATGAGTCAGCACTGTGCTGCAGCTGCCAAATAGGCAATGTAGTCCGAGGTTGCATCAACAAAGAGATGACGTCAAGATCATGGGAAATGGTAGTACCACTTTATACTGCACTAGGGAGATCACACTTGGAAAGCTGCATCAGATTCGAGCCTCCATAATGGAAATGTTAAAAAAAAAGGCTTGAGGTCCAGGAAAGAGTGCAGAGAAGAGCAAGAAAGATGACAAAGGGAACTAGGGGTCAAGAGCCATGATGGCGAACCTATGCCCCTCTCTGTGGGCATGTTTGCTGTCACCAGCTACTCTTCTGGTTTCCAGGGCACACGTATGTGCTGGCCAGCTGGTCTTCAGGTTTCCTGTGCTCCGGTGTGCACAAAGACCAGCTGGCCAGCACGCATGCACATGCCAGAAACCCAAAGACCAGCTGGCCTGCACGTTCCAGTTTGGCTACTCAATGCCAAAAAGGTTCACCATTACTGTTCTAGAGGTTAAATGATGAATGGCTAACAAACACAAAGCTTACGGGTGACAATAAAGCTGTCTTCCAATACTTTAAGGACCGTCACAAGAAAGACGGCACTTAATTTATTCTCCACTGCAACTGAGGCCAGGATACGAAGCAATGAGTGAATGCTCATCAAAAGGAGAGCCAACCTGGAACTAAGGAGGAATTTCCTGACAGTGAGAACAATTACTGAATGGAACAGCTTGCCTCCCAGAATTGTAGGTGCTCCATCACTGGAATTTTTTTTGTAGAAAAAGATCAGATAGCCATATCTCCATGATGGCGAGGATAAGGTCTTCAAACGTGGACAGGGCTTTGACTAGAAGACCTCCAAGGTCCCTTCCAGCCCTGTGAGTCTACCTTGGTTTTAAATTAAAATTCTACCCTTGAGCTCCATCAACTAGATCTAAGTGCCAACAGTCTAAGCGCAGTTTTAATAATGGAATATTTTTTTTCATCAGAAAATATGTATGAATGTTCTCTTTATCTGGCATCTAAGATTAAGAGTTCCACTCTGTTAAGTTGATTATAATACCGTCATTCCAAATATAAAACATGCTGTTATATGCTGAAGAGGTTTTATTCTCCCCAGGAGTTAAAGAGACCATTCGAAGGTCATCTCAATTTCATAACTCATAATAGGGGAAAATATTGAAAAGTATAACTTACTGCTTCAATCATTTCTAATGCTAATGTTAGAAACAAAATTACAAAACCTAATACCTCTTGCCTAATCTTTGCTGGCCATTTCTGAAACGATAAGAAAATAAATTTGGAGACTAAGAATATCTAAATGATTTTTTTAAAGCACAAGTCTGCAATTGAAATGAGCAGATTTCCTATTTTTTGTAACACACACGGACAGGCATCAAACTAAGGACAAAGAACTGATGTCTTTCCTATGCAGCAAAGACATCAAAAGTTTGTGAGTTATTTTCTGTGCTTGTTTATTTTAAAAGGGAACTTTTTAAAAATTATTATTACTGGAAAATTAGAACAGCTCTACCAAAGAAATACATGCTAGCTCTTTAGTATTCTTTAATATTACATTTTATAGGACCTTCTAAATTTATAATTTAAACCCCATGGGTACTATTACACTTACTCCTCAAAAACGTGGGATGCAAATTGATAGCTGCAGTTCCAGTAAATGTAAGTTCTATTATATAATTTCTGGCAGTCTTTTTCATATCTCATATTTCAATGAATATGTTGCCTGTTCATCTTGGATTAAAGTGTATTCACAGACAATATTCTGCAATCAGTGGAAATTACAGGGAGTCCTGAACGTATGATTACAACTGGGACCAGAATTTTCATTACTATGCAAGTCACGCCCACTTTTTGTTGCTTTTTGCCATGGTTATTAAGCGAATCACTGCAGTTGTTAAGTGAATTATTCAGTCATTAAGCAAACATGGCTTCTCCCATTGACTTTGCTTGTCAAAATTCAGCTGGGAAGGGGGTGAAATAGCAATAGCAATAGCAGTTAGACTTATATACCGCTTCATAGGACTTTCAGCCCTCTCTAAGCGGTTTACAGAGTCAGCATATTGCCCCCACAGTCTGGGTCCTCATTTTACCCACCTCGGAAGGATGGAAGGATGAGTCAACCTTGAGCCGGTGATATTTGAACCACCAAACTGCAGATAGCAGTCAGCTGAAGTGGCCTGCAGTACTGCACTCTAATCACTGCGCCACCGCATGATCCCTGGGATGTGGCAGCTGTCAAAAAATTTTTGCTAGTTGCAATTGCTTGAATTTTGATCATGTGACTGTGGAAACGCAGTGCTACTCCTAGGTGCATTGACCAGTTGTAAGTCATTTTTCTCAATGCCATTGTAATTTTAAGAGTCACTAACTGAAATGTAAGTTGACAACTATATGTATTCATTCAGCATGGCTTAATTCATTTCAATTTGAATCCAGACATTTCCTATGATATTACCAAATCACGCATTATCAAACTTTCACCTAAAATACAAATATTCATGGCAAAAGAATGAAATAATCATTGCACAATTTACATCCCATGATACATTGTGACAAAAAAAACATACAAATGTCCCTAGATCAGGGGTGTCAAAATGGATTTCTTCGAGAGCTTTGTACTTCTCCTCTGCAGACCGGCAGGAGGGGGGTGAGATGGGACAGACACCTCCTGCAACTCCCTGCTGGCCAAAATGGCATGGGGGGGGACGCATGCAGCAACCCTTGCCCTGTTTTGGCCAGCAAAGTGCTGCAGGAGGCTATCCAGGCCAAAACGGGCCTGTGGGAGGGCATATGTGGCCTGCCGTGGCCTGCTTTGGCCGTCAGGGTGCTGTAGGAGGCTGTCCCTGTGGGCTAGATTTAAGCACCCTGCAGGCCAGATCCGGCCCACAGGCCTTGGGTTTGACACTCCTGCCCTACATTATATGGGTTTTCAACTATACAAGGATCACAGAACAGTGTCATTTCAGTGCCATCCTTTGATTTCTTTGAAAAAAAAAATCTCAAGAATCAGTTCTGCCACTGACGTTTCCAAACAAATGTCGCTTAAAGACAAAATATACAGGTAGTCCTTGACTTATAACCATTCATTTAATAACTGTTCAAAGTTAGAACAGCACTGAAAAAGTGACTTATGACCATTTTTCATACTTATGACCCTTGCAGCATCCCCATGGTCATGTGTTTAGAATCCAGACACTTGGAAATGGAGTCATCGGATTCAAGGCCCTCTTTGAGTTTGTTCATTAGGTCCGTAGACACATCCAAGTCAACTGGGCCTTGGCTCCTAGTAATCATTGGGGAAGCCAAAGTTTTAGCTGGGATGACTGGATGAACCAAGCTCAACCTGGAGCTGTTGTACTGGGGAAGCCTGGACAAGGCATCAGCCATAAAGTTTTTCCCCCAGAGAATGTAGTTGAGGGTAAAGTTGAAAGGGTGAAGTGCTGTTTCCAATGCACTTGTTTAGGTGACAGGTTGCGCGGGGTCTTCAATGTTTCTAAATTCTTATGATCAATCCATACTTCAAAAGGGTATTTTGCTCCCTCTAGGAAGTGTCGCCAGATCATCAAAGCCCATCTGACAGTAAAAACTTCCTTTTCCCATATGGCCCATCTCCTTTCTGTCTCTGTAAGCTTACATGAGGTGTAAGCACACGGTTGCAATTTACCCTCAGCATTTTTTTGAAGTAATACTGCCCCCACTGCAACGTCACTGGCATCAGCTTTTACCGCGAATGGCACATCCATATCAGGGTGCTTCAAAACTGGTTCCGCTGCAACAAGTTGCTTTAATTTCTCGAAAGTGGCTTGTCATTCCATAATCCAGTTCAAAGGTTTGCCGAGCCTAGGTTTGGTTTCTCCCTTTGATTTTAGGAGATTTGTAATGGGCAGTGCAATGCTAGTGAACAAGGGAATAAATTGACAATAAAAATTTGCGAATGCCAGAAAACTTTGTAATTGCTTGCAGGTGCGAAGAGGTGCCTAATGACAGCCTGGAGTTTTGCTGGATCCATCTCGATGCCTTTGTGGGAAATGCGGTATCCTAGGTAATCGATCTTCTCCTGATGAAATTCACATTTAGATTATAAAAGCATAAAGTTCAGCGGCCCGGAGTTTTTTGAGGACTAAGTGCACCAAAGTCACATGTTCATCACATGTCTTCGTATAGATAAGGATGTCATCAAGGTAGACTAACACGCCCTTGTACAGGTGCTCATGCAAAACTTCATTTATTAATTGCATGAACACTGCTGGCGCCCCCTGCAGTCCAAACAGGAGTATTCTGAACTAGAAGCATCCCAAAGGGCAATTAAAAGCAGTTTTCCACTAATCTCCCTCTTTGATAATGACTCTGTAGTAGGCTTCCTTAGGTCCAACTTTGTGAAAATTTTCCCCTTCCCCAACTGGGCTAACATATTCTTTATGAGTGGCAGAGGGTATACATTTTCTACACAAATTCCATTAAGATTTTTGTAATTAACAAATAAATGAAAGGAGCCATCTTTCTTTTCTCTGAACAATATAGGTATGGCCACTCATGGCCTAGCCAGTTGTATGAAACCCCTTTTTAAGTTTTTGTCAATAAACTTCTGTAATTCCTCCATTTCACATGGGGTCATCGAGTAAATCTGGGGCTTAGGGTGTTTCTCCCCTGAGATGATCTCAATGCTGCAATCAGTAGGGTGGTGGACGGGGGGTGCAATGTGTCAGAAGCCTTTTCAGTGAAAACTTTCTTGAGGTCCCAATATTCTTTGGGGATTTTCTCTTCCCCTTCTATTTTTTTATTGTGCTGCTGCCACTAGGTTTGGTTCAGCCTTGGCTATGTGGGAGACCTTCCTCTTCCTCTCTGGGGGTTTAGCGGAAAGGATGGACAATCATCCTTTTCTCCAATTCATGTATGGGTTCCATTTACATAGCCAGGGTAATCCCAGTATGAGGGGCAAATCCATCCCTGATGCAATGATGAAACTCAAAGTCTCTTGGTGATCACCCATTCACATTTCTACTGGTTCAGTTACAAAATGGGCACCCCCCCCCCAGACCTGTCCAACTGGCAAAAAGCAATGGGCACTTTCAAACTTCTCAGTCTCAATTCCATTTTCTCCACCACTTCCAGGCTAATTATGCAACGTGTGGATCCAGAGTCCAAGAGGGATAGCATTTTCCCTTGGGCATCAATGGAGGGCACTTTAAGTTCTACTGGAATGGTCAAGGGTCCTGATCAGGGACTTAGCAAATGGTCATCATCGGAGTCAGTTTCACTTTCCCTAGAAAGAAAGGAGGGTTCTTTTTCCCCTTGGTTGGGAGGGAAATCTTCAACAGGTTCCACCCCTTTCATGGCGGTGTCATTTCGTTTCCCCGGTTGTTTGTCTGGCTTTTTCTCTCCAGCAGCAGTGGGTTTTAGGCCAATTTTTGAGTAGCAGCTCGCTGCTCGTTGCCCCTCCTTCCCACGGAAACAAGCAGTCGACCGGGGCTTGCTTGCGGACCAACCCTTATCTCCTTTTGGAGCTCTCCTGGGGGGGTTGGAGGGGGATTTTTACATTTCTCACTGTCTCCCCAGTATTTATTCTTGGCTAGGTCAATCTCCACATCTGCTGCCAACTCATACCAGCTTTGCAGGTTGTATGGCGCCCCTCTGTTAACACAGTTCTGGTATATATCTTGGTTCAAGCCATCCATAAAACAGTCCATTAAAGCCTCCTCAGACCAACCTCGCATATGCACCAACAGCTCACGAAACTCTTGAATGTATTCAGCCACTGGACTTCTTCCCAGAGTAAGAGTTTTCATTTTGGTTCTCGCCTTATGCTCAAAGCACTTCCTCAGGGCGGCCATAAACACATTGTAATTCCTCAGCAGTCATCATTATGCAAGGTGACCATCCAAGCTGCCGCCAATGCCATAGTCACAGCTCTCACCTTGGCTTCCTCATAGGGGAAATCTTCTCCAAACTGTTGCATGAAATTCCAGGCCTGGATCATGAAAAATCCTAGTTCTTTGGGGTCACCTCCGAATTTCACGCCAAGAGGAAGAACTTTTGCCATTCGGCATCTGCGGGAGGGCTCTCCCCCTTGGAGGGGATCGTGCGGCTGCTGCAGCTGCTGCTGGGGCTCTCCATCCTGATCAGCTCCACTAATTGCCCCTGCCCCATCCCTCCCAGGGTCAGACAGGTCCTCCATATGTCTCTCTTCCTGATCAGGAAAATCAGCTTTCCTTTCAGCCCGGCTCTCATAGAATTGACGTTTCTCCCATGCCTCTTGGAAGAATTTTATAGCATGGTACATCATGAGATCCTCTTCTTCGGCTTCCTGCCAGGCAGCTGCAGGTCGCCAATGTTGGCTGGTGGTAACTCCAGCAGGAATTTCCTCAGGATCATATCTCTGCCCGACTCCCAATGATCACCTAGGGCGAATGGATCTTTCCTCCAAATCCAGTTCCGCCATGTGCTCCAAGGGACATGAGGATGCTGCAGCCCCCATGTTGTCCTCCTGGTCACTGCGTGGATTGGACATTTCTTTGGAGGTTTTGTTTTTATTACACTCCCCTTGGAAGATGTTAGCTCCGGGATGAGCTAGCAATAGCAATAGCAGTTAGACTTATATACCGCTTCATAGGGCTTTCAGCCCTCTCTAAGCGGTTTACAGAGTCAGCATATTGCCCCCAACAACAATCCGGGTCCTCATTTTACCCACCTCAGAAGGATGGAAGGCTGAGTCAACCCTGAGCCGGTGAGATTTGAACAGCCGAACAGCCGAACTGCAGAACTGCAGTCAGCTGAAGTAGCCTGGAGTGCTGCATTTAACCACTGTGCCACCTCGGCTCTAGCTATATTACTATATTATTTTACTTATTAATTAGCAATTAGTTTGTAGGACAAGAAGTTATAAGACTATTTGCTGCCTTTTGGGCTAATCAGACAAATGAAGGGATGAGTCAAACATTATGTACATTGATAATTAGAATGCATATTATACTCTTCAGTATATCCAAATTCCTTCTTGCTTGAATTAACAAAACAAGAATGGTATAAAATATTTGACATCTCCTGAGTGAAACCCACAATTAATTTTGACATAAGTGCACCAAGATTAGGTTGCTTGTCACAAATAACAGGGATTTGTTTTTTAATTGTAATTTTTTAGAATTCAAAAAGCAGGGGAGTTTTGCAAAGCAAAGGTTGAGGTACTTTGATTCTCTATCTGAAAAGCAATTATAGAAACTAAATATATATATATATAAAATGTCAGTTTTCCAAGAGAGTGTGGCAGGCTACAGCAGAAACCAGGAAGCTTGGTCTACCCAAACTAGTTTTTGAAAATTAACTTGTCAGAAAATTACTTGGTTGTGTGAAAATTATATGTGAAAACTAATAGGAAGATGATCTGTTTGCCTGTGTGTGTTTGCGCGCACATACATTTGTGTGTGGTGAAAATACTACAAAATCAGTTCACTGCAATGTAACATCCTTTCCTCAACTTGAACTCCATCCAGGTGTAAAAAATTCAGCTGCAGCCAACATGTCCATTGTTGAAAATGCTGGGAGGTGAGGTCAACACATTCTGAAGACGCCCAGGTTGGAAAGATTTTCAACAGCATGATCAGATGAAAAGTATGACGTTGCTGCACAAGAACAGATGAGATTCTTGGGCTGTTGCTTCCTGCTAAATTCAGCAAATGAAAGACAAAACAACAGAAAGAACTGTCTTTGTACTCTAGGATCATCTCATTATTTGGATTTAATTGTTAATAAACAAGAATGGTTGCTATGTAAGCTTCTGGTTGCTATTATTCCTTTACGCCACTGAAAGATTATTTTTGCTTCATTCCTTGTCTACAGAATGTGGGACATCAAGGCAGGTCAGATTTCACTGAAGAAATTTGACACTTTCATTCTCAACAGGATATTATTTTCCATTGTCTCTGTCAGTAGACTCTGTTTACAATCAGGGGGAGGGGAGTGTTTGTAATTTTAAGGGAAGGCCAGAGATTCGCAAAATGGTTGCGATGATGGGCCAGCAAAAGCAATCATTAGAGCAAAGGCAAGAAAGTGAGAATCCTATTTGCTACCACTTCTTTGGGTTCTTTCCAAGCACTCTTAGAAAAAACTGATTGAGTTATAACAATCTACTTGGGTTTTTTTAAAAAATAAAAAAAAAAACCTTAATCAAAGAATAACCTATATGTAAATAAGGTTAGGCTTCTGTTTTGGTTTGAGGTATGCTTTGTTTGTTTGTTTGTTTGTTTGTTTATAAATCAAATTGTTAAAACAGAATTGAGTCAAATCAAGAAACCTGATGCCACCATTGGAGCATCTATTACAACTCACCATGGCCACCTTGCCATGGGATAACATGCTACAATCACCTCACCCTGAGTAACTTGCTGTAGGATATAGTTATGCTAATACCAAAGAAAAGGTAGAATAAACCATTAAAGAAAGGATGCAAAAAGAGGGATAAAGTAAAATGTAAATGTCCCAAAGGTGATTTTTCAAGAGGCAATTGGACTTTCTTGTTTTTTTTTTCTTTAAAACATTTCTCTTCTTCAGCTCTGGCTGGATGGAGGCGAATGGAAGGATTTATATTCCTTGCAGACAGTTGGCAATCTGCATCCTTTTAGAGCAGTGTTTCTCAACCTTGCTATGCTGGCTGGGGGATTCTGGGAGTTGAAGTCCACAGGACTTAAAGTCACCAAGGTTGAGAAACACTGTTTTAGAGGGTCATTGAAGCACTTCAAAAAGGATACAAGTGACCAGCTGTCTGCAAGGAATATAAATCCTTCCATTCCCCTCCATCCAGTCAGAGCTGAAGAAATTTCTTGGATGAGAAGCGAAATGTCTTCAAAGTAAAAACAAGAAAGTTTCAGCTGCTTCCTGAAAAAGCACCTTTGGGACAACCATGACCTGGGTGGCTGAGAATCTCTACAAACTTTTAAAATGTGAATGACAAAAATTAAAATATTTTTTAGATTATTTTAAATAATTAAATTCAATTGCTGAATTGTCCCACGGCAAGTTGGCCATGGTGAGTTGGCTATGGTAAATTGTCCCATTCCACCAGTGGTGGGTTTCAAATTTTTTTAGAACCTCTTCTGTAGGTGTGGCCTGCTTTGTGGGAATGGCTTGCCAGCCATGTGACCAGGTGGGAGTGGCTTGCCAGCCATGTGATCAAGTGGGAGTGGTTTGGCAGTCATGTGACTGGGTGGGCGTGGCCAACTTGTAAAATGTGGTGTAACTCACTTAACAATGCTCTTGCTTAGCAACCAAAATGTTGGCTCAGAAACTCTGGCATTTGAAGCACACAAGTCTTAAAGCTGTCAAGTTACAAGACCTTCGCACCCCTAACCTTTAGAAAAAAACCTCCCAGGGATGTTCAAACTTGACAGCTTTAAAACATTAAGGTTTAGATAGGACTCTTAGAGGTGGGCGGGGCGATTGATGAGCCAGCTAATCAGTGAGCAGCAGATGGGGCAAGTATGGTAGGGATGGGCGGGGGGAGGGAGCTGGAACCGGTTCTAAACGGCACTGTAGATTTGTGGAACCTCTTCAATAGAAGAGGTTAGAACTGGCAGGAACCCACCCTGCATTCCACCATAGCAGGCATGTTTGGGTAGACTCATTTCCAGACTTCAGGTTTCTTGTCTAACTTTGGACTTTGCTGTTAAAATGATAAAGAAGGGGAAAGAGGGCAGAGGGATTTTGTGATGCCTTGTCATGCCTTTGCCAAGATTAAATTTGAAGTGACTATTTGAAAGTAATTTCACAAATCATTCCTTTATATCAAATCTCCTACTGTAATTCTAATCAAAAGGGTGCATCAATTTGAAATGTTAAATTAGACAGCCTAGGTTTAATTCAATGTTCATTTGACAATGTACAAACAGCACCTTTTTTTTCCAGATTGATAATTTCAATCTGAGTGATTTCATTTCATGTTTCAAATCATTCAGTTCAAATTGATTCAGTAATCTGAATCAAATTAATGGTGCAAATAGCATTTGGGGTGATTTGTGTATATTTACTATACCTGCAGGTAGACCAGTTACACAGGTTTTGACTGCAACATCTACAAGGATATCAACGTCAACCAGCCAGATGCAACTATTTGATGGAAGTCCCCCCAGACCTTTTTTCCCCTACGTACCTCAACATTCCACTTATGCTCAAAGCTGTGGAGTTTGGATTTCATGGCACTGATTGCCTTCTTGACTTTTCCCAGCCTTTCTGGTTTCAGATCCTTAATTTATGAACTGCTCAGGTTTGAATGTGTGGTAAACAAAATTCTGCACTGGAGAAACCCTTTTGTATGTTTTCACTCTTTGTGTCTCAATATGTCTATTGTAGAAATTGCCTGCTCATTGGCAAAGATAGGGGGGAAAAACTGCTATTTTACATAAGCATTTATTTTGGATTCAAGCATAATAAGTTCATTATGCAGGTCAGCATCATCCTAGTTTCTTCCTTATTCTTCTGTTGAATAACCAGATTAGGGCTGCAAGCCTGTATTTGGAGCCCTAAGTATTATGCTGTATAGGTAAAGGTAAAGGTTTCCCTTGTATGTATGTACTAGTTATTCCCGACTCTAGGGGGCGGTGCTCATCTCCATTTGAAAGCCAAAGAGCCAGTGCTGTCCGAAGACATCTCCATGGTCATGTGACCAGCAGGACTAAACGCCGAAGGTACACAGAACGCTGTTACCTTCCCACCAAATGTGGTTCCTATTTTTTTACTTGCATTTTTATGTGCTTAAGAACTGCTAGGTTGGCAGAAGCCAGGACAAGTAATGGAAGCTCACTCCATTACATGGTGCTAGGGATTCAAACAACGGAACTGCCAACCTTCCTGATGGACAAGCTCAGTGTCTTAGCCACTGAGCCACTGCATCCCTATTATGCTGTATAAAATCCTTTAAAAGAAATAAATCTGTTTGAAAAGACTCATCCCCATGCATTGGAAAACTATGCAAGAGGGCCATGCAGCCTCACTTTGTCCCTCCTGCCTCCTTTTTTTCTGAATGTGTAGTGACCTGTCCAATCACCTCTGGAAATTCAGAGTGTGTTTCCAAGGTAATCCCTCTATGGATTATGCTTCTAAAAACCTACTTCAAACAAGAGCGATGTGACATGCTTCATATTAACAGTAATGATGGGAGTACAAAACTACCTTTATGTGGTCTCTCGTCACTTTGAGAGCAAACAATTAAGCCCTCTTATTCTGAATGAGCATGCAGTGTCTTATGACCTGAATGTCATTCAAGAAGTATAGTAGTAGGTCTTCAGTCTCTGACTCCTCATTACAGATGAGAAGGAGGATCACAACACACAAGGTTGCCAGACTGCCTACTTGTTTCCACAGTCTAACTGTCTACCATAGAGTATAGCTTTTCAAAATTGTCCCTCAAATGTGTAGATAGAGAAATTTAACGGCAAAGGTTCCCCTCGCACATATGTGATGGCGAACCTATGGAACCATATTCGCCAGGATAGCAGCCTTCAGCTCTGGCATGCATGCATTTGTCAGCCAGCTGATTTTTGGGCTTCCAAAAATGTTTTCACCCTCACCAGGCTTCAAGAAAGCCTCCGGAGCCTAGAGAGGGTGAAAAACGGGCCCAACAGCCCAACCGGAGGTTACAAACCTCCAGTTGGCCCGTTGGGCCCGTATTTATTTATTTATTTATTTATTTATTTATTTATTTATTTATTTATTTATTTATTTATTTATTTATTTATTTATTTATTTATTAGACTTATATACCGCTTCATAGGGCTTTCAGCCCTCTCTAAGCGGTTTACAATTTTTTTTAGCAAATTGAGTCAGCAACTTGCCCCCACAGTCCGGGCCCTTTTTCACCCTCCCCAGGCTCAGGAGGCTTTCCTGAAGGCTAGGGAGGGTGAAAACGACCTCCCCAACCTGAAGTCCATGGAAGGCCGTTTTCGCCCTCCCCAGTCTTCAAGAAAGCCTCCTGAGCCTGGGGAGGGTGAAAGTTCCCCTCCACGGGTTGCTCATGCATGTGCAGTGGGGGAGGGGTCGCTTGTGCATGTGCAGGTGGTGGTGGGGGTTGCTCGCACATGGACAGGTGGGTGGGCTAACCTTTAGAAAAAAAGGTTAGCCATCACTGTGCTAGTCGTTCCCAACTCTAGGGACTCTAGAGTTCCCAAATCTAGTGTTCATTTCCATTTCAGAACCAAAGAGCCAACACTGTCCGAAGACGTCTCTGTGGTCATGTCCTGAATATCTGCATTTGGATACGAACACCATGTCCATTTGAACATGTAATCAGAAGTTTCAGAAGTTTGAATGGCAATAGCACTTATCATTTCAGTGTTTTACAGCCCTCTCTATGCAGCATATTGTCTCCAACAATCTGTGTCCTTATTTTACTGATCTCAAAAGGATGAGTCAACCTTGAGCCAGTGGGGATCGAACTCCTGGCAGTGAGCTTAAGTAGCCTGCAATATTGCATTCTAGCCACTGCTCCACCATGGCTCCTATGAATAATAAACGGATGTCTCATCACCATCTGCCAAACCATATTTCATGGTCACCTGCGGTGGGAGAGCTTTAAAAAGTCAAAAGGGTAGTTATGTCTATGGTAACCCTCTTGACTTTTTGATACCCACCACAGCAACACCTTGAGATATAGCAATCTCAGATTATTTGCTTTCTGATGGGCACCGCTCCACTTTGAAGGGGTCCATAGGAATGTAGCTCTTGAACCCAATCATGAACTGAGACAAGATCTATATGCCTTGAACAGTAACCTCTGGACGTCATCTAGCTAAGTAAGTGACCCTTCTGTTCTGCTGGATGAATCAGAGGCACAACATAATTTTACAGGTCACTCCCACAGAAGCCACTTCACTTGAATATAACCATAACTGTAGGCCAGCATGATCTTGGGACACAAGGGAAGAGCCACAGTCGGGAGAATAGCCAGGTAAGAGACAGCTGAGCCATAGTAGTAAGGTGGGCATGACAAATGTCTCAGAAACAGTCTCAGTTTCCTGGACTGTAAGACTAACAGGGGACAAAGGTTCTTTTAGATTTGCAACATTCTGTTAATGAAACTTGTAAGAAAACAGTGACATGCGGTGAGCTTCATGGCCGGTGAGGCAAGCTGAAGCCCGGTGGCGGCAGGGCTTTAAAGTGGCGGCAGGGCCCTGGTGGCAGGGCTTTAAAGTCCTGCACTATGGCGGACGGCACCGGGATTTTAAAGCCCTGCTGCCGGGGGCCTGCCGCTACTTTAAAGCCCTGCCGCCGTGACCCAGTCCCGCTCTATGGAGGACAGCACCAGGACTTTAAAGCCCTGCCACTGGGGCCCTGCCACCACTTTAAAGCCCTGCCACCAGGGCCTGAGCAGCCATGATTCCCCCCTCCCCAGCCAGCCAGCCCACCCAGCCCATTCCTTCCCCTGCCACCGCTGTGTCCAACAGGCCAGGCATCTCGCGTTTATGGCAGACATAAACACAAGATGCCTGGCCTGTTGGACACAGCAGCGAGAACGTCCCTGCCGCTGTCGCGCTCCACCACCTCGCCCCCCCTCCTCCGACCCCACCGCTGTGAAGAAAGACACACACACACACACAAATTCCTCACAATAAAAAATTACAAATTAAATTACAATAATTTTGAATCCCCCCCTACCTCCGTCCGATCCACATACCTTTTCCAGCTGTGGATTTCAACTCTCCTCTTGTCCGCCCGTCATGATGAAAATGTAAAAAATTAAATAAAAAAGCAACTTATTTAGGCAAGGTATGATTTGCTGCTCCCAGATCAGGAGGCGGGAGAATCACGTGCCTCCTTTGCATAAGGAATTTTTCACCTTTTAACCCTTGCTTAACTCTGAGCAAGGGTTAAAAGGTGAAAAATTCCTTATGCAAAGGAGGCCCATAGTTATCTCGCCTCCCCCTACTGTGACTCTGGAGTCTGGCAGCAACTACCTTAGCCTTTTTAATTATTTTAAAAATTCTTTTCTTTTCCTCATGACACTGGTGAGGCCCCGCCTCCCCTGCCTCCCCTGACTGCACGTCCCTGTAAGAAAAGTAAAGCAGAATTACCGTATTTTTCGGCGTATAAGACACACTTTTTCCCTAAAAAAAGAGGGCGAAAATCTAGGTGCGTCTTATACACTGAATACAGCATTTTTGGCCTCCTAAAACCCCGCCCCTTTTGCAAAAATGGCCATGCATAGCCTTTAGGAGGCTTCCAGAGTGCCCCTAGGGCTGGGGAGGGCAAAAATGAGTGAGAAACAGGCCGTTTTTTGCTCATTTCTGCCCCCTCCCAGCCCCCAGAACCACTCTACAAGCCTCCTAAAGGCTATGCATGCCCTTTTTTTAAAATAAAAGGGCCCGTATTCATGAAAAATGGGCCTTTTTTGGAAATCTGCAGAGTGCAAACCCTCTTTTTTTATTTGCCTCTTCAAAATCTTGCTACATCTTATACTCTGAAAAATACGGTAGTTCATCCATCCATCCATCCTGTCTAGCATTGCTGACATGGCTGACAGCAACACATCAGTTTAAAGTTCTGCATAGTCCTCATAATTAACACTCACTTTGGATTCTGGGGTGGGGGGGGGAGATTCTATAGGCTTAGAATTTCCCCATCCACTGTAAATTATGCTGTTGCCTCACCAAATGGATATGTGTCCTAAATAAAATTAACATTCATCTGCATTGAAAGTTATCAAAATAAGATTGATTTAATCAAAATGGCCCCAGCATGTCATTATGTCATTCCTTGTCACACATTTTGTAAAGGCCATTGAGCAAATGTGCCAAATGAGTCGAAAAGTTCAAACTCGTCCATTTCAAAATGATGTAACCCATCGTTAAAAAGGCAAAACACTGTTGCTCCCAAGACCTTCCATGACATGTTTGTCATCCAGGCAAATTTTAAATGGTGAATTGCTCAGTTGCTAATAACCCAAAACGATGTTAATGTTAATGTGCCATAACTTAATAGCCCTCAGAACGGTCCTTATGCTTGGCGGAGAATATTTTAACTGAAGTCAAGAGGCTAGAGTAAATTCAGATACGTATCTTAGTAATCCCAAGTGGCTTATGGCACAATTTAAAGATGCGTCTTACTCGAAAGCTTTTAGAGCTGTGTAGATGTTTGAAAGGAGATGCTTCCCTTTGGTGACAATTTGAGAGTTTTCTTTAGGAGCTGTTTCATGAGGCAATGCAGATTTCCTTCTAAGAGGGACGTGGCCTTTCTGCTTTGCTTCTCTTGCCTTTCCATGTAATGTAGGCTCATCTTTTACAGCTAAAACACGGAAGAGTCATGGGACACCTTATAGGTAAAGGTAAAGGTTCCCCTCGCACATATGTGCTAGTTGTTCCCGACTCAGGGGGCAGTTCTCATCTCCGTTTCAAAGCCGAAGAGCCAGAGCTGTCCGAAGACATCCCCATTGTCATGTGGCCAGCATGAATAAATGCCGAAGGCACACGGAACGCTGTTACCTTCCCACCAAAGATAGTTCTTATTTTTCTACTTGCACTTTTACATGCTTTAGAACTGCTAGATTGGCAGAAGCTGGGACAAGTAACGGGAGGTCACTCCATTACATGGCACTAGGGATTCGAACCGCCGAACTGCTGACCTTTCTGATCGACAAGCACAGCGTCTTAGCCACTGAGCCACCACGTCCCTGGAACATCTTATAGTTTACGCCATATTTAATTGTTGTGATCTCATTGATTGTATTTGATTTTTCTCCCTCAAGAATGTATTTTATTGTTTATTTGCTGTTTGTTTTACAGGCAACCAGAATAAAGCACAAGTTTAACTGAACAGAGATTGGATAGGATGATGGGAAGACAGGAAAACAGAAAATGCCATCAGCAGTGGTAGCACACTCTTTGTCACCTGCCTCAATAAAAGGGAGTTCAACTAGACATCAAATGGAATACTTGACATGTATCTGATGACATTCTTTTGAGGAGAACAGAAGTCTCTTTGGCAGAAGAAAAGTCTGAAAAATTAGACGGTGGATATTGCCATGGCATTATATTCCATGGTGGTGTGAATATGGAACACAGGATCAGAAGGTTTTAAGTTCCAAAGACTGCAAGGATCAAACTGAAAGAACACATTTAGATAATTGCTCCTTTCCTGTCTCCACCCTCTTCTTTGCTTCCCCCTCCCTTGCCAAGAAGTGGGGTTTTTTTATTATTCTTTCTTGTGGGAGATAAAACACTACTTTGTGTCCCCATCTCACATGCCACACAATCCTCATTAGCCATTTGCAATATACACGTCATCTTGCTACACACGTCCCACTTATCATCTTAATAAATAGTTTGCTAATTTGCCATATTTCATAAATGAATTCATGCAACACCACAAGATGAACAAATCATCACCATGATAGTGCCCAGAAAACATGGGATTTTAGTCTGAATTTTTTTTCTACCCTAACCTGAACCTGAAATTCAAATTGAGTGCTTGATCAGATTCCCTTTGTATATTTAACCTAAGAATGATTTTCCGTTTCCCTTTAAATCAGCACGCAGGCAAGTTTCATAAAGAGGACTGATTTATATCTTGCTTGTGGTACACTAATTTATACAATTGCTCTGCTCAAAGAGTTACAAACCAGAAGGCCAGTGAATGTTTTGTTCATAAGCATTTTGATCCTTCAGCAGATTGGCTCGTATTTCTAATTACTCTTTCTCAAACAAATTGCTGTTTGGCAATGCACTGATTGGTTGACAAGGTTGGATGACATGGAATGTTTATCTGTGCAAACTTGACATACATTTTCATGCAAATGAAAAAGAACACATTTGCTTCAGAAGAACAAAAAATGTCTGCTTTACAACTATTGTAATAGCTGGACTGGGGACACAGTGGGAAGCAGATTGTATTATTCTGTTCTTTCTTGACTTCAGAGTCTAGCCCAACCTGTAAAAAATACCTTATGGTTGTTCACAGTGCTTTGCAATAAAGGTAGATGATTTAGCTCAGCATGCATACAGTGGTTCCTTTAAGCATTTCGCCTATGTTGTTTAATAAGGTAATCCTTGATATATTTTTTTATTCAGAGGTTTTTCTTGAATCCATAGGGCTGATTCACAAGAACATATGGGCAGAATTAGGACTATTGGATGTAAATTTCTCTAATCTTGAGAACTGCTAAAATTTTACCTCACTAACCTGGAAATTAAAACAGACCATCCCATCTTTATTAAGGTTGTAAGGACTACACAGATCATATGAGGTCATGGAGTGGGCACGTAAAGTCTTAGTAGAAATTCAGACTTTGGAGTTAAAGGTAAAGGTTCCCCTTGCACATACGTTCTGGTCATTCCCGACTCTAGGGGGTGGTGCTCATCTCCATTTCAAAGCCGAAGAGCCAGCGCTGTCCAAAGATGTCTCTGTGGTCATGTGACCGGCATGACTAAATGCCGAAGGCACATGGAACGCTGTTACCTTCCCACCAAATGTGGTTCCTATTTTTCTACTTGCATTTTGAAGTGGTTTTGAACTGCTAGGTTGGCAGAAGCTGGGACAAGTAATGTGAGCTCACTCCGTTACATGGTGCTAGGGATTCAAACCTCTGAACTGCCGACCTTTCTGATCGACAAGCTCAGTGTCTTAGCCACTGAGCCCCTATGTCCCTACTTTGGACTTACTATCTCATAAAGATAATTGGGAATATTTTTAAGGCACACTTTGTTTGCATTTAAAGGGCACGAAAGAACTTTAGGGACTTTATCCGGACCAGTGGATGGCAGTTGGCACAGCTGATCTGAGTGGGTATTTTTTACGTCAACTTGGCATTAAAAACTGAGCAAGATGTCTGGAGCTGAGATATATTAGCTTGTCTGAACTGAGCTGGAATCTGAATTAGGGATGCTCTTAAATATGCATCACATGTTTTGTCTAGAATAAAAGGAATAGAAAAGGCACGGGAATAAAATAATATCTTCGCAAGGACATGTACTTAAAAGAAAGAAAAAACTCTATCCAAACCATTTCAAAGAGTTCTGCAGAAGCATGTGATAAAGTAGTATCTTATAGGACTAGGTCCTAGCTTTCTACTTGCAGGTTCCTTGCCAGTTGAAAGCTGACACATCAAAGATAATGAAGATGATGGATGATAGAGAGCCAGTTTGGTCTTGTCATTAAGGCAAAGGGCTAAAAACCAGGAGAGTGTGAATTCTAGGTCTGCCCTAGATATTAAAACCAGCTGGATAACTCTGGGCCAGTCTCTCTCTCACTCTCTCTCTCTCTCTCTCTCTCTCACTCACTCACTCACTCACTCACTCTCCCCCCCCCTCTCTCTCCCCCCATCTCACTCCACAGGGTTGTTGTGGGGAAGATAGTAGGAAGGAGTACCAGATATGTTCACCACCTTGAGTTATTTATAAAAAAATAATATTAACAAATAATACTGGAAAATAAATAAATATTGAGTAAGTAAACCAAAGCATGTGTGTGTGTGTGTATGTGTATGTGTGTATTGTGTCACAACCCCTGGTATGCCCAAATATGGGAGGAAGCATACTGCTTCCTTTCTCTGTCTATCGGTTCATCACAAGAGACCATCCAGACAGAAAGCCATTATTTTTACTGTTGCCTTTGTTACATTTGTGTTGCATTGTGCTGATAAATAAATAAAGGGAGACTAGTATAGATCTATTTCAAGCTATTTAGCTCTCATCAGCTAGCCATACCCTTACTGGGATTCGAACCTGGGCTGTATTACATATTAGGCAGTTATATTAGCCACTAGGCCACAGGCTCTCCTCCTTTATCAGCTAAGCCAGAGAAATAGGTGTGTATTGTGTCACAACCCCTGGTGAAGCTATATATAGCTTTTCACATGTAGCTTTAATGCAGAATTCTGTCCTATAATTCCCACAGTGGCTGCTGAGCTACCAAACCAAGTTTCTTCCCAAAGGAATCTTTAGAGCTTGGAAGCTTATGATCAATCCCATGTCCTGATTCCTTGACCCTAGGTCCACTAATTCAACCTATCTATCAACTTCATTATAGTTATTGGTCAATTAAAAAGGAGGGAGGAAGGAGAAATTATGAGATGGGAAATAACAATTGAAACAAAACTGACTATTTATAAAAACTGATGTGGTGAAAGTGCAATGCATTTTACAAAGAGTAAACAAAGCTTAACAAAACTTTATTCAGAGAAATAAAATCACATTGATGGGACATCAACTACTGTAACCAGAATGAATCTGGGCTGCTTGGAAATCTGATTAGATGGGAAATTGTTAGCTCTAATTGGGCAACTTTGTATTAAGGGCAATGTAACAAAGCATGCCCTGTTTCAATAACTTCAATAAATTCTTCTTCCTTATTCAAATGGGGTATTCTCAGTTTCCCCTCAAGAACAGCTATCGGGAGACCATTAAATCTTGCCAAAGTTAGGACTCCTCTGAGAATTGGACACAATTAAACAGAAGCAAAAATGATTTAAGTATCTTGCTGGCTTGGAAAAGGTGCAGGGACTTGTCTAGGAATCTATATTTACGTAGGACAGAGATATTGTACCCAAAGAAAAAGATTCAGTCTCCTTGGCCACTGTCTGGCTCACCATTGTTTTATACTTGGTTGACATCGAATATGTCAATATTATATCACAGTGACATTTATAGAGATTTTCATCAGTAGCCTGGTTTGGCCTTCAGTACAAAACATATCAAAAAATGTTTGGACCCTGAATATGAGTTTATTTTTAAAGCACCATCTTAATACCAAACCAGATCATATACTTACAGTGTCCTTAACTGATAGGCTGCAAATGAGGAGACTCAGAGAGCTTGGTAAACGTTTCAGGTTAGTTCCCAGCCTATCTTACTCTTTATCACACCCAGTGACCCATCTCGCATTATCTGTATGGGCCTGCTAAGTTCAACACTTTTCAAACAACACCTAGTATTTGTGACAAATCAAAATAAACAGCGAGATGTACCCATGAGAAAAGAAGGGAGGCAGTAAATGTGTAACACAGGAGGCACCATTAAGGAAATTTGAGTGATTTGGGTGGGGGGGTGGGCAGGATTAGGGAAGCAAGATGGTTTATGGTGTGGGTGTGTGTGGGTGTGTGTGTGTGAGAGAGAGAGAGAGACAGAGACAGAGAGAGAGAGAGAGAGAGAGAGAGAGAGAGAGAGACTGTGTGTGTGTGTGTGTTGTGTTGTGTGTGTGTATTGTATAATCTTCTGGAATATGGATAGGGCTTTAGATTGTAAGAGAATAGATCATACAAACTGTCCTTGGAAGTATTGCCTGTTATGGTAGCTGTACATGTGAGTTGATATAAAATATTTTACACCTGTAAAAAGACTAGGGAACTACAAAACAAAACAGTTGCAAAACCAGGGGTCCATTCCTACCCAAGCTTCATAATATTACACCAGTGTGTGAAAATTCATCCTGAGAAAATACTACAATAAAAAATTGAAGTACATGCCTGAAATACATCCTGACAAAATACTACAAGAAAAGAAGTTTAGATGGTTTTAATTGGTAATTATTTTGGAAGGGAGAATAGTATAGAGGGGATCATAATCTAGTCAAAGTTAAGTGTTCCCACTGTAATCAGGAGCATAAAGTTGTTAAATTTGGGTTGCACTCTAGATTTATGCAGGTGCAAGGAAAGGGCATATACTAGTCAGAAAGATCAAAACACTGTCATCTTCTCCCATACATGCATATATCTCCATTAAAGATAATTCTCCTTCACATATCTTTTTTTTTTCATTTAGAAAATGATTAAATAACTACTTAAACTGCATTTCTGATGATTGTTTGAAAAGTACCAAACTTCATAGCTTGTCAAAATAAGCCAAGTTTGAAGCAAGAACACAGTCTACTATTGTGTTCTTATATAACACACTCCCACTTAATTAGAGGTGCAAGAAAACTTTAGTTTCCCCATCAATGATTAATGTCCAACATCTGCCAAGAAACACCAGATTCAGCCTGAAATCCTCTATTCCTTATTCAAGATACAAAACAAAGGGCAACTCAACGTCTATCAAACAAAAGACACTCCATGCAGGTTCGGGAGAAGCACATTTAGGAATCATTTGTAGCCTTTAAAATCTTCTGGGATTATTAGCTCTTGTGTCCTAATTATGGTTAACTGTAATGAATCACAGTATCAATTTATTGATATATGTTTGTCTATCAATATATATCTTATGGGCTTATTTTTGCTTTTTGCTTTTCCCAATTTTCTTTTATTTAGTTTTTGTATTCTTTTTTCTTTGGTTTTTATTTAGGTAATTAAAAATACTACTAAAGTTGCTAAATACTGTTAGCAACAATTAAAAGTGACTATCAAAATTCAACTGGGAGTAAACCCCAATATTTATAGTGACTGTGCCTTATTGATCTAATTCGTAATTCGTAATTTAATAAGCTTATATGCCGCCCAATCCCGTAGGACTTGTGGCGGCTTACAAATACGAGATAAAATAAAATAACAAATAGGGGAGAAACGAAAAACAGTTTTAAAAACACAACAAGCTTAGCTGGGGGTTGGACCTGATTCATAGATCAACAGCCCCAGGCCTGCGGGAACAGCCAGGTTTTGGTGGCTTTTTGGAAGGCCGCGAGAGTGGGAAGGGTCCGGATCTCTGTCGGCAGATCGTTCCACAGAGCCAGAGCAGCTACAGAAAAGGCTCTCCCCCGAGGGGTCGCCAGCCGGCATTGTCCGGTCGACAGCACCCGGAGGAGGCCTAGCCTGTGAGTTCTTATCGGATCGGATCTAGCTTATCGGATCTAGCTTAGGGTGTCAAACTCAAGGCCTGCAGGCCAGATTTGGCCCATGGGGTACTAATGGAGCCACCCAGGAAACAACAATGGACCAGTCCACAGTGCCTCTGCCAGCATAAACAGAGCTTGGGACAGCTGCGTAGAGCCCTCCCAAGCTCTGTTTTTGGCTGCAACTACCTCCACAGCCCTCTGCCAGTGGAAACGAAGCTCTGGAGGGCCTTGGAAAGGCTCCATTTTTGCTGGCAGAGGGCTGCAGGACTGAGTTGGTCATGCCTACCATGGCCACGCCCACCATGGCCATGCCCACTCGAGGTCAAACCCAATCCTGATGCAGCCTCTAATGAAATTGAGTTTGACACCTCTGCTCTAACTAGAAAGAAATATGCCACTGTTTTCAAGAGAAGGCAGAAAGCCACAGCTTCATGAAGCATATTTAGAGCAGAATCTACAAAAGAATGGTCTAAAATAAAAATTAAATCTGGAGTCATAGTTGCTTATACTGTCTTACTTGCTTACCTAGTATCTCAAACCCGACGTATGTATTTAGCAATAGGGATAGCACTTAGACTTGTGTACCACTTCATAGTGCTTTACATCAGTCTCTAAGCAGTTTAAAGAGTCAGCGTATTGCCAACAACAACCTGGGTTCCCATATTACCGACCTTGGAAGGCTGAGTCAACCTTGAGCCTGGTGAGATTCAAACTCCTGGAGTGAGCAGTGAATTAGTCTGCAATGCTGCATTCTAACCACTGTGCCACCACAGCTCTTTGTTGGTTGGTTAGATTTTGTTGTGGTCCATCAGCGGCCAGTGGAGCTGGCAGCAGATTCGGACAGTGAGGAGGTTGGGGAGGAACATGGGCCAGTCCCAGAATCTGGAGGGCTCTGTGTCGGAGGCAGAGAGGGGACCGTATGCCAGTTATCAGCTGCCTTCAGAGTCAGACATCAGTGAGGCAGATGAACAGCTGGAGCCTGTTCCCAGTGTGCACGTGCACAGAGTTGTCAGATGAAGGGAACAACTAAAGAGCAGGGCTTGACTTGGGAGTAAGGCCAGATGATTAATGGCCCCTCCCAGAGGAAATAAAAGTGGAGCAAAAGGGGAGTGGAGTTTGCAGTAGACAATTAGCTCGCTAATTGGTTAGTGACTCTCCGAGACTCCTTGCCAAGTTCTCCAGATATTGGCAGTTCTTCAAGCCAGAAAAGGTGGGTCACCCTAAACCCTCCTTTGAAAGACTTTGCCAGCTATGAATGAGCAGAATTCGCTGTAAATTAATAAAAGGGTTTCTTGCCAGGACAAGGAGTTTGTTTACTGCTCTTGGGAAGCCTTGGTCAGAGCAGATTTATATGCCCATATAAATCCTGGTTTATTAGATGTATGTAGTTGCCCGTATTTGTTGGTTTGTTAGATTTATAGAGTTGCCCATTTCACCAAAAATGGCTGCAGGTGGTGTACAATAATCCAAAAATGTAATAGAACAATGCATATATTAAAAAAATCATAGAAACATGTGATTGCATTGTATATTATATAAATTATATTCATATGTTACGGAAACCAAAAGGGATTAAACTAACCAAACCTTGTTTGGGGGGGGGGGCAATGTTACATCTACAGCCATATTAAATTGCAGTATATGAGAAGGTAACCCACAAGTTTACAATAGTCCTTGACTTACAACCACAATGGGGACTAGAGACTCCATTGCTAAGGCAGCAGTTGTTAAATGAATCATGCCTGATTTTAAATCTTTATTATCAAACTTTATTATCAAGGAAATCACTGCAGTTAAGGGAATCCTGCGGTCATTAAGCAAATCCATTTCCTCATTGATTTTGCTTGTCGGAAAGCTGGCTGGGAAGGTCACAAATGAAGATCATATGACCTCAGGATACTGCAGCCATCATAAATACATGCCAGTTGCCAAGCATCTGAACTTTGATCACGTGACCCTGGTCATAAGTGCAAGGACTGGTCATAAGTCACTTTCATCTCTGTTGTTATAACTTCAAATGCCTGTAAGTAGAGGATTACCTTGAAGAAATCAAATCCTTAGGTGAACAACTGTTTACTTCACTCTTCCACAGCTGACTGTTATCTTTGTTCAAATTTAAAACATTTACGTGATTTACAAGAGAAATCAGAATATCTTTCATAATTCCAAACAATCATGTAACTTCAGCAATTGAGACATGCAAAATATAAAAGGAGAAACCAATATCAAATTTCACTGGACACACAAACAAACACACACACACACACACACACACACACACTTACCTTATTTACAAGAGGTCCGATGTATGTGAGAGTTTCTCTCTATGATTGTGCAACTCTCTCTTCATGATCTGCTTGTCTTTCTGACATCACTCACTTCAGTTAAAACCCAAAGGATTCCTGTAGGATTTATCATGCCACCCATGCAGTTTTTTCAGATCAGGAAGCAGTAATAGCCAGGGAGGCTGCAAAATAATGGAGAGGACAAAGTCATAGGAAAACAACAGTTGCAGCTACATCTTTTGCCATTGAAGAGCACAAGTGTTCATTAAAAAAGGAATATAGATCATTTTGTCTTCATATACAAAAACCTGCTTTGGGGCCCATCAGGAAAGATACAGCTGTTTTAAAGAGCTGCAGGCAAGCAGTTCTGTGCCAAAATATGCCATGGTTCTTTTCTAGTGGGAAGATGAAAGGAGGGAGTTTCTTTTGTGACCTCTTAATGTCTATTGGTCGTTCCTTCACCATACATGCCCTTAACTGCAGATGCTATGCAGGCTACCTCATAAATTCTGAAGCGCATTTTTGCTTTTGAGTTCAAAATGCTACATAGCCTTCTCTTGGATGAAATCACAGTAGAATTTCATAACCAGAGGTCAGTTTCACATAATTTTACCACTGGTTCGCTGCGCACCGAAATGTGAGTGCATGCTTTCTGTGCATGCGTGCATGGCCACTCCCAGTTCACTCAAATCAATCCAAATACTACCACTGTTCATAACTTTCCCTAAATTAACCGGAAGCTTCCGGTGCTTTAAAAATGGACTCTCACTGAATAATTATATAAACTATTATATAACATATGAAGCAGGTTCTAACTAATATCAGTCTGAATTTAAATTCATTTTTCCTTGATCGTGTGGTATCAAACCAAAGACCCATTTAATAGATCATCAGGCTTTCCACAGAAGCCAGGTTTTAAAAAATGCATTAGAGAAATCCACTAAGAACACCTGAACGCTGCAATCTTACCACAGTTCAGTTTGAAATTAAGCCTTCTGATTCAGTTTAGGTAGTTATTATCTAGATGATCCCTAGGTGGCATCAGCGTCATACAGGAAAGCCTTCTTTGTTGCCATCTAGTGGTCATCTCAGATTTTTGCAGCCTAGCTATGGTAGCTCCAACTGTGCCACATGAACTATCTATCATCATCATTATTATTTTATGATTATTTTTTAAGATAGGGAATAGAAACAAACTTCCCTTTTCTCTTAGCGTTTGCTATATCTAGAATTTCTTCTCTAGGACCAAGATAACTTTCCCATCAGAGAGTTCAATATAGTGTTGTTTTTAAAGAATGTTCATATGTCCATTAAAATATTATCAAAATACTTCTTCACTGACCGATAAAGTGGTCAACTTTAATTTTATTCTGTTTCTTCTTTTCTCTCACATTTCTCCTGTACAGTCAAATTTTGGGTCTAACCTTAAATGTTTTGGGGGTTGTTGTTGAGTCTATAAGAAAAGCCATGCAAAGATTTGTGGACATTTCTCCTAAGCTATACATATAATTCATTGTTCTTATTCTATACAATCATAGTTAAACACAGCCAATTGGAGAAGCTATTTTCACCAATAGCATAGTGTTATTTTTCTGAAGATTATTCATATTTTCATCTTTATTTTTGGTTCAGAAAACCACAGTGAAAGATAAGGACTTTCTGTTTTCCATACTGACTGAGGAACTGTGAATTAAATACCAATTAAAGTGTCAACTACATTTCTGCATATCCCTAAAATATAGTCAGTGATTTTTAACTGAAAGAAGGAAAATACCAGTTATCAACTAAGTTATTCTCTTAGAGCTCAGCATGGTTTTTTCTTATATTACATTTGTTTCTTTAGCACATTTATATCCTGATTCTATCCCAACACATTCAAAGCACAATGTCAATGCATGTCTCCTGCAGTCAGTGCAGGAGATGCCAGAGACGAAGAAAAGGAACTGGAAACAAATCACGAAATATTGCAACCTGGCCATCGAAACTACACGATTTTGGATGAAGCATGTAACAGTGATATACCCATTGTCATTGGGGGACTTGGTACCATGTCCAAGAATTTACAAAATACATCATAAAATTGCAGCTTCCTGCAATAACACCAGCAGAACTACAAAAAAAACTGTGCTAGTCAGAACATCGTACATCTTAAGTAGGTATTTAGTCAGTACCTAGGATTCCGGCAGCAACCCATATCAACTATCAGCACCAGTCAAGTAATATGTATGATGCATTTTTGAATGTTCAGTTGACTGAGTTTCATTCTTTAATGAAATAATAATAATAATAATAAAAGTATTGATAATAATTAAAAATTATTAATAATAAATATTATTATCAATCAGAAATAGAAATCCAATCATTGACAAACACAGTCCGAGTATTCAGCACCGATATTTCAATGCAGTTTGGCATGGAAAAAGCGCCACTGTATCTATAAAAAGGGGCAAAATCACTGCATGTGAGGGAATTAAAATGCCCAATGGCCAACTAATTAAATGCAATGAAAATGAAGCCTACAAATACTTAGGCATTCTGCAGTTGGATAACATCAAGCATGGAGAAGTAAAAACTATTGTCAGGTGAGAGTACACCAACAGAGTTAGGAAAATTTTGAAATCTAAATTGAATGGTGGAAATACAATCAAGGCCATAAATACCTGGGCAATACCAGTTATAAGATACACAACTATAGTTAACTGGACACAAGCTGATTTGGACATTTTGGACCAAAAAACCAGGAAACTAATGACAATTCACTACAGTTTACATCCACGTGGTGATACTGATAGATTATATCTGCCCCGAAAATCAGGGAGCAGAGGATTATTACAAGTGAAGCAAACAATTGAAGAAGAAAAACATGCACTGGCTGATTATTTAAAAGAAAGTCAAGAACATCTATTAATCGAAGTAAAGAACAAAAATCTACTGAAGGCCCAACAGACGAAACAAGAGTACAGAAAAGGTGTGATAAAATCAAGAATGGAGAGTTGGCAGAACAAAGAACTGCATGGCCAATTTCTGGAAAAAAATAAATGATAAAGTGGACAGTGAACAAACTTGGTTATGGTTAACAACAGGTACATTAAAGAAAGAAACAGAGTCACTAATCCTGGCTGCACAAGAACAAGCTATCCGCACAAATGCCATTAAGAAAAAAATCGAAAAATCTTCTGATGATGCCAAATGCAGACTTTGCAAAGAAGCTGATGAAACTGTTGATCACATACTCAGCTGCTGTAAAAAAATATCACGCAGACTGATTATAAATTGCGGCACAATTTAGTAGCACAAATGATCCATTGGAATTTGTGCAAAAATTATAATATTAAAACAACAACTAACTGGTGGGAACATGCCTTAAAAAGTCACCGAAAATCAGATGGTCAAGATCTTGTGGGATTTCCGTATACAAACGGACAAAATACTGGCGCATAATACACCAGACATCACACTGGTTGAGAAAAATAAGGTCACAATCATAGACATCGCAATACCAGGTGATAGCAGGGTCGCCGAGAAGGAACATGAAAAAATTGCAAAATACCAGGACTTAAAAATCGAAATTCAACGACTATGGCACAAACCAGCAGTGGTAATTCCAGTGGTAATTGGCACACTGGGTGCTATTCCAAAAGCACTGGAATTACATTTAAAAGAGTTAAAAATTGACAAAATCACCATCAGTCAAATGCAAAAAGCCGCACTGCTTGGAACTGCACGCATATTACGAAAATACGTTACAACGTCCTGGGCCCCGGGTGGGGCCCGACTAGTAACCAATGCCAAATATGGTGAAACAACTGGCCGCTGTGATACAATTGTATAATAATAACAATAACAATAATAATACAACGCTGGAGAAGGTTTGAAGAATCGGAAGAAAATAGCAATAGGGAAAAAAGGAATGTGATGAAAATTTGTACCTGTTTGTTTACATTATGAGCTGATCTCGGCTTTTCTATCTTGAATTCTATTGTATTGCACAAAATGTGTGTGTGTAGATATAAATTTGTACATGGAAGAACTATCAAGGAGTTAAAGTTTGCAGGTCATTATTATATTTTTATCTCTCTCACATACACACACTTTTCCCATTGTCTTCAACTCCCTTTCGCCTTAATCCACCTGTGTGTTCCTCTTAAATCAGTACTCTTATTCCAATTTACTAGGTACACCACTAAGCTACAGAGAATTATGGAGGGAAGCCAAGACAGAGTTCCCCACCCCCATTTTTTTCCTCTTGATAAGCAAAGCATAGATTGATTTTCTGCGGAATGATGTGAAAGGAGGTGGCATAAGAAACAGGTTTTCCCGAAGAATATGAGAACGTGCAAGAAGATGTAAAGAACCCCTTAGGGAGGCTGGGGCTCCATTACATGACATTCCAAGGCAGGTGTGCTCTTACATGTTGTGTGTTCCTTTACATGTGGCCAACAGAGAGACAGAACACTAACAATTACTTTTTATTTAACTAGCACCAAAAAATTAGTGAACTCTTCAGTTCCTTGAATCAACTGTTCATTTGTTGGGGAAAAGTTTTGTTTTGGAGTGTCTCTTTCGACTAAACATTCCATTTTAAACCTAAAAATTATTTCCTTCCTTTTCTTCTTTCTGTCATATGTTGCAAACAGCACATATGGTACAGCTATGGAGGAGAGAAGGTACAATCAGAAGCAAAGTTATACAAAATGACAATCCTGCTGAGGAGAAATGAGAAGTCGGGATGTTGACCCAGGGAAAGCACCAACAAAGTAAAGCTATGGTGGCCTGAGGGCCTGTAAGCTGACAAGGGAGATGCAGAGTTCAGTAGGACTTGGGTAAGTGCACAGCAAAGCTAGAATTAAAACTATACTGCTAGAAAGGTTGATTGTATATCTAGAAGAGGATAGCCCCCAAAACAAAGATGGCACTCATAGAGAAGCAGTCCCATTGACAACTTTTGTTGAGTTTAGACAAAATGGATGAAAATCATATTAGGACTCCTCTGAGAGAGAGAAGCTGGAGAGATAAGTTAGTATTTCTGAGTTGGATGCCTACTATGAGGGACAGAAATGTGTGTAGTGGCCCGCCAGCGGAACTGGCAGCAGAGTCAAACAGTGAGGAGGTTGGGGAGGAGCATGGGCCAGTCCTGGAGGTTGGGGCCGAGGGCTCTGCATTGGAGGCAGAGATGGGGCCGAGGCCATCTGGCTATGATCAGGTGTTTACAGAGGTAAACACCAGTGAGGCAGAGGACAGCTACAGCCTGTGTGTGCATGCGCAGAGCTGCCAGAAGAAAAGGACAACTCAGAAATCATGGTAGAGTTCAGTGGTGAGTGACAACCGGTACGCCCCGGTATGGGTGTACCAGTGCCTGCTGAGAGTACCAGGTAGCAATAGCAATAGCAATAGCAGTTAGACTTATATACCGCTTCATAGGGCTTTCAGCCCTCTCTAAGCAGTTTACAGAGTCAGCATATTGCCCCCAACAACAATCTAGGTCCTCATTTTACCCACCTCAGAAGGATGGAAGGCTGAGTCAACCCTGAGCCGGTGAGATTTGAATAGCCGAACTGCAGAACTGCAGTCAGCTGAAGTAGCCTGCAGTGCTGCATTTAACCACTGTGCCACCTCGGCTCTTAGGTACCATTCCAGTACGGTGCTCCGGAGGGCCCAACTGCCCGCCCGCTCTCCTTATCTCTATTTGAGCTGACCGGAGCATTTGCACACGCGTGCAGTGTGCATGGCGCCTGAACGATGCACCAAGCAGCTGGAGTGTCATGGGCAGTGGGTACGCATGAGCGCACTGCACGTGCATGTGGTTGATGCCCAGCCCCATTGCAGCGTACTGGTTGCAATAGGATCCAGAACCTACCACTGTTAGACTTGGGAGTAAAGTCACAGGTGGAAGGTGATTGGCCCCTCCTATAGAAAATAAAAGAGGAATGAAAGGGGAGTGGGCTTTTGCAGGAAATAATTTGTTTATTCGGTGATAAGATTCATTTCAGGAGTATGAAGATCTGTCCATGAATCTCAGATACTGTGTGCCTAGTCTCTCCTTGCACAGCACCTCATTTGGAAAATATTTACATGGCAATTTTCCAAGATAGATAAGGTCTGTAGTCATAAATTCACCTTTGAAAGATTGTTTGACCTGAAGAAGAGTAGTTCACATTTATTTAATAAAAGGGATTTTGTCTGGACCAGAACTCTGGCTCGTGCTTTTAAGGGAAGCCTAGATCAGAACATTGTGACACAAGCCTAACCATAATCTGGGAATTAGTGGAGACTGAATCACCCCACAAAAGAGAACAAGAGTCATGATAGATAGTTAAAGATGGACTTCTCTTCAGAGAATCTCTCCTGGTGGGCAGAGGAAGAAATATGGAGCAGTTTGTAGTAGAGGTGGGTTTCTGCCAGTTCCACCCGGATCGGGCGAACCGGTAGTGGTGGCGGCAGGAGGCTCCCCCCACCAACGCATGCCCAGAAGTGTCTCACATGCACACACAAGCAAACCAATAGTAAAAAAAAATGGAAACCCATTTATCCAGTTTCACCTGAGCCTGCTAAGCCTGGCTCATGGCCACCCAAGTTGACATGTGGGAGTGAATAAAACCAGAGACCCATCCAAAACTTCTACTAAGGATATGGGAAAAATGTTAACTGCCTATGTGAAACTCTGGGACTTGGGGAATTGCTATGATAAGACTAAAGCTACTTTACATCCATTGCCAATAACAAAGATTCCCTTCCAGTGAGCAGTGAGAACTATTTTGGGGCCAATCCATCCAGAGACAAGCAGCATGCCTCAGCACGAGTACATTATGACCTTGAGCCACATAGATGTCAAGTCCATGAATCAGTCTTTAATGGATCTATCTGCTAGAACAACCTCACCAATTGAGGTTTCTATAGATGCTGGCATGAACTTGTCAGGGATAATAACAAACCTGTGGGCTGCACATGGGGGTTGAACCTCTAGTTTTAGTACATTATCATCTTCACCAATTAAATGGCCTTGAAGAAAAGATGAATTAAATTTGGGAAACCATGATTTGCAAGTCTGTTAATGAACAATTGCTATCCCAGTTACAGTTTACATTCTAGGTAGTTATCATACCCAAAACTTGATTCTTTAATTTTAAATCAGTTCAGCAGCATCAGTGAAAAGTAAGAAAACTTCCAACCCAGATAGATACTCTGGATTTTTTCAAGAAAAGTACTTCTTAAGACAGGGATGTCAAACTTGATTTCATTGAGAGCCACATCAGGGTTGTGTTTTACCTTGGGGGGGAGGGCTGGGGGGGGGGCATGGCCAGCTTGACATCACTTGTCGAGGCTTCGAGGCTTCGTTTTGGCCATGACAGCCTCCTGCATCCCTGTGCCAGCAAAAACCGAGCTCAGAACACATGGCCTGGCTAGGCTCCATTTTCAGCTGCGACAGCCTCCTGCAGCCCTCTGCAGGCTTCCCCAAGCTCTGTTTTCACTGACAGAGGCACCGTGGGATAGTCCTTCGCTGTTTCCAGGGTAGCCCAGCAGGCTAGATCTAAGACCCCATGAACCGGATCTGGCCCATGGGCCTTGATTTTGACACTCCTGATCTTGCACAATCCTTGGAGGTCAACACCTGATACAAAAGCTGCAAAAGTCAGGTGGGTGAACCTTGGGCTCGTCATTCTCTTTCACCTCACAGGGTGGTTATTGTGAGGCAAATAGGAGGAGGAAGGAATATAAGGTATGCTTGCCACCTTGAGTTATTTATAAAAATAATAAAAGCACTAGAGATGATAGGATAGATAGATGATAGATAGATAGATAGATAGATAGATAGATAGATAGATAGATAGATAGATAGATAGATAGATAGATAGATAGATAATGGGTGGGTGGGTGGGTGGTGGATTGATGGATGGATGGATGGATGGATGATAGATAGATAGATGATAGATAGATAGATAGATAGATAGATAGATAGATAGATAGATAGATAGATAGATAGATAGATTATGGGTGGGTGGGTGGTGGATAGATGGAAGGATGGAAGGATGGATGGATGGATGGATGGATGGATGGATGGATAGATCGATTGATCGATCGATCGATCGATCGATAGATAGATAGATAGATAAAAACAAGCACACTATGAAGTACTTTGTTATATCTGTTCATTATATTGATAACCCATCTATTATCTTCGCACTTAGGGCAGCTTTCTTTGATATAGGTTGGGAGGAAAGAGAGGAAATTGAGCTAGTGAGCTTCAAAATGGTTCATTTTACCATCTTTGGATCACCATTATTTTATTTTTCCCCCTTTTGGGGAAAGTTGTTATATGAGCCCACTTCTAGAAAGGGCTGCTCATCTATAACTTCAGTAGCAGGAGTTTTGTCAGGAGTTTTGTCAGGAGTTTTGTCAGGAGTTTTGTCAGGGGAGGTGGGGTTAGGATATTTGCATGTAGAAAATTTGATTTGGTTCAAATCATGATTTGGCAAATGAAAAATCAGTCAAGATTCTTCTCAGATGAACTTACAAATTTAAGCCATTTATTTCCCCTACTCAGAATAATTTGGAGGTCAAGAAAAAGCCATATTTTTTTCTATTTGACAAAATTGTATTAAATTTCAGACATCCCTTTTGCTTAAGAACACCAAGCCTGCAAAATTAAAATAGTGTCTGTGTGTGCGTGTGTGCACACCTACATATACTAAACACTTTTAAAATATTGTGGATTTCTCCCCATTTTTATGTGTATCTGCCTATCTTGGTTCACATATTTCTCAGCAAACTTGATTAAAATTTGCTGAGACTTTTTCTGAAGAGATCAGCTCTGCAAAATTCCATGTGAATTGTTCACATTCATCCTTTAGATTATTTTTTTAAGTTACATTTGTCTCATGATGAATTTTCTTATGCATATGACATTCAACCTACAACTACCTCCATTAAGAAACTGCATAATTTTATAAGAGTAAATCAAAGAGTTAGGAAATTATGATGGATGAAAATCAGTTTAATTTTATGTCAGGTAATGAGGATTTAATAGTTGCCAGCTAATGTAAGGTTATAAGCTCTAAACTCTAAGTTGAGGCAATGAGGATGATTCATCAATATAGGTATAGCCTCTTTAAGACTCTGATGGGGTCCACACAAGTCATTTACCTTTTTAAGAGATGTCTACATATAGCAGGCCATTAGAGGGCGTTTCTCTCTCTCTCTTGTCCTGTATCTCATTTCTCTCCTTGTGTTCCTAGCTGAGTGATAAGGGATTTATCTCCGTGTATATGTCTGTATATATTTGTATATAAACCACTATTAATTGTCTAAAGGCTTTGTGTGCTGTGTTTTGCTCTTGGATTTATCTCATAATAATAGTCATGCTGCCAAAACTCTGACATTTTATTGTTTGTTTTCTCCTATATTGGCATCACAGGAAGTGTAGTAGTCAGTGATGGATGTGGGACAATTGAAATGAAGCATTTGTGTAAATTCCTCATTTGCACACCTGGAATACCATACACATTTTTAAGAACTTAGGTACATGTCAGTGGTAGGTTCTGGATCCTGTTGCAACAGGTACACTGCAACGGGGCCCGGGGTCCACTATATGAACATGTGCAACACGCACGCAGCACTCACATGTGTACTTACTGCCCGTGATGCTCCAGCTGCTCAGTGGAGTGTCACGCAGGCACTGTATGTTCCGTGCACTTGCGCGAAAGCCCTGATCGGCTCAAATAGCGGTAAGAAGGCGAGCGGGTGGGCCCTCTGGAGCACCGTACCAGAATGGTACCTGGTGCTCCCAGCAGGCACCAGTACACCCATACCAGGGCGTACCGGTTGTATCCCACCACTGGTACATGTGATTTAAAAGCTCAGCAAGAAAAAGGATGATTCTAAACAGATAAGTGATCTCTCTCCCTCCCTCTCCCCCACTCTCTCCCTCCCTCTCCCCCACTCTCTCCCTCCCTCCCTCCATCTCTCCCTGTTTCTTTCTCTACTTCCCTCCCTCCCCCCTTCCCTGCCTGCCTCCTTCTCTCTCCTTAATAGGATTTGGTGTTTCTGTACCTGCAAAGTAGAAAAAGGAAACGAAAGCATTGAGGACAATTGGAAGTTATTTTTTTTGTGCTGCTAGAAATTAATACAGAGCTAAGTGACTTCTTCTGGATATTCTATTTCTTTCCCCACCAGTCAACCTTCTTGTTCTCTCCTTCACATATATTTCCATGGATCATATGCCGTTCCATGTATGAAGCAGAATAGGGATTGGACAAGATGATTTCCAACATCTCTTCCACCTCTCATGTGCTACACTCCCATCTTTTGACAAAAAGCCTGGGCTGAAATCTCCCAGTGATAGAAACTCTAACAATACTTTCAGAAAACCGAGTCTCTGTGGCACAGTGGTTGGAGTGCAGTACTGCAGGCTACTTCTGTTTATTGCCAGCTGCCTGCAATTTGGCAGTTCAAATCTCACCAGGCTCAACGCTGACTCAGCCTTTCATCCGTCCGAGGTGGATAAATAGAAGAGCCAGATTGTTTGGTGTGGGGGGCAATATGCGGACTCTGTAAACTGCTTAGAGAGGGCTGCAAAGCACTTCGAAGCAGTATATAAGTCTAAGTGCTAGTGCTTAGTACTAATGGTCCAAAGTAAATGTAAACAAAATCTTCTTCAGAAATAAGAGTTTGATTTCCGAAGATTACATGGTGATTACTAGTTTTACATTTTAAGGACACAGGAGTATCTTTGGGGTCCAGGGCATCTTTTATCTAACTCAACCTTCTCCAACCTGGCACCCACCCAAATGTTATGGAACTACAGCTTCCAAAATTCACAGCTGAGGTAGCCAAGATGTTGCTCTGCAAGGCTAGCCGGTGACTTAATTCTCCAAGTGTTCTCTATTTGTTGCCCAAATATTGTGCTGTTACTATTTGAAGAGGGGTGAGGGATGAGATCCAAAGCAAAACAAAAAGACAATCCAAATATATTGTTATTGATCCAGCTCACTCAGCAGTCTGCAATCTCCTCCAGGATGAAGAAGTCCATCCAAAGAAATGCAATTTCCAGTTACCAAAGATCTCTTGTCTTAACCAGACATATCTCCTCTCCTCTTAATTGAATTGGTTCGATTGCCATTTAGATGATGCAAAGGGAGGACCTAAAATTTCTTTCTTCCCAGCAGATGGGGAAGGAGGGAGAGAGCCAGAAATTGATCTGTGGTCTGTGTTCCACATTGGGGGCAGGGGAATGTTCAGCTATTGAATCTGAGGAATAGGTAAGATGAGAAATGGAAGATACAATGCATTTCAAATTGCCTTCTTCCCTTCCATATTGCAGGGAACTAACACATGCACCTTAATAGAAATGTTTTTATGGAAGCCAACACTTGCAATGAAAGCATTACAGGTAGTCCTCGACTTACAATCATTCACTTAGTGACCATTCAAAGTTAAAATGGCACTGAGAATAGTGGCTTATGATCATTTTCCACACTTATGACCATTGCAGCATCCTCATGGTCATGTGATTTACATTCAGACCCTTGACAACTGACTCACATTTATGACGGCTGCAGTCTTCAGGAGTCATTTTGCTACCCTCTGACAAGCAAACCCAGGTTCACTTAACATCCATGTTATTAATTTAAGTAATATACAGTAATTTGCTTAACAAATGTGGCAAGAAAAATTGTAAAATGGGACAAATTCACTTAACAAATGTTTAACTTGATAACATAAATTTTGGGACTCAATTGTGGCCATAAGTTTATTGTTTATTCTCTTGAGTCTTCTCAGAATTACGTTCTATGAAGTTCAGTCAAGTTGTTTGATTTGGGAACTCTCTACCTTTGACAGTTAAGTCTTGATGCCAAATGAATGACACAACTTAGAACTCATCTAAGCAGCAAAAGGGCTCCTTTCTTCCTAACTGAGCCAAGATTTATCTATGACTTATTTAGTTCTCTATTCCCAAGGCACAAGGCACCACAAACTAGAGCAGCCATCCTTTCCCACAATTCTCCTAACCAGGTTGATTAAAGATATAGCAGTTCCCTTTATACAGTCTAAACTTGGTTAGCACTTCCCTAAATTCTTTTTGTGCTTTGCATGTGAGCATAAGAGAACAGCCACATTAGTCTATGTTGGCAAAAATAATAATAATATCTGAATGAATCTGTTAAGACCTTTTTGGATGAATAGATTTTAAAAAAAGAAATCAACTTTTGGGAGCAATTGGCTTTTAGTAAGATTTTCTAATCAGGAAAGGTGCGATCAGATTCAGTTTTGCTTTTTGCCAGGTTTTGCGGGAGGCACGATCCCAGATAACTTGATTATTCAAAGCGCAGGAATTAATTCTGGGGCGAATGAAACCTACTGTGGGCACTCGGGATTTAGTTCCGCCGCTCCCCCCACCCTCCCCCGAGAAGGACCAATAAAAAGGTATCTGCAAGGGAGGCGATCTGATTCCCCCTCCCCGGTCCCTTAAAGCAGCAAAGCCAGGCCTTCACAAGAGTCCAGGTGGTGCGTTTGTTGTCGGCCCCGTCTGCGAGGTGTGGCGGCTCCCGGCCTGGCAGGTCCGAGAGCCGCCAAGGGACCCGGGGGAGGGCGGGGAGGGGGGAGTCTCTCGAAGAGCCGATCCCAAGGCGAGATAAGGAGCCGCCGAGTCACCGGCCCTGTCTAGACTTTGGACCTCACACCAGTCAAACCGGAGCTGTTTGGATTAGCCTGGAGAGATCGACCAACCTGAGCGAGCCCCTCCCCCAGTTGCTCCGGCGTCTGAGGACTCGGAAGGGAGAGGGCGATCGCGCCGGGTCTGGAAACGCCGGCTTCTGCACCCACTCACCCCCGCCAGGGTCTCTCTCTCTGTGTGCGTGTGTGCGTCTGTCTGTCTCTTTCTGTGTGTGTGTCTGTGCCTCTGTGTGTGTCTCTGTCTCTCCCTCTGTGTGTGTTTCTCTCTCTCTCTCTGTGCCTCTGTGTGGTTTGTTTGTCTGTCTGTCTGTCTGTCTGTCTGTCTCTATCTCTGTGTGTGGTGTGTGTCTCTCTCTCTTTGTGTCCTTCTCTCTGTGTGTGTGTCTATCCCTCTGTGTGTGTGTATGTGTGTGTCCCCCCCATCTCTCTCTCTCACACACACACACAAAAACACCGTTTCCTTCCTGCCATCTCGCCCCAGGCCAGGCACTTCTACTGCGAAGCAGCCGACCGCAACAGAGCGCAGAGAGCGCGCGGCTTCTCCCGTTCAGACGAGACCAGGAATACCTGGAAAGAAAGAGCTGGGAAAGAGAAGGCGGGGGGGGGGTAACCTTTCTTGAGGGGGTGGAGACGTTTAGGAGGCCTATATAAGTATCAAAACGCCAAGCCGGGATGAGGATGACTAATCCAGATGGGTTGAAAACATTTCGGGACAAACCGCGCAATTTAAGACTGAATTAGTCAAGCGGAACAAGTTAAGAGAATTTTAAGAGCGGCCAAACTCAAACAGGTCGCAAGTCCCCTTTTACGTTAAGGGGAAAGGGTAGCTTTTAAATAGCTTAAATAGCCTCCCCACCCCGTTTTGAAACCACGGAGCCAATGCTGTTTCTGATATAATTCTAATAAAGATGATGAGGAAATGAGCCCATTTGAACAGTCCCGCTGAGAGAAGACAACCATTTAAACTTTTTATCCATGGGGACGGTAAAGACGCGCCCTGCTTGAATTCCTTCAGGTTGTTTTCACGCCGTTGAAGATAAACTGGGCCGAGAAATAAACCTCACTTCCACTAAAAAAAAAAAAAAAATGGAAAGAAGAATTAAAGATCAAATCTAAGCAGAAATCCACTGTGAACCTCGTGATTTCAAGAACACACAATTACTAAGCCGCCATTTGTTTTACTGGATTGTTAAACGGTTGGCTGCGTTTCTACCATACAAGAAACCGCGATTTCTCAGCTACGACGACTGGATTCACACGACCACACCGAGGAAAAACAGCGTGAATCTGACCACTGGGCCTAAGCGTCTTTTTCCCTATGGGGGCGTCGGATTGCCACTTTACACGCCCCAGGCTAAAACTAAACCCAAAGACGGCCAGCAGACTTGTTCCTATTCGGATTGACGCTCCGGATGCGAGGTGGTAGCCGGAGATAGTGGGAATTGAAGTCCTGGATCTCGGCGGGTAACGGCCTGAATAGGAATCCAGCAGAGCGTCTTTTGGGAATCTCCTTAGGGTAGGGGTGTCCAAAGTTGGGAACTTTAAGACTTGTGGACTTCAACTCCCAGAATTCCCCAGCCAGAATGGGGAATTCTGGGAGTTGATGTCCACAAGTCTTAAAGTTCCCAACTTTGGACATCCCCGCCTTAGGGAGAGCAGACTCAGCGGAGGCCCGGCTATTTTTGGAAGCACTTTTTTCGCGTTTAATGCCAGGGTCATCGCGGGGTAGAGCCCCGCGCCAGCGCTCGGGCCCGGATGGAAGGGTCCGGAAGACCTCCTACCGATCCCGCCCGATCCCCTCCCCGCCTCCCTCGTCCGTCTCACCCACCTCCCTAGTTTCCCCCGCCGTTGGTTGAAGCGAGAGATCTTCCTTCGTCCCACTTTACCCGCGACGCTGCTGAGGCCCGGGGCGGCGTTTGTGGCGCCTGGACTCCTTTTCAGTCGCTCAAGCTCTGTTATCAAGATAACGACGCGAAGGAAAACAAGCCGCGCTGAAGCGGATCTCCTCTCCCAGCGCCCCGCATTCATGCCTCGCGTCCAGCCCCTCCCACCCGAGCAATTGGCCTGGTCTCTTGGAAAGATTTACCCCCCCCCCATTTCTATTTTGATTAGGCGGGGGTGATGATAAATCCCACCCCTCCCCGCCCGGAAAACAAGGCAAACAGACGAGGCTGTGGATCGATCTCTCTTCCTTGCGTTGGACGGGACCAGTTCGATTGGCAGTCTCTTTTCTTCAAACCTCTTTCTTTAAGTTTGAAAAATAGTTCTTCCTTGTTTATGTAAAACAGATATAGCTTGTTAGGCATGGGTCCCAAACATCAATGGATTACGGGTTTAAATGCCTTTTTTTTTTTTTTTTGGCTCTTGATCCTTTTTGGGGGAAAAAGGGCCGAAGAAAAATCTGCGCACAACCTAGCAGAGTTTGGGAACTGCCACGCTGCAGTTTGGATAACTACCCGGCCAAAATGTTGTCATATTGATTTTAATGGAACTGCAGACCGGTGAAAAACCCACGCCTTGAAATGAAAACAGAAACAACCTCTTCACTTAGGTCTCTGAAGTTTTTCGGAAGGAAACAAATAAAATGAATTACAATTAAGATAAATGAAAATAAAACTGCATGGTAAGGGGGTCCAATATCTTGCAGACATCCAAGGCTGAAATCCATCGCTATAGTATGGAAATTCTCCATCTATGGAGTACTTGGCGTTCGTGAGAACCCCCTGCTCGTTTAAATTAAACTTGGATTATTTATCCAATTCATGCCACGATCGAGACACATTAAGAATAACAACAAAGCAAACAGTTCGCCTACAATTAAAGCAGGCTGAAGTTAGAACGGTAAAACTGAGGTCCTTCAACTCGAGATAAAAAGAAAGCCTGCTGCAATAAAAATCAAATTGGAGGGCTCAGCAGGAGACCTGTCTCCAACCTCTGCTCCTTGCTTCGGGATCTTATTGGATTGTGTAGTCTCAGCCTACTTGGTCCATCTAACCCAGATTTCTCCATCTTTTCCCTTCCACACACCCCAGCTCACCATGACAGGAACTAGCAAGTTATAATGAGGAATCAGTCACCCAACACACAAAGCACCCTAATATTGAGCTAACCCCAACCATGTTCCTCCAGAAGTAGACCTACTACTAGGAAGGAAGGAAAGAAGGAAGGAAGGAAGGAAGGAAGGAAGGAAGGAAGGAAGGAAGGAAGGAGGAAGGAAGGAAGATCTCTTTCATGCCCCACAACCCCACCCCACGCTAAAGATGTTCTGGATTGCAGTGGCAAATCTTCAAGTTTCTAACCCCACTACTTTATTTTGAAGGAGAAACACATCTTCAAGAAACCACAATTCTGAATGGATAGAATGCAGCACTGCAGGCTACTTCTGCTGCCTGCCAGCTGCCTGCAATTTCGCAGTTCGAATCTCACCAGGCTCAAGGTGGACTCAGCTTTCCCTCCTTCTGAGGTCTGTAAAATGAGGACCCAGATAATTGCAGGCAATATGCTGACTCTCTAAAAACTCCTTTGAGTGGGCTGTAAAGTACTGTGAACCTGTATATAAGCCTAAGTGTTATTGCTATTGTCTCCTTGGGACTGTTTTGCTATCCCTTGCTCTGCTTAAGATGGTCTTAGATAAATGTATACTATGAATCTTGTTGCTATTTTTCAAGATGCTTGTTTTTTTCAGGCAAAGGTAATAGCGTTTGACCTGATTCAGAGGACACCATGTCTGAAGAAGTTTCCTTAGAGTTAAGGTAATTACCAAGCATGACTAACGCTCTAAGCACACTTCTTTGGGAGCAAACGCTGTGGCACCCAATGAAACATTGTCAAGAACAGAGAGGGATTAGTAGCTTTGGTTTCTACTCTATTTACATTTACATATACATTAAATTCATCTCTACACTGAATTTAAATACTTTGGGGGGGTGGTCTTATTTCCTCATAGGTGAACACAGCACTGCAGCTTTAGACAACTAATATCAGCACTGAAACCATATTTTTAGATGACATTGATCTTTGATGGCTGAAATGCTTGAAATGAAATCTTTTCTAGGAAAATTTTTCACTACAGGGAAACAGCAGCTGATGAATCCAACACACTCACCTGAAACTGAAATATAGTTGCTGTCCAACAATGCACGTAAAAGTGGTCCAGCTTTACAAGGTTATTTTAATCAAAGCCAATTTTTTTGGGGGGGGCTCCCTTCATTTTTCATTTTTGCATTTTCCCTTGAATTTTTCATATTATCATCTTTGGATTATCTCCCGACCTTCTGTGTATTCTGAATACTCTTCATTATTTCATGGCATTGTTATTCTAGAGTTACTTTTCTACAACAAATTCCCTAGAATTCAGCATAATTCTTTTTGAAGATAGAAACCCCACTCTATTTAGCTAAAAAGCAATAAGGGATCAAAGCCTCCCACCAAAAAAGCCATATAAAAACACTGGGAATGTCCCTTGCTGTTTATTCTCTCTCCTAGCATTTCAGGACAACATAGTGATAATAACAAAATAAGAATGTTTTCAGAGTGAATTCAATCTAAATGTAGTTTTGGTAGCTATAATTTGGAAAGCCCTGGCTTGCTGTTGCTTTCTCTCAGATGAGTTTTCAATTTCTTCATCTGTCCTATAAGCTAGGGAATTCCAAATGATATTTCATTGAATTATTAAGCAGGCCTAAACCCATATCAGGTATGTACATAAGAGATTCCAGGAGTTAATCTGACACAACCTCTGATCTTCAAACTCAATTTCCCAATCAGGTAAGCTAAATGCTCCTTCTCTGGAAGATAGAATAATATTCCTTCATCAAATCCTCAACATTTAGCAATTACCTAAACAAAAAAAGGGAAAGCAATCCCTCCAATAAATCAACAAAAGAAGAACAGACAGAAAAAGTGGTCCTCCCTGGTCCCTGGTCCATCAGATCAAAATGTGCTTCACATTACAGAGCAGACATCTAGTACCAGACCTAAGAGGTTGGCCATATGTCTAAATAAAAAGCATTAGCTAGCATCACACCCATTCAAGATCAATCCTGCACATGCATGCGGACACACACACACAGAGAGAGAGAGAGAGAGAGAGAAAGAGAGAAAGAAAGAGAGAGAGAGAGAGAGAGAGAGAGAGAGAGAGAGAGAGAGAGAGAGAGAGAGAGAGAGAGAATCTCTGTGAAAAACCCAAGTTTTTACTGCTTGGTTTTTAAAGGAAGCCACTCTATTGGGCCAGGGAGGAATGGGAGAATCAAAAGGCCATGAAATATTTATTGCAACAGAACCCAACACTGAAGCAAAGGCCCAGGGGCACAATGACATTAATGCAACAACCTAGCTTCGAGCTACTTGCTGCAGAACTGAGACACTCAAAAGAACCTGGAGTTCTGGGAGGTCACAGCAGGCAGCCAAAGGTCCCCTGTGTCAGATAGATTCTCTGGGAACATGTTGGTTCGTTGGGATGCTCATGAGATAATTGTTTGGTGCTTTACCTGCAAGAAAATCTTTCTTGTAGGTTTGTTTCAGAGCTATGCTAGAAGGATGCTTGAGGCATTTTTTTCGTTGAGAGAACTCCCTGCACGTTCCATATTCAGAAGTCTGCCAGGAAAATGTTGAAGGTTCACACAAGACACTTTATCTGGCCTTTAATCCAAATTGAGCTGCACAATATCTTGGATCGTAAACTAATCAACTGGCCTCAAATATCTACAGACTAAGTATACAGGAAAGCCTTAACCAAGATTAAAGCCAGCTAAGTTTTCCAAGCTCTATTTGACCTGGGTAAGCACCTTTTCTAAGTGCAATGAGTCACAGTCCCTTTTACACCTAGAGGGCATATCTCCTCCCTTACAGGTGAAGTCTACACTCAATAATATCCAAGACAAAGAGGTCAATCCCAGCTCCAGAAATTGGTGGAGCTGGAGCAATTAGGACAAATAATCGCAGGAGAAATGACCAAATTGGACAGGTTACAACTTTGAGATGTTAGAACAAGGTGGTTGATTCAATGCCAGAGAAAATAGTTAAAAACAACTAATTATGCCTTTTACTAGATAGCCCTGTTTGATTTCCAAGGGAAAACCATCATTGCTCCCATATAAAAACAAACCCCAGAAAATTAAAATCTGGGTGTTTTCCACTTGAAAGGTTATGATCCTGCCACAAGCTTAACCAGTTACTCAATTATCTCAAGTTGTTGGCATTACTTTCTGGCATAATAGCATATGTATATATGTATGCCTATATGTAAATATCTGTGTTTGGAGTTCACCTGTGTGAATCCAGACATATATGTACAAAACTCTTCTTCCCTCCAGACCAACAAAAGTGTTATGCATTGAGCTCTTGCTAAGTTTTGTTTTTGACTGTCTAAGAAATATTGTGTTAGCTCTCAGAAGCATCCCTACTTCAAGCCAAGATGTCCGGGCAGTCAAGTTATCACCATTTACACTCCAACTTTTACATCCGTTTAGCAATTCTCCCTTTACAACCATCACTCTGTTAGATCTGCTCAAGCCCCTCCGATCCCAACCCAGCCATCCCCACCAATGAAACGCTGCATAGCCGATCGTTCAAGTAGATCTCTCTGGAAGGCACAAAATCCCCTCAAAAGGAAGTCATTTGATCTGCTCTACTGCGATGCTAAGAACAGACCTCCGTTGGAAGTTTAGGGGGCTGAGTCGAGAGGACCAAATCCTTAGTTTGCAGCTCAGCTCAACTTTCTCAAGTGAATGCCAGGTTTACTCAGGAGGAGAGAGAAAGCGAAGCCGAACGCGCGGTTCTTGCGCCCTTGTCTAAAAAGGAGTTTAATACGAGTCAATGAGACTCGCAGGAAGATGGCCCCAGGATGCGCCAAATAGAACTGCAGCCTTCAAAAGCTCGGGGTCGGGAGCCACACTGTCAATCAAGCTGGCAGGTAAAGAAGCAAAGAAAGAAACCTTCTGCTTATCTGAGCCGGTATGTATAAAATATGAATAAAAAAATATTTGGATAGCCCCGTTGCAATCATCTGTCTGAAAACTCTGAACAATTGGCCATCTAGAAAGTATCTATCAGTGCTATCCGCAATAAAATGAGTGTGTGTTTTGTTTTGTTTTTTACACAGAAAAGAATCGACTTGTGAACACAAATAACATGCGATTTCTAGTCGATGGAAACGATAAGGCAGAGAGACTGGACTGACGAACGACTTCATCATCAATTTTTGTTTTTTTGTTTTTTAAAAAAACACCTACTTAGAGGAAAATTCGATATACCATACCTACATCTCGCTGTCTTCAACTAGCTGTGCTGAGCTGTTAAGACGCAAACCCCCTTAAGAGTCTCAAATGGAATAAGAGCCCTAGTCTTCCGTAAGATTTCCTTCAGCCTGGGCACACACCGGACTGCATTTCTCACCGCGCAAAGTCGCAAATCAGAAGCGGAGTTCAACCCCTCTCTCTCTCCCCAAGCAGAACATTGTGTACATCCCGCGCCATCAAGTTGAACATAGCACCAACTTCTCCCTTGTTTTTTTTCAAAAGCGCTTTTTAAACGCGAAGGCTTTTATTCCCCGGGATTTTTTTTTCTCTTTATGCCCCAACGCTCCCCCGTGTGAAAATGCGCTCTGAACACCCCCATGGGTGGTTAGATCGTTTCCACTTACGCTGTTGAGATAAATGCTCGCTCATAGACCGACCCTCCCTCCCCCCCTCCGAAATCTGTAGCGCCCCACCGATCCGGAGGCTACTGACCAGCAATATTCCGAACATACTTAGGAAATGCCATTTTCAAACACTTCGGCGAGCTAAGCCAGGTCTTTTGAGACGCTCTCCAAAGAGTCATCTCAGGCCGAGGAAAGGCAGCCGAGATACCTGCAAGGCCGAGGAAGGACAGCTAAGATACATCTGCAAAAAGCAAAAGAATAATTTCCGCTGATGAAGCCCACCGCGAGAGTCCAAAGCTCTTCCATTGCAGCTGGGCACAGGTTGGGAATCTCCGAGATAAAAGTGGGGCGGGGGCGCCGGCGCTTCACGAGACACTTTCAACGTGGTGGTCGGGTCCACACGATTCGCCTAACCGAATCCAGTTGAAAACCCGGCGGCCGCATTCTCATAACGCGCTCGGCTGGTTTTAACCTGGCATCTGTGAGAAGAACTCAACTCCCAATTTAGTTCGGTTCGGTGGCTTGTGTTGTTGCCGCTGTTAGTTGCGCGTGTACATGGCAGAGATACTGGAGTTGGGTTGCCATTTCCTTCTCCAGTTGACCACGTTTTGTCACAGCCCTCTGCTGCGACCTGTGCGTTTTGGGTAACCCTGAGCGGCATAGCTCATAGCTTCATTGAGCTACGCAAGCCCCTTCGCCACGACAAGGCAGTAACCGATGCAGGGGATTGTGCTAACCCCCAAAATTGATTAATTCAAAATAAAGGAATAGTATTGTGTGACCGCTGCCGCAAAATAGGGGTTGGGTGCAGTATCATCTTGCTGTTTTATATACATAGATACATAGATACATACGTATGTGTATGTGTGTGTATATATATAGCCATTTTTTAATGTTGTCTTTGTTACATTTGTGTTGCAATTTATTTATTTATCAGCACAATTGCAACACACACACACACACAAACAATACTTTCTAAAAAAAAATAAAGATCTATCGGTTCTTCCAATTTCTCTCTTTTATTTCCAAATTTCCTTCTGATGCTCGTTACTATCAAACTGGTTCCCCGTCGTGTTGCTTTTCAGATATATTGGACCACAGGTCCCATTGCTCTCAGCCCACTTGACCGCTGAGATTTTAAACCACGCACGTGGTAGGAAAATGTTGCTGTAAAAAACAACAACAACCCTTCTGTTCCGAGAGTTAGAGCAAAAGACGGGCCACGATCCTTGCTCTCAGACCAATCTCAGCAGGGTACGTAGATGCTGCCTGTTTAGCCGCGTTCTCACAACGCGTTTCACCCGGTGGCCGAAATAAACTCATTTTCTGCGTTTGCTCAATCCAGGGAACAACAACAACAAAAGAAAACGGCAACGATTCCAACAAAACTCGAAACAAGCCAACAGACCGCTCCCGCTGTACACGCGGCTTAACTAATTCGGGAGTCTCGGCCAGCCCAAGTGCCGAAATCGCTTGCTTACTCTCTGAGGGAGAAGCCGGCGTCCCAAATTCACCTTCGCTTTTTGCAAGATGGGAAGTGAAAAGGATTTTCAATCAAGCGGAAGGAGGGGGGAGATTTCCACCCAGGGTTGTGAAGTAAGCCAAAAAAATCAGGGCAATCTCAGGTACTCCCTACTCGGGAGGAAATCCCCTGGAGTCCCCCAGGCTGCAATTGCAAGCGTAGCTTCTATCCAGAAGCAAATCTAGAAAGGTCCACGGGATTGACGGATGCCCAGAGCGCGCGTGCATGATTGCAACCTAAACCACGATTTTAACAGGGGTCGGACGCGAAGGGGAACACACACAGAGACCAGAAACTCAGGCCGCCAGCTTTCAAGATGTGCAGAGCTCCGGTTATTCTGTCCCCCACCCCCACCCCGCTTATCGCCTGCTGAATTTTCACCACTGACCTCAGCCTGTGTCCCACTCCACACACACCCCGCTCCAACCTAAAGAGAGACGGGGCTTGGGGTTGGGGTGGGGAAGGAAGCCGAAAGAAAAACAACAAACAAGGATCTTCGGAATCCTCTCCAGCCAGAATCCCCCTGCAGCATTTCCAATTCTGTTGACAACAAACAGTGACAAATAACACTCGTTTAGCTGCTGAACAAAAGCCACTTCCACCCACCCACACGCACAGACCTTTCCCGGGGGGGAGGGGGTAGAGAGAAAGAGAGGCAGGCAGACAGAGAGATCGCGTAAACAAAAAATAATGAACCGATAGTCCACGATATTTCTTAAGATGCATATATATTTTAAAAACTCTACATTTTCCTTGAGTTTGGGGTAGGGGAGGTGGAGAGAAGGGAGGTACATTCTCAGGTTCACATTTTCCTTGGGTGGGGGATAAGAAAGGGCCACTTCCCACGACCCGGCACCAAACCGGATTTATTGAGTTGTAAACAAACATGAGTTTGTCCCTTTCAATGCTTTCCTTTTCAGTTTTAAGTCTTCACGTGGTTTGCGGGATAGTCCCCGTTTTTTGAAATTGTTTCTACGGATCTAAATTGGTACAAGGTGGCAGGAAAATAGCTAACCGTATTTAGTCCAAAATACTTTTCCAGGAAGACAATTGTTAAAGGGAAAAGGAGAAGCTTCTTGTATATTTTTTTTAAAAAAATCTCTGGTCTAGAAATTTATAGGCTAGCTCTTGATGCACTTCATAAAATATTACACAGAGTTTCTTTCAAGCTTAGAATGTAATATTTTGTATTCAGTATTTAGCAGCTAACTCTAGTGCATTCCCATATATATATATATGGGTACTTTGGTAGTTCTTAATTAGTTTATTGTTTCTCTATACCAAATGTGTACGGAGTGAAATACTTCTTTCCTGAAGTTATCATTCTACATATGACACATTTATTTCACAGAATTCTTAGCAAGAGAGAACTCAAAAACAAAAAAAACCCCAAACCATTAGGACAGTGTTTCTCAACCTTGGCAACTTGCTGGCTGGGGAATTCTGGGAGTTGAAGTCCAGACATCTTCAAGTTGCCAAGGTTGAGAAACACTGCATTAGGAAGTTTGGGACAAACCTGACATAAACATTCAAAGACAGGGAGGGGTGACAAAATAACTCTCCCCACCCTTCATACTTCCTTTGGGTGAGATCCACCAATAGTTTCTCCTGCATAAATGATGTCCCACCTTTATTATGTTAGCATTTTTTTAAACCCGGTTTTGTGGAGAAGAACTATCTCTCATGAATCCCACCCTTTAAAAAAAATCAGCCAAAAAAAAAAAAACAATCAACACCAATCAGGACAATAAAAAAAGTGGCAAGTCTTTGGATAATAAATAATAAATTACTTTATATATATTTTTTGCAATGCAAGAGCAAACAAACAACGAAGTTTAAGAAAGGGGGGTCAGGGGAGAGAGAGAGAGAGAAAGAGAGAGAGAGAGAAAATAGAGACAGAGGCAAAAAAAACTCTGTTCTTTATTTCCAGCAAAGAAAATAGGAAGAAGAAGAAAATATTTTTAAAAAATAACAAAATGAAGAACTATACACATCTTTGGGGAAAAGGAGGGGGAATGTTATTGAACAGTCGGAAACAATACCCCAACATACTTTTTTTTAATAGCCAAAGAGAGGTATACCTTGTTGCAAGGGAAGTTTTTGACTGGATTTTAAGAAATAAAACAAACATTCTTTTTAAAAGAAATCACTTGGAGAGAGAGAAAAGAGCATCTCACCAAAACTTCGCACCCCCCCCCCCCAAAGCAGGTGAAAAAATAAAAATAAAAGGAAGGGGAATGAAGAAAAAGCTACAGTACATGCTAGGGAAAACCCCAAAAGTTGGAATAAGTCTGAGGAAAGAAAGAGAAGAAAGAAAGAAAGAAAGAAAGAAAGAAAGAAAGAAAGAAAGAAAGAAAGAAAAGATGTGAAAGAAAGAAGAAAGAGAAGGGAAGGGAAAAAAGAAAGAAAGAAAGAAAGAAAGAAAGAAAGAAGAAAGAAAGAAAGAAAGAAAGAAAGAAAGAAAGAAAGAAAGAAAGAAAGAAAGAAAGAAGAAAGACTGAGCTCCACAGCTTCATAATGGCTCATTCTGTCATAAGGGGGGAGAGGAGAAGCTACAGATGGTCCCTTCTTAATCTGGGAAAATGCAACCTACCAGGGCTCCTTCTGGTTTCTTTTTAAACATTAGTTTAATTTGGCAAAGGAAAGGCCAGTATAGAAAGAGCACCGTTCATGTTAGGACAGTTACTACTAATAGATTCTTTCTTTCTTTCTTTCTTTCTTTCTTTCTTTCTTTCTTTCTTTCTTTCTTTCTTTCTTTCTCTTTCTTTCTTTCTTTCTTTCTTTGTTTTTTCTTTCTCTTTCTTTCTTTTCTTTTCTTTTTCCATTTATTTATTTATTTACTTATTTATTCAATCCTCCAGAATGTGCAGTCACTGAAATATGCCAATTGGGGCAAAAATAGGAGATCCTCGTGGGTAAAAAAAATCCTCTCTTGTTTCTCAAAACATCTTTTTCTGGTTTTCCTTGATCCGCCTAGGATTCTTTTGCGTGGATATACTGCCGTCGTCATCGTCATCATCATCATCATCATGATGTGAACAACATTTTCATTTGTTCTTGGAGTATTATTAGATCCCATGATTGTCTTCACAGTGTTGCTACCTTATCATTGCAAAATAAACAAACAAAAACTGAACAAGGCTCCCCAGACAGTTCACCAGTTTTCTTGGCTTTAGGTTCATGAACAAAGTTGTCTTAAATACTTTTTGTTTTTCCTTCCTTCCTTCCTTTTTCTACATTTTTGTCTTGAGTCCCCAAACGTGACAGCTTTCCCACTCTCTCCAGCAGGGGGCGAAAGGTTTCAAGGCCCACAACAGCGAAAGGAAGTTCCTCATGCCTCAATTGGACTGGCTACCATGCTGTTAGGTGTATCCGGGAGTTGGGAGGACATTGATGCTACCTCACTTCCAGTGGAATTGGAACCTGGGCCTCCTTCTGAAAAATTAACCTGCCAAACATGTTTAAAGAGAGAGAGAAAGAAAGAAAGTTTACAACGAAGAAAAGGAAAAGGATTGGATCCAGATTTAGTTGTACTGGAGATCACTTATTACTTAGTTTCCAAAGATGTCATGGATTTATGACAAGTGTAAGAAAACTTAGATCAAATCCAAGGTCTTTGTTTCTCTGGCTTTCAAAACATCATTGGTTGTGTTTCTTCAGGGCAAATTCCTACTTAGAGGTATCCACATTACGTAAATGTTACCCAAAGGTAAAGGTTCCCCTCACACATATCTGCTAGTTGTTCCCGACTCTAGGGGGCAATGCCCATCTCTGTTTCAAAGCCAGCGCTGTCCGAAGAGTCTCTGTGGTCCTGTGGCTGGCATGATTAAATGCCGAAGGCGCATGGAATGCTACTACCTTCCCACCAAAGGTGGTCCTTATTTTTCAATTTGCATTTTTACATGCTTCTGAACTGCTAGGTTGGCAGAAGCTGGGACAAGTAACAGGGAGCTCACACAGTTACACGGTGCTAGGGATTCGAACCGCTGACCTTTCTGATTGACAAGCTCAGTGTCTTAGCCACTGAGCCACTGTGTCCCGGTTACCCAAAAGAGTCATGTAAAAATGCACTCATGCTAAACTACTCATCCCATGTGAACCTCTTATTGTTTTGTGTTTGGCTTCTTTTTACATGCGAGTCACTACATTTTTCTCCCCAACCAAAATCCCAGCATAAGAATAGAAAAACAATTAATTAAACCTCTTTTATTTATTGATCTACTTATTGACATAATTAAACTGTTATTTATTTGTTTGTTTGTTTGTTGCTTTTCATTCCACAAAGTTACCCTGAGTTAATCATGAACTATACCAGTAGGATTGGGAACACATTCCAAATGGAAAATGGAGAACATAAGGTAAAATCAACAGTTATCACTAGAATAAAGAGAAATGGAAAGGCAACATGAAGCAATTCCCATGCAGTAAAGGCTACTAAATTTGATATGTAATATTTTCCAAACAACCTTGGATTTCACCTAATATTGAGCGGTCAAGATATTAATCCGCATGTCAGTTCTAGTATTGCTCTCTAGTATTGTAGTGACTGATGAAAGGAACATGACTCCAAAACAGAATTCTCCAAAGTGGTCAGTATTGACACCCAAGGGTTGATGAGACTAGCCAAGAGGCAGTTGTTTATGTTACTCGAAGTACTGTAAAAGTACAATGTATTCAATTACTTTCATATAATAAAGGTTGGCGCCCAATGAAGAATCTGAAACGTCGGGAAAAAATTCATGAACTGAAGAGTTTGGCGATCCCTGCTCTAAAAAAAGGTAAAGGTTCCCCTCTCACATATGTGTTAGTCATTCCTGACTCTAGGGGGCGGTGCTCATCTCTGTTTCAAAGCTGAAGAGCCAGCGCTGTCTGAAGATGTCTCCATGGTCATGTGGCTGACATGACTAAACACCAAAGGCGCACGGAAGGAACACTGTTCCCTTCCCACCAAAGATGGTCCCTATTTTTCTACTTGCATTTTTACGTGCTTTCAAACTGCTAAGTTGGCAGAAGCTGGGACAAGTAACAGGAGCTCACTCCATTACCTGGTGCTAGGGATTCGAACCACTGAACTACCATCTTAGCCACTGAGCCATTGCATCTGTTGTATACACCCCAGAAATAGCATTGATTATTAAGTTAACAAGTTGCACTAAATCCCAAGGAAGGGGTATCAAACCCACATTATCACAGCGGTATCACATGACATATCGCAACTTTCCCCCCCCCTTCGCTAAACCAGGAGTGGGCATGGCAGGCGTATAATGCACCTGGCCTGCGGGCCGTGAGTTTGACAGCCCTGTCCTAAGGCCTCAATCCAAATGGGAAGTAACCACCATTAAATATATATATATATATATTGAATAGTTTACTCTAAATGAGTTTTGGAACCAGTTCTAAAATTAATGCAATTCTCCTAGAGCTCATTCAATTATTTCCTCTCACTCCCCCAGAAATGTGTGTGTCTGTGTGTGTGTGTCTGTGTGTTAAGATTACTGAGAACAACATTCAAAGTAATGCCATGCTATAATTTTCTGAAAATGTCCTTCTGCTGAAAAAGAGCTTTATCTTTTCTGGTGTTATTTTCTATCTCATTTTCAAGCTACTCTAAAATTTAAAAAGGTGGTGTTTTGAGCAACTTTATGCTTGCAAAGCAAACTGCTCCTATTTTGTCTTTGTTATAGAACTCTTTCTTACTCTGGTTTCTCCCTGTTATCTCCTCTCTCCAACTTCCTATCTGAAAAAAAGCCCAATTCGATCTTCTGGGATATTTAACTGATGTTTAATCAACCAGGGGAGCTGCATTACACTGGAGAGATTATCATACAATGAAAGACAGGAGGTTTACACAAGTTCCTGTACTAATTCCTCGCTAAGGGGAATACAGTATGCACAAGATGCTTCCTAGCTGTGAGAAAGAAATTCTCATCCAGAAGTGTACTGTTGTGGCCCGCCCGTGGCCAGAGACGCTGGCAGCAGATTCGGACAGTGAGGAGATTGGGGAGGAACATGGGCCAGTTCCGAAGTCTGGGGAAGGCTCTGATGAAGGCTCTGTATCGGAGGCAGAGAGGGGGCCATAGCGGTATGTCAGTTATCAGCTGCCTTCAGAGTCAGACATCAGTGAGGCCGACGAACAGCTGGAGTCTGTTCCCAGTGTGCACATGCACAGAGTTGCCAGACGAAGGGAATAGCTAAAGAACAGGGGTCGACTTGGGAGTAAGGCCACAGATGGACGATGACTGGCCCCTCCCAGAGGAAATAAAAGAGGAGCAAAAGGGGAATGGAGTTTGCAGGAGACAATTACTTCACTTAATTGGTTCATGACTCTCAGGCACTCCTTGCCAAGATTTGCAGATATGGGCCTTTCAGCTCTCCAAGCCAGATAAGGTCTGTGACTGTAAATCCTCCCTTGAAATACTCTGCTGTATATGAATGAGCAGAATTCACAGTAAATTAATAAAAAGATTTTTTGTCAGGACAAGTAGTCTGCTTCATGCTCTTGGAAAGCCTGGGTCAGAACATGTACTAACCCATCTCACAGAACTATTAGGGATATGTTTCAGGGGGAAGAAAAACATTTTCCCCACCACTTTTCCCCTGGAAAAGAAAAGAATGAACAGAAATGTATCTCTTTTTAAAGTAGAAAGATTTTAAAACTGCAGTGCTAGAATTAAACTACATGAACAGAGCTTATTTCTGTATGTAGGATCATCCTTTCTGAAGGGACACTGATCCCATTTATGGAGTGCTGTACAGTTTTGGAAAGTTAGCCAATGATTCTCAGGATCCTTCTGGATCACTAAAATCAGAATCAGCTATCTGCAAAATGTATTTTTTTTTTAACTTAATGAAAGTTATTCCTTCCTAAATGAACTGCTCAATAAAATGCATTGGGATTTTAAATGAAAATTGAAATTCTACTCAGGTATTCCTCAACTTATGACCACAATTGAACCAGTGGTGGGATTCAAAATGTTTTACTACCGGCTCTGTGGGCATGGCTTTGTGGGCGTGGCAGGGGAAGGCTACTGTAAAATCCTCATTCCCTGTCCATCCCACTAACCTGCTTTCCAGCTCCATTCTCCTGTTCAGAGCAACAAAAGAAGATCAGCTGGGAGGAAGCAGGGGCGGGGCCAGCTTATTTGCCCTTTCTACAAACTACTCAAAATTTCCACTACCGGTTCTCCAGAACCTGTCAAAACTGGCTGAATACCACCTCTGATTAATGAACCCAAAATTTCGTTTGCTAAGTGAAACATTTGTTAAGTGTTCTTTGCCCCATTTTATGACTTCCCTTGCCATAGTTGTTAAGTGAATCACTGCTGTTGGTTAGTAACATGGTTGTTAAGTGAAACTCGTGTCTCCATTGACTTTGCTTATGAGAATGTGACATTGGCTCCAGGACACTGCAACCATCATAAATATGAGCCAGTTGCCAAGCATCTGAATTTTGATCACATAACCACGGGGATGCTGTAATGGTCGTAAGTGTGAAAAACAGTCATAAGTCACTTTTTAGCGACGTTGTAACTTTGAACAGTTACTACATGAACTGTTGTAAGTCAAGGACCACATGTATAAAGTTAGCCCAAATAAAATTTATATAAATAAACTTTATCAGCTATGGTTAAATCGGTAAGCCATAGGACTTTGGAATAAATGGGCAATGCATTACAGCCTGAACTGCTGACACCACACTATTTCAAAAGTCCTAGGTATAAGCAATACATCCAACATGATTCTATCTGTGGATTAAATTCTTTTATATTAATTTATAAAGAATTGCACACTATTTTAGTTGGGTTGTGATGTATTACAATCCTACACAGCAGTCATAAGTGTATTACCCAAATAGGTTCTGCTGAACAAAATGGCATTTAATTCTGCCTAACATCACTGTCCTAAATCCCCCATAGAGCCCCTGGAAGATAAAAATTATTCTGCCACTCTTCTTCCATGTGATGAAAAATAAATGTTGCTCCCTTCTTCCCCCCAAGAGCCACACAAAAATATTAGTACAGTTCTGATTGGTGGAGTGCTTAAATTTTACATTTTCTTTAGTTATGAGATGACTGGAGACTCTAATGTCATGCGTGAATGGCTTGTCCTTCATTTGGCAAACTTTTCTCTGATAGTCTGCAGCCACTCTGGCTTCCCAAACATCAATTAAATCCCAGATGAAAACATTATGAAGAAATTCATCCCACAATGATTTTTTCTGATCAGAAAACCTGGATCGCCAAAGATGTAGAGAGATGTGGATATTTGTAATAGATCACCAACTATCTACTGTGGGTACATTAGAGCAAATGTAAAGCCTCACAGATAGAAATCCTAAAGTTCCTGGGTATGAAATAGAAAATCAGGAGTCTTTTTTGAAAAGGGAAAAATAATATTCAAAAACTAAAAGTCAGATACCAGTTAGATTGAAGGAAAATGTTATACATGAAAAAGCTATTTCTGAAACAGAAAATTTGAGGGATGCCTTCTTTTGCTGGAGACCAAAATTAGGTAAGTCATCAGAATTCAGAATGGGAATATGGGGTATAACTTCACGCATTTACCCTTATCACATCAATGGAGATGGAGATAGAGATAAAGAGAGAGAAGAAAGAAAGAAAGAAAGAAAGAAAGAAAGAAAGAAAGAAAGAAAGAAAGAGAAGGAAGGAAAATAGAAGGAAGGAAGGAAGGAAGGAAGGAAGGAAGGAAGGAAGGAAGGAAGGAAGGAAGGAAGGAAGGAAGGAAGGAAGGAACAAACAAACTATACTGAATCAAATCAAAAGTCCTTGTAAACTATCGGTATGTATCCAGAGGTGCCCAAGGCCTTGCTTTCTCACAGTAACTGATGCTACTTTAAGTGAGTTCCATTATGAACCATTCAAATTAAAAACCATATAACTAAGGTGGCAAACTTCAAAAAATTCATTTCCTGGAAGACATACCACAGATGCTTCTGTGGCATCACAAAGGATTCTGGAATCACACTTAGTATATTGTTGCATCAAGAAGCTGCTTTTGTTTAGCACAACATCAATATGAATGCTAAGACGTTTCCTCCTTGGGCTCAATTGTCAGCAAGAGCAAAAGGTTAGAACAGTGTTTCTTAACCTGAACAACTTTTAAGATGTGTAGATCACAACTCCCAGAATTCCCTAGCCAGCATTCTGACTGGTGAATTCTGGGAGTTGAAGTCCACCCATCATAAACTTGTCAAATTTGAAAACCATCTAGTTAAACTCTCTCTTGACAAATTACATAAAAACACAAATTTCCTATACCGGATCCTCATTATGAATCATTCCATGTGGATTTTTCTCCCACGCAAGTCTTTTCCCCTATTTTTGTCATTGTGATATATTTTTTCACATTGTACTATATCATGAAATCTTCTACTGTGTTTTGAGTCTCCTTTCCTCCCATAAAATACTATCTGTCTCTTTTATCTTTAAAAGAAGCATTGAAATGTCGGTATAATCCCATCTAAGTACACACACAGTCTTGGAAATAAAATATAAAGATTAAAACCTCCCTCCCAGTAAAAAGGGTAGAAAGTCTATTCCATACTAGTAACTAGTACAGGCCTTTTCAGAATGTATTGTATACGTTTTCATTTGTAGGGATGCCCTTTACACTGCCATTACATTTTACTTCTTTTAAAAGTATATTCTGCATATTTCTCTCCGTGCATTTCTTTGGAAGTCAGTTTCTCAAATTTAAAGAGGTCTTTTCATGCCCATATTTGGCAGTTTTGCAATATTAACAATGTCAAAATAATGCTATAAAATTATTTTTATTATTATTCTTGAAACAAACCATTCACTATCTCATTAAAAGAAGCTTGGAATAAGAAGATACATTTCTAAAACAAAAACTTTGATGTTTTCTTTGAATTTGGTAACACTACAGCAACCCAATCTCACATGTTCTATGATTCCTACTATGAATTTCAATTCCTTAAATAAAACATATCTTCTTATGTTTAAGATCTGGGCAGGAAATTGAATTACAGCTAAACTTCTGTCTTTAAATCACTTTCTTAGACATAAGTATTGCAGACAATATCGTCCCATATGAACTACCAAATGATTAAGTGTTAAGAAAGGGAGCTAAGAATAGAACACATTGATAATTTCCTATTGGCTTTTTTGTGAAAATTGGCCCATTAATATTATGTTAATATTACATGTACCAATATTACATGTTTTACATGTACCAAATGTAAAAATGTTTCTTTTCCTTTCTTTTTTAAAAAAGGAACAGGGTCTAGTGGCAATGGAAAGTAAGAAATATATCACTTAACAATGCAGTCCTACACAACCTATCTGGGAGTAAGTCCCATTGAAGAAAACAGGGCTTACTTCTGAATAGGAATGTATACAATTGCACTATACTGATTCATAAAAGAAAGACATAGTCACTTGAAAAAAACTGTCCATTTGAACTAATTGTTACACTGGCTAATATGACAATATATAGAAAGTAATCCCTATGACTATTTGGGATAAATAAAAGGGATTTAAGTTGTATAAAAATACAGCAATGAACATGGGTAGAGTTTTTTTTAAATAAAACTGCTACCATCAAAACAATGAGAAGAGAAGAAGATATAATCTCAAAATGTATATTTAAAATTTGTTCTATATTCTACACACAGAGTCTATACCCATGATGGTGAAGCTATGGCATGTGTGCCAGAGGTGGCATGCAGAGCCCTCTCTGTGGGCATGTGCGCCGTTTCCAGCTGCTCTTCTTGTTTCCAGAGTGCACATGCACAGCTGGTCTTCGCAGATGCTGGACAGCTGGAAAGTGGCCTGAAAACACCCCCAAAACAGCCAAAAAAACCAGGCCTTTTTGGGGTCATTTTCAGACAAAAACCGTCTGAGAAAAGGCCTAAAAATGACCTGAAAAACACCCTGAAAAATGCCCAAAAAACAGCCATGTGCACACCGGACAGCTGGTTTTCAAGTTTTTGCCGTTGCAGCACACGCGCATGCATGCAGGTTCCGTTTTGGGCACTCGGTGCCAAAATGGTTCGCCATCACTGGCCTAGACCTTATCAACTTATATTCCATTATTAATGTCGTATTTCATCAGAGTACTCACTTGGTAGGTTCAAAAAACCTTGGCAACAATTCAGCAGTGTCCATACAAATGCCCATAATCTTAAGGAGTTTAAGATCTGAGGCAAAAACACTGACAGGTTGAAGCGTCTACCAGGAAAACTTTGTTGGAGTTGGTTATAGGAAATGCAGGTTCAATTCTTGGCCATAAAGACCTGTGGGGGACGGGAGAGGTAGTCCTGTATCACTTGTGCTCAACATACTTGGCCAGTCCATCTCCCACCCCACCGTCGGGCCCTCTCAATGTACAGTACAGAATGAAATTTCCCAGTGGAGTTTAGGTAGGAAGGTGGTGGTTTTTTTTAATGGGAAGTTGTATATGAAAGCATTACAGCAATAGCATTTAGATTTATAAACCACTTCACAGTGCTTTACAGGCCTCTCTAAGAGGTTTAAACAGTCAGCATCTTTCCCCCAACAATCTGGGTTCTCATTTTATCTACCTCAGAAGGATGGAAGGCTGAGTCAACCTTGAACCTGGTGAGAATCGAACTGCCAAACTGCAGGCAGCCAGTGATCAGCAGAAGCAGCCTGCAGTACTTCACTTTAACCACTATGCCAGTGGGGCTTTACTTTAATAAATAATAACAATTTATTATATCATAAGATGAGAAAAGGCTATAAAGCAGCACAAAGCTAGGTTTCTTAAATACCAAAGACATTAATAAAGTAAAAGTATTCTAATTACATCCAGGATGGGCCCTAAGTCTTATGAGGTAGTTTTAATGTTAGAAAAAGTATGGCAATTTTTCAAAATAACAACAGTGATTGCCAAATGCCTTTTAACTGCTCAGCCTTATTGATCAATTAGATCAAATTTTCAGCTAGGGGGATCAGGCTTTCCTTCAAGCCACCCAAGGATCCCATCCCTTATGAACATAAATACCTTCTAATTTTGAAAGGGGGCAAGGGGTATATTTAATTTGTTAGAATTGTAACAGGTCTTATCTTAAGAGGGATCAGTTTCTTGTCTTGCATTGTTGGAGGGGCAGTGAAGGAAGAAAGTCGAGGTGAAAAGTTTCTTCTGTGATATTGTCCGCTATCTATCATTTCTAAAAAAAAGTTCATTTGCAAGAATATTTTCAAAATTAATAGAAACTGCCTTCTGTCCCAATTCATTTTTTAAAAAAGCAGGCAATAACCATGACACAAGTATCAATAACCAACAATAACAAAACACAAACGCTGTTCTTTCAATAGCACAACCAGATCCTAGATTTCTGGGCTCTTGGCTTTGGCATTTTGCTGTGATATAGTGTCAAATGGCTAATAAGACACTCCTAACTGGATGCACCCTACTCCGTGTATATCTCCATGTCCTTCATCCTGAGCAACCTTCCCCACCTGGGTGCCCTTCCACATGGATTGGACTCCATCTCCCAGGATGCCTAGCAGCAGCAGGAACAAATCCAATTAGATTGGCAAAGGCAAAACATGGAGATGAAGAGAGCAAAGTGCCTGCTTCTTGCTACAGAAAAGGGGAAACACAGGGGAATTGGTATCCAGGGCTTGAAGATGTGGCAGCCGGGAGGGTGGGGAAGGGGTTAAACAAGGATACCAAAGTGTTTCAAAGGAATGAGCACCAGGACTCGCTTTTGTATACACAGTAGGCCATTCATGGCTGCAGGGAATTGACACTTACGAGTTGTTGAAAAGCCGGTTGATCTATGTCACTCTGCAAGGCGAAATCGCTGAGGACTTTCCAGGGCGGCTGGTAACTCTGCACCTCCACCGGATTCACCTGCAAGCCACCGTCATGTCTCTCTGGACTGGCTGCCACCATGGGGGTGCCCGTCATCCCCTGGATGTTCTGCAAACAAGGTAGCACAGGCAATGAGCAGCCATACTAAAGGCACCCTAGATGCCTGGTGCATCCACACACACAAAAAGTTACCAGCTGTGCTTGGCTTTAATGCATGCCCTCCCCTGATCCTCTAAGTTTCTCTACCTTCCATAGCACCTGGAACAGGTTGTTGTTGTTAATTGCGAAGTTGTGTCCGGCCCATCACCATCCCTTGGACAATGTTCCTCCGGGCCTTCCTGTCCTCTACCATCCTTTGGAATCTATTTAAGCTCATGCCTACTGCTTCAGTGATTCCATCCAGCCACCTCATTTTCTGTCGTCCCCTTCTTCTTTTGCCCTCAATCTTTCCCAGCATGAGGCTCTTCTCCAGTGAGTCCTTCCTTCTCATTAGGTGGCCAAAGTGTTTGAGTTTCATCTTCAGGATCTGGCCTTCTAAAGAGCAGTCAGGGTTGATCTCTTCTAGGGCATCAACTAACAAGAGGGCTTCCTATTTTATCCCCTTAATAAAAATAATACTATTTAGCGACAGACCCATTTCTAACATGAAACAACCCCAAAGAGCACATGCACATGAGCAAAACTTCCATTCCACATCATTTTCCAGTTGCATTTAGTATCAGAAGGGTCCTCTCTAGATCTGCAATCTATGTTGCCCGTTCTATATATCCCCAACATTCTTCAAACATGTGGCATTCCCCTTTTTCAACCAATCCAGAGAAAGCTATTGTTCTCAGAGATCTGTAGAACAATGAGTCGACTAGGGGAAGAAAATGTCACCACAAAGTTGAAGAGAAGAGAAGAAGAGAAGAGAAGAGAATTCAATTCTTTATTGGCCAACTGTGATTGGACACACAAGGAATTTGTCTTTGGTGCATATGCTCTCAGTGTACATAAAGAAAAATAAAGAAGATTGTTCCAGTGCCAGAAAGGCAGAGAGAAATCCTTGTCTATATTTTCAGAGAATCCTAAACCAGTTCCCCATTTAAAAGATAAATTATTGGAGCAGGGTCCTTTCATTTAAAAATACAGCTGAGAGCAAATGCACTTAGGCATTATAGTGAGAGAGCCATGACAGTCAAATGACAGCAAAAAAAATCAGGAATTTGGTAGCACCTTTTCCAACTACATAATTTTATTAAAAGGCATAATCACAAAAGCATATACCATTTAATAAAACTGGCTAGTCAAAAGAAAAGCCAAAAGATTTGAACCCAGAAATGAGAGCTGTTGTAATCACATTCTAGGATACACTTTTACCTGAGAGTAAGTCCCACTGTTCTTAGTGAGGCTTACTTTTGAGTAAATTATTAGTAAGGAAGGCTTTAGAGCCACCATGCATTGAAAAGGCAGGAAGATTCAGCGGAAACATAACAGCCTCTCCAGATTCTGAAAATCCTTGTTTGGTTGCTTTCCTTTCAGCTTCCATTTTTTCTTTGTTTGGTTGGGGGGGGGGCAGAGGGAGGGAGAAGACCAATGCTGAACAACGGTGAATCTTCCATCTATACTACTCAAACACACTTGCTACCTCTTACCCACACACACTATTTTCTTTGACATCCTCTTTCCATCCCCTTCCACTTTCTTTTGCTGTCTCTACATACCGTTTCCCCCCAAAAAGACCTCCCCAGATAATAAGCCCAATCAGGCTTTTGAGTGCATACGCTAAAATAATCCCTCCTCCTCAAAATAATACCTCCCCAAAAATATTGCAACACAGCAGCAGCCATGAGATGACTACGCTCACCACCTCCTGCACCTCAAAAATAATAATACCTCCCTGACAATAATGCCAAGCACTTATTTTGGGTGTCAAAAGAAAATAAGACCCTGTCTTATTTTCAGGGAAACACGGTAGCTAGTTCAATCATAAGGAAGCGTAAGGTATTATACCACAATACTGACTTGTTCACTTTTGAGACTTCCTTTTGAGTAAATGTGTCTTAATACTCTTCTTCACTAGGAAACTTGGTTTCATTAGTTGGGTGGTGGGGGTACATTAGAGCTATCAGTTCCGGCCTCTAAACATCCACATGGAAACAACATTCTCTCTTTGCTCCCATCTTATGATCCTCTGGATGTGTGCTGTCAAGGCATGTTAGCTGTTAGCCGTTGGTGACATTCATATGTAAAGTCAAAGCAAAAACAAAGCCATAAACATTAAAATTTCAGAATCATGCAGGAACTATTCAGCTACTGCCAATCCAGCATATGCGTAAGCTCTCAACTTGTGACGTGAATGATAAACCGGATCTATAAATAAAGTGGGAGTAAAAGAATGAATAAGCAAAGTGCAAAACTTTCTTAACTGCTTGGGGACTGGAGAGGGAGGAGAAGTGCAAAAGAGCAGGAAAAGACTTCAAGGTTCACTCTAGAACAGGGATGTCCAACATGGCAACTTTTAAGACTTGTGGACTTTAATTCCCAGAATTCCCCAGCCCGCCATAGGAATTGAAGACCACAAGTCTTAAAATTGCCAAGGTTGGACACCCCTAGATTGATTATGGAAATTAAGTCTGAACGTGCTTGGAATCACCACAATTCTCTCTTCCCTACTCACACATTGATTCTGGATGAAACCCATGGGATAGCTTGAGCTTAGTCTTAATTCCTAAGCATTTTGAACACACAAATAAATGGCATTATTCTTAAGGCCACCCTAAGAGGGAAAGAGACTGACTTTTTAGTTTCTCTCCTGCCTTTATTACTATTAACCCTTGACCAAACTGACAGTTTTGGCCCTTCCCTGGCTGTGGGAAGAAGCAGTTGGATACAGAGGGATCACAACAGGCCTCGAGTTAGGGGCAGAATTCAGAAGCCACCAGAGGGTCATCAAAACTGACTTATGATGTTTGGGAACAGAAGAGTCTAAGGAGACAATACAATTCCAGTGGAGTCTACAGCTATGGTGATTCACTTCTAAATGTAGGAACTACCAATTGTACTGCTCAAAAACAGTCCACACCACTCTGGATTTAAGCAATGCTTGATACCTTATACTGCAGCACTAAATGAACACATTAGGCTGCAAATTTATTTTTCTTTTTTTTTGTTTTTACTTATATACTGCCTTTATTAATTATTATTACTTTTATTGTAATTAATTTGCCATGATTACTGTATTTTTCAGAGTATAAGACGCTCTAAAGTATAAGATTCACCTAGCTTTTGGTGAGGAAAACAAGGGAAAAATATTTGCCTCTGCCTCCCAGCAATTTGCCTCCTTGCAACGAACAACAAACAATACAGACAATATACACTGTTTGTAGTGTTAACATTTTAGACTATACTTGTACAGTTGCTGTTAAAATTGATGTGTTTTTTGGAAGTTCACATTCTTTTGGAGGGGGGGAGTGCGTCTTATACTCCAAAAAATACAGTAGTTATTGATAACTATTAATAATTCAAGGCAGCATAAAAACATAATAACTAACAAACCTTCCTCCAGTGAAGTAAGTTGGCCTGAGAGTGAGTGACTGGCCCAAGATCTTTAGTTGGCTTTTTCTGGCTAAGATAGAACTTGAATTCAACTTGGCTTCTTGCTTTCTAGCCTGATGCTTTAACCCTTAGGCCAAATCGGCTCCCTTTATTTCATTAATTTAAGTCACACTCGTGCCAGTGAAGGTTTATTGTTATGTGTTGTTTCTGTTTGGGAGGGAAGACCAAAACCCTATAGGTATTTTAAAGCAGTGGTCTCCAACCTTGGCAACTTTAAGACTTGTGGACTTCAATTCCCAGAGTTCCTCAGCCAGCTTTGCTGGCTGAGGAACTCTGGGAGTTGAAGTCCACAGGTCTTAAAGTTGCCAAGGTTGGAGACACTGTTTTAAAGGACTTGCATCCAAAATAGCTTCCAAATCCAGAGCAATTTACATTCCTTTAAATTGTGGGTTTGTGCAGTGGTGAAACGCCACTCTTTAACCAGAGCTTTCAGCCTTTAAAACAAATTCATAACTGCTTCCCACATTTGAGTACCTAAGTTGTGCAACAATTAGGGTTTCTTCATGAACATTTAAAAGGGAAAGTGGAAGGGGAAAATAATCTACTTTTCTCATTTGATTCATAAATAGCCTTTCACGATATTCACTTAAATACTGCAACTACTGACTTAAACAAGTTCAGGCCCACAACTTATTCCTTTAATAAATGCCACCCTGCTCAACAAGGAATCTTCCCTGTGTCAGTGTGATTTAGAATTACAATTTTGGACTTTATTTTGGTTCTACCTGGTTCCAATAAATCCCTGATGTGGGTGGGGCATAATTTGGGGGTACATCGTCTCAAATTTTCTGGCACCTACTTCAAAGTGAACATTCAGCCAGATTTAGTTCTGCTGAACAAAATAGGCCAAAGTATAGATCTAAGGTTCCCAAGTTAAGGTTATCTGAATCAATCCTTTAAAAAAAAATGGAAAAAGTAGGATAATATAGAAGAGTTAAGAAGACAAAATGTCAACTCCTTTTATATCCAGATACTGAATTTTTAAAAAAAAAAACTTCACAAAGGTATCTCTATCTGGAGAGAATAACACACTGATACTGATAATCCCTGACATTATATTGCCTCCAAATTAACATTATTACCAGGACTATATAATATAATTATAAACTCCTTTGGTCTCAACTAGGACTTATTCTACCTCATGGCTAGCCCTGGTTATTGGGTAGAATGACACCATTTCTGTAGTTACATCAATTTATTTTCTAACTTATTTTGTGGTATTGCATTCTGTTCTGCCGAGTACAAATCAGTGCAGCTCTAAGAATGAACGTAAAACAGAGACATAACCAAAAAGTTGTAAGGCTTCCTGTCATCAAAACAAGCCCTTTTCTCAAAATTACTGTTCTTTTACCTGGGAGAAAAGGCCCTTTTGCTATGGATTCAACCACTCCCTTTGCTGCTGGAGCTATTATAAAAAGCACAGGACTGCCTTCAAGGGAAGAAATGGGTAGCAACCTTTTATCTCCCTCCCTCCCTTCCTTTCCCCACTGCCACCCCCCCCCCCCCATTTAACAGGATTGAGAGCATAATTAATTGGCACTCAGAATGTTTCCAGCAAAACAAAACACCCATTGAAGCAACATCACACATATACGCACACACACACACACACTCACAATATCCGCCCCTAAATCTCAAGGGGCTTTCAAGCAAAAATAAAAAGGGGTGAGGAGGGAAACCAAGACCTAAGGTGGTGTTTCTCAATCTTGCCATCTCTTTAAATTGTGTGGACTTGACTGACTGGGGAATTCTGGGAATTGAGGGCCACACAGCTTAAATAGTTGCCAAGGTTGAGAGCACCCTGCCCTAGCCTGAGCCATGTGGTTGAATCATGGTTAAAGCCACACACACAACAGGTTACAGCTAAACCAGAGGTGGGTTGCTCCCGGCCGAACGGGTAGTGGAATTCAGGCCTGGGTTACAGAACCAGCAGCAGCAACCCAGGCCTGCCACACCCCCGAACCGGTTCCCTCGCTGCCGTTGGGCCACCGCCATTTTGGTTTTTAGTCGTTCTGCGCATGCGCGAAGAACAATTTACATTGAACAGTGCACACGCATGCAGCATGTGCCTGGTGCACACACAAGCGAAGTGAGTGAGCACATGCATGTAGTAAAACTGGCAGCAACCCACCCCTGAGCTAAACCCAAACCACACTATAGCCAAAATCAAAACTGAACAAGCCATCTTATAACTGAACACCAAGCAGGTAATCTTAGCTTATGGCTGTGTTCACCTACGTATTTATTTTGGTTAGCTCAACCTTAGAGTAAGCAATGTCTTATCACAACTTAAGGAACTGTAACTATCCACCCTATAACAAACCACACAGGCAGTTTCTTCCACTAAGCTAAAAATGGGAGGAGGTCATTTGTGGCTCAGTGTGTTGCACCAACACACCCTCTTTGGAATACGCAACCCATTTAATTCAAGAGAGATGGGGAAAAAATCCGAGGAGCTGAGCTGCAGGGGAGATGCGTTCCCATGATCCATCGAACCCAAAGCCCTCAGCTCCGCATGGAAAGGCAAGCCTCGTGCGAGGATGGCTTCCCCCTAGAGGCTGGGAGGAGAAGGCGCCGCGCCCGCTTACCGTCTTGTCGTTGGGCTGCTGCTGCTGCAGCTGCTTCATCATGATGCTCCGTTTCTTATCCTTGCAACGCTTATTTTGAAACCAGACTCGGATCACTCTGGGGCTGAGACCGGTCATTTCCACCAGCTGTTCCTTCATGAGGGCGTCCGGCCGGGGATTGGCGGCGTAACAGGTCCTCAAAGTGTGGAGCTGCTTTTCGTTAAGGACAGTCCGGACACGGGTTGTCTTTTCCGGCTGCTTATGGACGTGGGGCCGGAGAGCTGGCTGCCTGGCAGAGATAGGTTCTGCTGTAAGGGAGGGAGGGAGGGAGGGAGAGGCGCCTGGTCAGTGGAAAGACCAGAAGACAAACAGACAAATAGCAACCCTGAAGCTTTTGGGAGACCTCACTCCATGGGAAAGACTAGATGCGTGGATAATCCTAAGCCTTCAGACTCCAGGAAAGACCCCCCCCAAAAAAAACCCTCGTTCCTTTTTTAAACACTCCTTCACCTTTAGTCTCCTCTACTAACTAAAGTATATACAGCTTTAGTTTGAGGCTTCACCTGTTAACCAATTGTGCCCTCCCACTTCTCAAATGAATCCAGCTGGCCCTTCCGAAGCAAACCCCTTTGCCCAATGCCTTGGGCTACATAATTCCAATAATATAATAATACTATAATTATAATATAACAGTAATATTATGTTACTAAGTTATAATATTTATATTATAATAGAATAATAATAATAATATAACAATAAGAGGCATAGATAAGTGCACCAGCCAGCCTAATGTCCCTATCCTACTGTCCTCATTTATTTGTACCCATTTCCTGTGTTCTTTCTCATTTTTTTCCCTTATTCCTGTTATCTTGTACATGAGTGACAAACTAATAATTATCTTATTAGTACAAGATACAACAAATGCAATATATATATTGCATTTGTGCTGATAAATAAATAAAGGGAAACTAGTATAGATCTATTTCAAGCTATTTAGCTCTCATCAGATAGATGGATGGATGTATGTATGTATGTATGTATGTATGTATGTATGTATGTATGTATGTATGTAGCCACGCTGTCTCAGTCTAGAGAGCCTGTTCTGTTAGTAGCTGGAACCAACCCTGCTTGGCCATAGGAGCCTCTAGTAGTTAGTACCTAGAGTGTTGACTAAGCAGAGGTCCGGTCAAAAAAGTCAAGATGGCAGACACACAACTACCGTTTTCACTTTTTTTTTCTTTTTGCAATGCCCTTATTTACAAGCAAAACAGAGCTTTTAACTTCTTGGGAAGGAATATTTCCCAATGACATGCATTTTTCTTAGTGAGCTCATCGTCCATTTAGTGGGCATCTCGTCAAAGTAAAATTTTTGGCATATTAGCTCAGCCCCAACCACCACCGCCATCACCCCACACCAAATCTTCTTGCTGGGGGAGGGGGAGAGAGAGAGGGAGGGACGGAAAAAGGAAGGGAGGGAAGGAGGGAGGGAGGATTTTAGAGAGTTGTAGAAATCTGAAAGGCGATTACTGGAGGTTTCATTTATTATCTGTGGCAGATGGATTTGAAAAACTCCAAAGAAGCAGGGGGGGGGGGAATTGCTACCACATCTATCTTCTTGGTGGGGCCCTTAATCATTACTCCTAACACTCAGAATATTTGTCCTTCCCAAGTACAATGCAGGCCAAGGCTGAGTTCACACAACCGCTCCCCCCCCCCAGCCCCTGTTTAATTGTGGATGGCTAGATTGTGCTTCAGTGCATTGTGTGAAGCCAGATAGGCTGATTCTCTTATTGTTCAGTACATTTTTTGCAGCCTTCAGTAATTGGGTTAAATTGGTAAACAAGGAATTAGTCTGTGGAATGCAACCAGAGGAATACCAAGACAATGATCCAGCTGCTTTGTTATAGAATTCCATGCTTCCTTTTCACTGTTATGAGGGCTCTTCCACACCCAGTGATGCACTCTGGATTTTACCCAGAAACATCTATTGAAAATGAGTGTTTTTTCATGCCAATCATCGTCCCTTGCTAGAAAAAAAAAGGCTTAAGAAAACTGTGTTCGTTTAGCAACTTTTTCTGAAAAGCTATTTCACCAACCCAACCAGCCTAACCAAAAAACCTGCACGGGTTAATTCAAATGTTAAAAGATAAATATTTTCAGCGGACATCCTTCTTAATATTGCAGTAGTACAGGTAGTCCTCAACTTACAACAGTTCATTTAGTGACCGTTCAAAGTTACAACACTAGTTAAAAAATATGACTTATGACCGGTTTTCACACTTACAACCTTTGCAGCAACCCCATGATCACGTAATCAAAATTCAGATGCTTGCTTGGCAACTGTTTCATATTTATGACCGTGGCTGTGCCCCATGTTTATGGGATCACCTTTTTGTGACCTCCTCCCAAGCAAAAACATTGGGGAAGCTTGATTCACTTAACAACCGGGTTACTAACTGATCCACTGCAGGGATTCACTTAACATCCATGGCAGGAAAGGTCGTGAAATGGGGCAAAACTCATTTAACAGATGTCTCATTTAATGACAGAAAGTTGGGGCTTGATTGCGGTCATAGGTCGAGGACTACCTGTATATGCCCTTCATGAACATCCTGGTCTTTCATTTCTAACTGAACACAGATAAATACATTTTTTGAGAACAATCCTATTCATTGGAAAGCAAGTTGCATTGCTATGCTCGGTTTACTCAGAAATAGCTTCTGCCCTGATCAGCTGGTCAGTAAATCATCCTCGGAGGAAGAAAGGTTCCCAGTCTGATATTCTTTTCCCTTGGCAGAAAATGCTACAGAAAGCTATAAAACCTCTTCCCATCAACTTTTTTTTCTTGAATTTTTTTTTTTTTTGCTTCTAATTTTAGATTACAAAGAGATTAAAAACAACCATACCTACCAGTAAACAACTTGATGTCAAATAAACTATCATAGGTTTAGCTCTGGTCTATGTTCTTTCTTCTTTCAAATACCCACCTCTTTTCTCAGATTTGTCTATTCCTCAAAGCAGAGTGTCTGGTATAGAAACAAAGAAAATGTAGTCCAAATGTGGCGCTCACTTAACTCTGTGGCTTTTAAACGCACATTTATTGGGAAGGAAATTGTGCTGCAACCAGCGAGGCTTACTTCCAAGTAAGCCTATGAAGGGCTAAGGCTGCTTGCTATTTTCACATTTAAAGGGGCCTGACTGAGAATAGATTACATCACACTGTTGTCATGCCCCAGGTTAGTCATGGGCATGTGAAAGGAAAACAACAGTAAGACCTTAAAACTAGAACCACCTTCTTTGCCTACTAATCCCGCCCCCCCCCCCCCAAAAAGATATCTAGGGCCCTCTGGATATAGACTGCAATTGTATTGGCCACTCAATACTCTCCATTGCCAACAGACTGGGGAAAAAGGTTGGTTCAGGGGTTTTATTTATGGGGGAAATGCCTTCTAAAATAAATAAATAAATAATAATAATAATAATAATAATAATAATAATAATAATAATAATAATAATAAAATTGACAAAATCACCATCAGTCAAATGCAAAAAGCCGCACTGCTTGGATCTGCACGCATATTACGAAAATACGTTATGACGTCCTAGGCCCCTGGGTGGGGCCCGACTAGTAACCAATGCCAAATCCGGCGAAACAACTGGCCGCTGTGATACAATTGTATAATAATAATAATAATAATAATAATAATAATAATAATAATAATAATAATAATAATAATAATAATAATAATAAAAAAAAGCATGTAACAGTGATACCCACTGTCATTGGGGCACTTGGTAACATGTCCAAAAATGTTGTAAGATACATCAACAAATTGCAGCTTCCTGCAACACCACCAGCGGAACTGCAAAAAACTGACCTGCTTGGAACACCGTATATTTTAAGAAGGTGCTTGGTTGATACCTAGGACACTGGCAGCAAACTGTATCAACCATTAGCATCAGTCAATGGTATTTGTAATGAATTTTTGAATATTCAGTTGGCTGAGTTTCATGTTTAATGAATAAAGTTATTATTATTATTATTATTATTATTATTATTATTATTATTATTATTATTATTAAGAACAATAAGAACAATAAGAACAATAAGAATAATAATAATAATTGGATGGGGCCCGACTAGTAACCAATGCCAAATCCGGCAAAACAACTGGCCACTGTGATACAATTGTATAATAATAATATAAAAAATAAGGATGACAACAAAGAGGCTGGAAAGTATTTTTTTTCTTGAAACTTGAGTTGGCTCAGGCACAGGTGGAAGAGAAGTGAAACAAAATAATGCCAACTTCCTAAACTCACTTTAAAACTTTCAGCTACAATTTCTACCCAAATTGTAAAAAAAAAGCTTTGGAAAGAGGCAGCAGGAACTTCTGGAAAGCAATTACCAAAGATTAGCTTGTTGACCTTGTAAATTGCTGCTGGAAGAGTCCCCCCCCCCCATATTATGAGTTTCCTTCTTTGTAGCAACTTTCCCCATCCCAATGCTTCATTCATCCAAAGAAACATCTTTGGAAGAGATCAGTGGCTGATTGACATATTGGCAGCATCCCACTGGGAGTAGACTCCCTCTCCATTCTCTCAGTCTCCCCCTATCCCCCCATTGGGGGAATACTGAAATAGATTTATTCAAATATATATCTATAGATATAGGTATATATCTTTTCAGGCAGCTATTCTAGGAAGCCCTATTGACCTCACTGGAACTAATGTTTGAACAGACATCTAAGGAAATTGTACAGTACTCCAATAGAGGCCACTATAGTTTTCTAATATAAGACCAATAGTGGTCTCTGTGATTCCCCTACAATTAGTATTTGATTAACCTACACCATATACCCGACAGCACAAGATACACACAAAGAGAAAGGGCAGGCGCACACACACACACACACACACACACACACACATAAACACACACACACACATAAACACACACACACACATAAACACACACACACACATAAACACACACACACACACACACAGAGTATGTCTGTTTATCCATTTAAAATATACCTAGTAGCTTAATAATCAGTTGATAAGCTCCCAAAGATAACACATTATTTACCTTTGGACTATAGCAGACTTATGCTCCCCATCAGCCAACTGAAGTTTTGTATTGACTTCAAGGTGAGATGGATTGAACCTCCTGTCTCTGACAAGCAAACTCTACCAATTCAAATATGTGTCTCCTGAATACCTTCAGGTTCACACAGGTTAACTTAATATCAACAATGTTTCATCTCTGGATCCTAAGTACACTTACTGGAGGAATTGTGATCCCAGTCGTATTTTCTCATAAGGAAAGTCTACTAAATACAGGGGAGTTAAGGCTGCTGCTTAATTCATGTGGAAATAAATCCCATGGATATTTAGTAAAACTTACTTTGAAGTAAACAAGTAGAATGACACTGTTACTTTCACAGAAAAGGGTGTGCAAACACACTGAATACGTTGGATTTATGCACTAACTTCAACAGGTGCAGTGACTCACTTTAGTGTTGGTATCTGCACCTGTTACCCCCAAAACACAAGCCCCACTGATTGTTCTGAAACTTCTGAAACAAAAACTATGTTATTTTTTTTCTATAGGGAATAAAAGTCTTTAAAATCACTGGAACGTTTTCTAAGCAAACGTCAATAGGCCTCAATTGTGCAAAAAATAAAAAATAAAAAAATAATAATGTGAATGCAAACATAATGTAGTTCAAAATGTATTTGCAAATGTTTGGGTTTGTCAGGCAGAGTGCCTAATCTTAGGGATAAGACAAATTAAACGGCAACTCTACATTTACTCTTCCTGGGAATAAATCCTACTGAACTTAACTTCCTGATGAAGTTGATCCATAAAAGCTCATGCAGCAATAAACATGTTAGTTTTGGAAGATACCACAAGATTCTTTCCTGTCCTGTCTTTTCTGCATAAACACATCTAGAATTGTTCTTTTCTGCGTAAACACATCTAGAATTGTGTTACTGGTTCCACCAAAATCCTGACACCAAATACCACGTCAACTCAGGCCTTGGGGAGATGAGATTTAAAAAGAGTATGGCTATTGGACAATGATTGTCCAGTCTAATGAATCTAGTATATTAGACAGCAGTAAGATAAACTTGATAAGCTCGTGGTTCAGTATTCATGGAAACCAGACTTTCAACTGAAGGACAATTTGTTTGATTGAGGCTTATGTAAATAAAACAACGGTATTTGTTTAACCCTGATTTTGGATTTTGCCACTAATTTTCATTGGATTCCAAGAGATTTGATACAGAGGGAAGAAAGTGATTTGGAAAGAAACTTTTGCTCTGTATAGAGGGATTTAATGTGGAGAAAACTATTTGGGGTAATGGTTAAGGTGCTGGGCTAGAAGCCAGGAGCTTGTAAATTGTAGTTCCACCTTAGGCACAAAGCCAGGTGGGTGACCTTGGACCAATCACACTCTCTCAGTCTTAAGATTAAGAGCAGGGTAACATTCCAAAAATCTTGCCGAGAAAACTGCAAGCAGTACAGCAGAAGTCGAACACTTAATTTTGAAGGCCACCCAAAGTCTCTGTTGTAAGAGTGAGTGGCCATATAAATGATTTAAATTTGTAGGCACAAAAAATATGTAAAAAAATTCTGTTGTACATCTCCTTGACTTGAATGGAGTCCAACAGTCAAGCAGAACTTATTCTTCTCGATCATTTTTCAAGGGCATCTTTCTTAATGACATATCTAACCAAAACTAAGCAAACCTTTGTGCCCTAACCCTAAACTTTTAGTGTATGTCTTTTCATTTACATACCTGTACTATAATTATAACTGCTTAGAAATAGTTTTATCCTATTTATTTGTTCTGAAGTTAAAGCTCAGAGGGCAAAGGAGTTTGCTCTTGAGTACCAGACCGGTAGCTTTCCCCTTCTTGGATGGAAAAGTGTCATGCTTTTCCTTCCACCTCTAATTCCATGCCTCTAATTCCACGCCTTTGATAAATCAAGACTAGCGAATAATGGAAGCTTAGGACACAATGAAATGCCTTCGTTTTCGAAGAAACCCCAAGGCTGCTTGTATTGTAAAGAAAGCTACCCCCAACTACAGGATTCCACGCTTCCTTGAGGTCCATCTTTTTGAACTCCTGCAGAAAGGTCTTTTTTTTCTGTAAGAAGCTAAATACGGTACAGAACCGGGCAGTGAAGGGTTAGGCTGGGTCTGGCAAGACATTAGGTATAAAGGAGCGCAGCACCAACCCAGCTCCTCCCGGAAGAGCCCAAGAGTACCTGCCATCTGGAGCGGCCTGGCGGGGTGCAAGGGGCTGAGGGGGTCACCGGCGCCGAGGCTGGCTCTTTCCACCACGTCGTGGTCCGCTCGGCAAAAGAGGCCGTCCTCCCGCAGCGCGAACTCGTCCCCGGGAATCAGCTGGCGGCTGCAGGCCACGCAGCGAAAGCACTCGATGTGGTAGACTTTGGAGCGGGCGCGCATCACGAAGTCGTTCTTGCTGAACCCAATGTTGCATTTGGCGCACTTGATGCCGTATAACCTAGGTTCGGATCCCGCCGGGGAGAGGTGAGGGAAAAAGAGAAGGGAAGGGAACGAGGAGGAGGAGGAGGAGGAGAAAGACGGAGAGGAGAGAGGGAAAAAATTATTTCATTTCAGGCCCCGGTTCAAATCAAGCCCCCCCCCCCCCATTTTTGACCCGATCCGCCAGACCGCGCATTTTTAGGCGCCCGTCCAAAGCAACCTTTTTCTATTGAGCCGGTCCAGCTGGCTCTCTCACCCGCTTAAATGGAGGGGGGCAAGTGAGGACCCCCAACCCAGATTGGGAGCTGCTGCTTTTCGATCCTCGAAGAAAGCATTGCGGCCGGCGACGCACTGCCTGCCCGGCAGGAAGAAAATGAATTTTGGGGGATTTGCATTTTTTTTATTATTTTTTTTAAAAACTAATATATACATATATTGATTGTAATTTATTTTTCTCTTTCCCCCATAGGGGAGAACTGCTCTACAAGATCTCTGGAATCTAGGATTTTCCTGCGAAGGTGCAGAGAACGGCAAGGAAGGGAATCGCCTACGGTTAATTCTAGACCAATTAAAACGAGGGAGATTAAAGTGTAAAATCCTGTTTTTTTTAACAAAAAACAAAAAACCTCACCCCGTTTTTTAAAAACACTCAAAAAAACGCTGGTTCTGGCCGGGTCGACTTTAAAGCAAAGCTCTGCGGAGCTTCTAATGTACCCTCTCTTATAAGAATGCACAGAAACCTATTAATCCTTTGAGCGCTATCTTCGCCAAGATCGCCGCACGGGCACCAAAACCCGGGCACTAAAAATCTCAAAGTGGAAAACATTCCTCTTATAGAGCGGGCCAGACACGGGATTTAGGAGGCAGCCATTGGCGGGTAGTTGGGGGTTCTGTTTTGGAGATATTTAAGACTCAAAGGGTTAAAAACAGGTCTGAAGATGGCCATTCGTGCGAAAAGGCTCTAGTTGAACTTCTCCAGTGTGTTGGGTTTGTTGCTCGTGGAAATCCCGAAGTTCGTTTATTAATTTGTGGCGGCCGCTGAGGCAGTAGTCTCTCCGGCTTCGTGGTTCCGTATTGGCAAAAAGCGAGTGGCGAGGGAGGCCTACCTTTTCGCCAAGGCTGGGGTTTCTTTGCTTGCTTACACGAGTGCAAAGACGCCCACCCAAATCGGGTTCCCACCCAAATTCGGTTCTTTCGAGGAGAGAATGGCGGCCGCGAGAAAAATCCACGATTTTATTTTTACACTCCCCGATTTATCTGTAAGGGCAACGAACCGTTTTTAGTTCGCTTAGCCTTCTCTACCTTATATTCGAAGTTTATATTCTGGAAGGGAGGAGAAAAATATTCCCCGAATCTTACAAGCTTTCCTCCAAAATAACATATGAATATGTGCTTCTAGAGCAGGAACAGGCCAGAAACCTGTGGAGCACCGCTTAACACAGCGATGGGGTTAGGATGGTATTAAAAGGCGGATGGACAACTTTCTGTCCGCTTCGCTCCCTTGCTCGCCACTGAGTATAATTTCTGTGTAGATCTGGGGAGCGGTTATTATCTATCTATCTATCTATCTATCTATCTATCTATCTATCTATCTATCTATCTATCTATCTATCTATCTATCTATCTATCTATCTATCATCTATCTATCTATTTATCCATTCCTTATCATATATACTATCTTAAACTGTGGATCCTCTCGTCTTAAACGGGGGAGAAAAAATAATAATGGATAATAAAATAATTACAAAGCCCCAAAAACTACCGGCTGCTTTTTCTTAGCGAAGAGAGAAATGGCAGAGCTCACTTCGGCCCTGGGCCAGAAATGAACTATTGAAGACGGGAAAAGCCCCCTCCCCCCGTCGGAAAACGTTTCTTGGGAGCCGGCAAGACCCTCCAAGGTCCATGAACTAGCCTCTCAAGCCAAGGGCCTTCCATCCAGCCCCTTGAACTTGACTTTACACTTGAGTAAGGCATTTCCGAAATAACGTTTTTGCCTGAGCTGGAAAGATAAAGCTGGACGTTTGCTTTTCAAATAAAGAGATTTGCAAAAGAGCGAGGCCGAATGCTGCAGTCCTAAGCAAAAGGGACTAGGACAGTCGTACCGAAGGCGCCAGTGACATTTACTTCCGAGTCAACCTGCTCTATAAACCTAGCGAGGGGACAAACTGATAGCTGGGAGCTACCGCGCCTGTTGCGTAAATTATTTGTTCCCGTTGCCCAGCCCCGGATTTTAATCCCCAGGTTCGTAAAGCTCTGGATTCTGAAAACGCATTAAGCAGCCGTGGCCTTCCCGAAGAAGGGAAGCCCGAAGCTCTGGGGTTTAGCCGCCTTTCGGGAACCACGGCAGGCAGGCAGGCAAGGAAACTGGATCTCGTTCTCTAGCGGCCTTTCTTAGGGCGAATATGGGGAGGGGGATTCCCGTCTGCGACCTCAGTCTTCACCTTTCAGAATTGCGCTCCAAATCGTAAATCGAGTTGGGTTTTTTCGGCGGAGGGTGGGGTGGAGAGGGTAGGGGAATCCAAAAGGAACTCGAGAGAAGAGTTAGGATCCAACGAAAAGTTGCTACCGAAAAAGAAAAAAAAAATACGCACACACCAAGACTGAGCGCCGTTTTAAAACGCCACCGTCACCACCTCCTCCTCCTGCTGCCATTCCTGGTTAGGGAACCTTAAGCAGCCCCCTCGCCGTCTGGATTGTGTCCTCGGCGCAAGCCCGCCTCAAGTCGCCAACCTTTGCCCCCCCTCCTCGAAGATCAAACCCAACCAAGGGTACACAGTAGCTTCGCGTCTCCTCATCCCAGCCCCCCCCCCCTCACCCTCACCCTGCCCCCGCGATCACCGAAAAAAAATCCCCGAAATAAGAAATAAAAGCTTCTTTCCTTTCTCTCTTTAAAAAAAAAAAAAAATTGTCGGTTTAGCTGTCAGGTCGAGCGGTGGCCAGAATAGCAGGAATTTTCTTTTTCTTTTTTAAATCAGCTCCCAGATTTTCAGGGGTAGGAAGGAAGCTGCTTCCATTATCTAAATGTAGCGATTGTTCGCTAACAGCTGAGGGGGCAATTTGATCTCCTCTCTCCAATTCATCAAGACAGATAAGATAAGAAAGGAGAAGGCGGTCCCGGAGCTCCCGAAGGGTTAATATTTAAAAAGATTAAGGCCTGTAATCCTACCCACACGCTTACCTGAGAGTAAATCCTACTGAAAAGTCTGGCTCCCGAGTAGACCTACCTACAAAGTCTTTGTGTGGGTTCTCTCCCCCCACCCCTTCGAAGCAATTTGTTTTTTTCCCAGCATAGAGCGGACTTTATTTAATTACCATTGCTAGTATTAATGATCAATTCTTTTATTTTATAGTTGTCTTCTACCTTTCTTCCAAATGGCTTAGGGGCTGGTTTGTAAGGTGGGGAGGGAAACCCTTGCTCCGTATCGGTGGTTTATTTTCTAAGAGGCGAAGGGGCCTGGCTAGAATGGCTACCAAAGGGGTGGTTATTTTCCTTTCCTTAACACACTTCCCTGAAAAATAGGGGGGGGGGAACCCTGCCCCGTTACCGCGCAAAGAGAACCCTTTTCCCCTTCCCTCCCCCTCCCTCCCACCTCATTTCAATTTATACACTTAATTAGCTAGAGTTCAAGGGAGGGGCTGGATTCACCTGAATGACAACAAATTGCAGCTGCCCCCCTAAAATATCACACAAGCTTCAAACTAGACCTCAGCAGAACAGTGGAAAAAGAAGAGCCGGGAGACAATCTTTCCCTCCCCCTTCCGATCAAACCCAAATTCTCCAGATATTTATTTGGTGCTTTGGATCTCTCTTTTTTTTTTTAATGAAGCTTTTGGGCCAGAGACTCCCCGAGTGTCAGTATCTCTCCTCTGAATGCCCTGCAGAGAGGTTCCTATTAACCTTTCCAGCCAATTTAGTGGCCATTTTTGAAATAATAATAATAATAATAATAATAATAATAATAATAATAATAATAATAATAATAATCGGGAAGTAAACAATTCTAGGAGACTTTCGTTCGGCTTGTTCTACCTAGGAGGGGTATCATTATTTTTTTCTTTTGAGGTTGTGAGGTGGGATAAATAAATTTAATTTCCCACCTTCATCCATTTAAAGTCAAGAAATTAATCCCGACTACGGCAAAAAGCAGCCGGCCGCAAGTCCTTCCTCGCTTACCCAGGAAGTAAATACACACAGAGGCCAGACTTCAGAAGGAGGGCGCCTTCAAACAGCGCCTTACTGATCCCCTAAAACCCCCGAAGATATTTACTCGGGTGTATGGAGACATTTACTTCCAAACCGGCCTGTTCGTAGAGAGCTTTTTTTTTTAAAGGGGGACATTTTATGCAACAGCCCTCACCTAAGATATATAAAAACCCATCACTACAATTATCTGCATCTCTTTAATTTCCTCGACCCTCGCTGTTTACTATGCCCCCTTCTAACCACAGGAAATCCTTATGCCTCAGACTTCTCGTGTATGTGTGTCTGTGTGTGTGTGTGAGAGAGAGAGAGGGAGGGAGGGAGAGAGGGAGGAAGAGAGAGAGAGGGAGGGAGGGAGGGAGGGAGGGAGAGAGAGAGAGAGAGAGAGAGAGGAGGGAGGGAGGGAGGGAGGGAGGGAGGGAGGGAGAGAGAGAGAGAGAGAGAGAGAGAGAGAGAGAGAGAGTTTGAGCCTGTGTGTACCTTTCTTAATAGATTTTTCCAGGCTTCTGAAGGGATAAAATAGAAGTTGCTTTGCCCTAAGAAACACGTTCCCCCGTAAGACTGCAAGGTTCGCCTGTAAAATCAGAAGAATCTCAACCGTTCGGTTGGAAGCGAACCAAGTGCGGACGTCCTCCCCTCTTTCCGCCCCCCCCTCCCGGATCTACAGTCGCCATATCTCCCAGCGCGGTGGCGGAGGGGGAGGGGAAGAGACAAGGGGCCTGAAAGAGAGACTCCTTACCTGATATAGTCTCGCTTACAGTAGGTTTTCCCATCTCTTACAAAGCACGTACAAGTCTCGTCCAAGTACTGGTTACACTCCGCGCACTTCAAACACGCCGCGTGCCATTCCAAATCCGGGGAAACCCGCAGAATATACTGGTCGTGGATTTGATTGCCGCAACCGACGCACAAGGAAATCAGCCGCTTTTCTGAAAGGCAAAGGAGGAGAAGAGACATCATAATTGACGAAGCGCGCTCTCTCTCTCTCTCACTCCCCCACTGAGATAAACGCGTTTTATTAAGTCCCCGTCAACCCCGCCGTCTGAGCCTTTGGCGAGCTGCTCTTTAGGGAAAACGCGCCCTGCTTGCCCCGGCGGTTGTTGTGCCGCGTTGCATTTTCGGGCAAGGAGGCGGCGGAAGGGGGCGAGAGAGAGACCGAGGGGAAGAAAAAAAAAAGGAGAGGAAGGGGGAGGGGTGGATGCAAGAGAGAGAACGGCGTTTCAGGAGAACGTGTGTGTGTGTGTGTGTGTGTGTGTGTTTCTCCATCAAAGGCTTCCCTGGCTGTGGGAGAAGGCGCAACGCAAAGTTAAAAGTAGATTTGCGGAGAGGGGGAAGGGAGGGAGAGAAGTGTGAGCATTTTCCACGCTTTTCAAGCCATCCACACAACCATAATTTGGAATTGGGGGTGGGGGAAGGCGATGAGTGGGTCGGAAACACAGAAGCCAGGGTAATAGGCTTTTTTACATGTCTAGGGAGCAGACTATCCCAGCCCGAAATCTTTGATTTGTGGGTTTCACTTTTTTTCCCCTCCCCAATTTTCTCCTCCCTTTGGCCAGAGACTGGATTCAGCCGGTGTGCAAGGCATTGTATAGTTCCCAGCTGTGGTGGGACCGCAGTCCCCGGAACTCGTCCCGAATCAAATTTGGTGGCGGAGAGGAAAAAAAATCTCTCATTGTCAGAGAGACAAAATTTGGATTCTTCGGGGTTTTAAGGCACCCGAAAGATTGAAGCCCCGGCCGCCAGTTTGCTCAAAGTCATTGGCGAGGCTGCGACGGGCCTCTGACACGGGACCCTTTCGCTCCCCTCCACCACCACCACCTCAGGCAAGGCAGCCAGATCCCTCTGCGCATCGAAGGGGAAAGGGGGATTCCCATTGATCTTCCACCGATTTTTCAGCACAGTCAAAATAAGGAGTCCTCTTCCCCCACACGATCCGGTTTTCACGCTCCCTCGTTTTTATATCCCCGACTTTCGAAACGGCAGTTTTTTTTTTCTGGGTACCCCAAGTCCCACTGGGGTGGGGGGTGGAAGCCCTCCAGCATGACGCCCAAGGCGAAGGGATCGCCAACAAGGCGCCAGGCTGTCCCTGCTTTCCCACTCGAAGCGCTTCGCTTTGGCTCCTAACTTTCGCGATCGCGAAGGAAACAGCTTTTAAAACCGACCCGAAGCCCCGTCGCCCCGTCGCTTTCTTACTTTTCGGTGGGTCGCCCATATCGCCCATCTCTACCGAAGGGTATAGGGTCCCACAGTGAAATGGTGCACGGCTGCCCAGGAACTTTCCCCGAGACGATGGAAAAGAAGAAGAAGAAATAAAACGAATAAAGCGGCGGCTCTGCTTTTTGCCCCGTGGAGGAAGGGAGAAGATGCTGTCAAAGGGACGGCAAGGATGCTTGCTCGTTCCGCCGCCGCCGCGCTGGGAATCGGCCTCAGGGAGGATGGATGGATGATGGATGGATGACCGGGTCGCCCCTTCTTCCTACGGTGAAAACGGCTCCGTCCGAGAGAAAACCGCCCCCGGGGTCCAGGCAAGCGAGAGAGAGAGAGAGAGACAGGGAGCGCTGTCGGAGGCGCTGCCCAGTGCGTGGAAACTCCGCGCGCCTCGACCACGAGCCTCTTCCTTATCTCTTACTCAAACTTCTCTGCTCCAACTCAGCTCGCTCGTCATTGGCCGACGTCGGCCGCGGGACGTCAAATCTGCCGTCTCCTGATTGGCCGGAGGGAACACAGAAGCAGCTGTTCTGATTATCATATTTCAGGGGGCTGGCGAGCTGGCCAGGCGGCGGCTGGAGAAATCGCGACAGACGCAGAGAAATACTGGGGGAAGAGGGAGAAAGGGGGAAGGAAGGAAGGAAGGAAGGAAGGAAGGAAGGAAGGAAGGAAGGAACGAACAGAGGCAACTTTTCCGCTCCTCGTTTGATTTCTCTCCCCCCACCTCTCCCTTACACACACACACACACAATCCGTTTTTACTCCCCCCCCCATTTGTATCAACACACCTCCCCTTTCATTGGCTTAAAGCAAGCAGCTGCCTCTCTCTCTCTCTCTCTCTCTCTCTCTCTCTCTCTCTCTCTCTCTCTCTCCTCTCTCCCTCCCTCCCTCCCTCCCTCCCTCCCTCCCCCTCCTCTCCCTTCCTTTACTACAGTCGCGCAGGATTTTTTTTATTCTTTGGGGGGGGGCGAGAAAAAGAAAGAAACGAGACGTTTATTCTCTGAACAGCTTCCCTCCTTTCAACTATGCAGGCTTGTGAAGGGATTGGGGGGTGGGGTGTGGGGAGCAGAAGGAAACATGGATCAGGTGACTGATCAAATATTGTGGGAGGGGAAAAAAGAGCAGGAGGAGGAGGAGGAGGAGGAGGAGGGAGGGGGCGGATTAAAAGCCATGCAATCTGATTTATGCCACAAAAAGGGGGCAATAAAGGCTTAGCCGCTTAGATTTTCGCCCGCTGTTTTTGGGGGGTGGGTGGGGGAAAAGGGTCATTTTTGTTTGTTTTAATTATTATTTGAGGCGAAGGATAAAAGCGCCAGCGAGACTCCGCTTGACAGGACGTTGACAGCGGCTTGATTCTGCTGCCCGTAAAGCTTCAGTTTCCCCTCATTTCTTTCTTGTGGCTTCCCCATTCTTGTAGTGGTGGCCCGGACGTCAAAGGGAAGGTGGGGAGTACCGCAGCTACTCGCAGGTGTTTAGCACTTGGAAGTTGTGCGTTTTCCACCACCACCACCACCCTGGTCCCAGCTAGTCGTTTTTATGCAGGTAACAATTCCCCCCCAGGAATTTCAGTGGAATTTACTCCTGGAGTAAGTGGGTAACTAGACGAAGGAAAAAAGCTAGACTGAAAAAATTCCTCCGGCGACTTTACTATGTTGAAGGAAAACCTTATTACAACTTACTGCTATTGTGTGTTGCCTGTCGATTTTTACAGGAACCTGGCAGCTCCTTTCCCCAACCAAACCTACAGATGCTTCTAGTTCCCAACTATTGCTTTTGCTGTCGGTAGGAACCTGGAAGTACTTTACCGTTTCAGCTTCCCACTTGCAAGGCCGTTTCTGTCCCCGCGATTAATAATGACTTCTAGACAATCTCTATGTGTATGTCTATGTCAAAGTCTGTGTGTGTGGAAACACCACTGGCGTCTCACATAGAGACTCGAATTGAATCTTCATCACTATTAAAAGGTTAATGCCACCTGATCCTAAACACAGGAAGAAAATACACGTGGTGCTATGGCGGTTCACCTTGAATGAAATATAGTGATGCATCCTTTTGGTGGCAAAATATAAAGCACGTCGGCGCTACTGTTCTATCGACACAGCGATGGTTGGGTGACGCTGTAAAGACTTCACAAATCACTACTTTAGGAAGTGCTACCGCTCACCTTGGGAAGGTGGGCGTTGATTTCTCCTGACACGGCAGAGAACCACCTGTTAAGTGTGCAAGAAGTGAGGTTCAGTTAATGGTCTCTTGGTAGAAAGTTGATTAGCTCATATTCTAACTTTCGGCTCCTTCCTGCGCGCACAGACCCATGCATACATGCACTATTTGCTCCCAGGCCCCTCTTCTCTCTCCTTCTTAAGCACCAAAGGAAATTCCTTGTGTGTCCAATCACACTTGGGCAATAAAGAATTCTATTCTATTCTATTATTCTTCCCTCCAACGATTTCAGTCTTAGTGGACTTTTTGATTACTAAAAGTTTGTTTATTTTTTTTAACGTTGCGTGATTCTACCCAGCGGTTGGATAAGACTCCAAGATCGGGTGCTCTCAACCTCCTTGACTTGTCTATCTTTCAAAGGAGTTGTCTCAAAAGAGACGGAATAAAGAATCAATCAAGAAGGAAAATATCTAGTCTGACGGGTCACTTTCTGGAGTGGTTCGGCTCGATTGAGGGGAATCAGGATAACCCAACCAGCTTGAGAAAATAAAATCATCCCATTTACCAACTACTTTAGAGGAGGTTAAATGTAAAAAGAAGATGCGTTCGTCACGTCCAACCTTCGTTGCTACTGATGCACGCGAATTTTAAAAACGTTCTAAACAAACAAACAACACTCCCCCCGCAAAAAACCCGAAAGAGACCATCAACAGCATCGCTTGAAAGTCGCCGCGAAAGTTATTGTTTACTGAGGTTTGTAAGAAAATAGAGCTAACCCGCTTTTCAACCCAAACAAAAGGGAGGAAGAATTTAGCGTCCAGCGGCGGAGCTTACTCAGTGGACCGTCTTGAAAACGATCCTTCGTAGAAGGTCAGAAGGCGAACTTGGGCTATAAACAAATATGGCTGGTATATTTCAAGATTCAGCATTCCCAGTGGCAGATGATGGGGGCCGGGAGGGGGCAGGTAGCCGTGGTGAATTTTATCGCATCCAGGAAAGAGGCGGACAAGGAGCAGAGTTTCTTTCTCTCTCCCCCTTCCCCCCCCCTCACTCCCACATTACTAGCTTTAGTCGGTAAAACCATAGCAGCAAGATGAGTAACACTAATGGTTTAAGCGCGAGGGACCCAAATCCAAGGGGGAGGGGGGGAGGCTGGTACGCTGACACCCGCCAAAGAAGGAGGGGCCTTTCCTGCCAGATAATCTCACCAAAATAAATGCCAGCTAACCCACTCACAAGCTTCAACTCGACCGGCAGAAACGACTCCTCGGATTTCCTGACTAGGAAGACGCGCCAGCAAGGGATCCCGTAGGCGAAGAAGATGGGAAACGGGGCGAACCTTTTAGGTCCCTGCAAGCTCCGCAGTTGAAAACCGAGGGGGGGGGGGCGTACTAAAGGTGGGGGCGTCTTGCTCTCCGCCCTCTCCTGGAAAGGCACAATAAGGGCAAATGCCAACCCCGTTCGGGTTCTCGGAGGGGAAAGGAAGCGCCTTGGCTTTAACTCAACCTTTTCCCCAACCTAGTTTAGAGTCGTGCCTGAATGACTTAGTCCCATATCCCCCCCCCCCACCGTTACATTTCAGCGTTTGCGTCCCGAACGACTAACTACGGTTCTCCTTGAAGAAGCCTCTGCTTAGTTCCAGCAGAGAACTCGATTTTTCGTTCATTGTCTCCCCCCCTCCAAAAAAATTAGGGGTAATAATACAAAGGTTTAAAAAGTCTGTTAGTGTAGCATCTCTACGTCTAATGCAAAACGTTCCTGCGTTCGCATTGGGCTCTGAAACAGCAAATCTTTGCAAGGGACTCTTTGCACTGTCCCTTTAGTGTCAACGAGCCTCCCCCCCTCGCCGCCACACTCTCCCTCCTATTCTAGACGTCTACTCTGGACACGCAGCTATTGGAGCACATACAAGGCTCGTGTTTATTCCATGTATATATTGGTGCCTCGAATTCTCCCACCACCTCGGGCATCACTGCAATAGCCGCGCCGGGAGGGGAGGTTTTATGCGGTTTCTGAGTTTGGCCTTCAGGCGATCGCAACAGCGACCCCTTGTGTCCGAAAGGAGAACGGTCCTCTCGATCGGTGAGCAGAACACCCAGAGACATTTCTGACAGCCTTTTCCCTTATTTTCCACAAACATTAAAACACTCTGGGATCACGAACCGCTTCATTCCAGGGTACCGAGAGTGAAAAGGGCTTTTACGGATAGCGAATAAAAAAGGGGGAGGGCTCGAAGCGTTTATAGGACGACGCTTGATAGTAATATAACGATCGACGGGCGCTAAATATATGTATATATAGCCAGAAAATCGCCGTTTCCCGCTCTCCACCTTCGGACGGTTATTTCTGTACTTTCAAGGACTTATTCCCGGGGTGGGGGGTGGGGGGTGGGAAGAGGCGAGCGTTGGTAGAGGGATGTAAAGAAAGGATGAGCAAGAACGGAGAGAAGAGAAATGGAGGATTCGGGTCTCGGCAGGACGCCTTAACCGCTTGGTTACTTGCTTTTTTGCCTTTTGCCGAAGGGACCGCGGGAAAGAATGTTAGCGCAACGCTAGGTCCCCCCCCCCCCGTCCCCCAGGGATTAAAGTAAAAAAGAAAAGAAAATGTTCAGAGCAAGTGCAAATATATCTTGCTCGTGGTGGAAGATTCCGGAACCGGACAGATAAGGGAACAGAAATGTTGGGAATTAGGTTGAACGGGGTCCCCCTCCCCTTTCCTCTCCTTTCTCGGTGGTTGAGGGGGGGGGGAGATTTGCGCCAGAATGGAAGGATGGAATGGAAGGAAGCCTGTAAAAGCCATTCTCTCTTTGCCTCCTCCGGACTAAACGGAAGACTTCAGTTTCAGAATTCAGAAGATTCCCAACTCAGATGTTGAGAATCAAAGCCAACTAACCAACCAATCAACCGGATTTTGTTGCTTTTGTTGATGTTTTCCGTGACTGTAGACTTGCTAGTGGTGGGTGGGGTATGAATGCGGGCTACTCGTTGCGATTCTCTGCTGTGGAGGTGGGGATAGCTGAGAGTTAACCCTTCCTCTTCCATACAAAGCATCTTCTCCCCTTTTTTCCCCTAGTAGAAGTTTTTTTTCTTTAATAACGGTTTGGCTTAGGGGGAAGGACCGCGTGGGGAGTTTGGGTGAAAAATCGCATCCTCTCCGCATCTCCAATTGAAGAAGAGTTGCAAGTCAGAGAGGCCAGAAGGACAGCGGGAGAAATTTAGGGACGGGATGAAGCAGGTCGCTGGGCTGTGATTGAAATAACACTCGTCTCTCGTGGACAGAGAAAATGCTCAAAAGGAAAAATTTATTTCAATCGAAGTTGATGTTATCAGCCAGTTAGACTGGATGGGTGTCTGTTAATATGTTTTATTGGGTTAGGGATTTTCTATCTTCACTGTGAATTGTATTGTGTTGGGGTGTCATGTGTATGTGCACTGCAGGAGCTCAACCAATCTCATTGTATATATTTGTGCTACTCTGACAAATAAATAATTATTAAATTATTATTTGGTCTTTCTCTCAAGCAAACTTTTTAAAAAAAAGAATTCAATTGAAAAAACAAACCATGGCAGTAAAGTTTATTACTAATCCTGGTATCATCACCATCGGAATCATGATCCCCATAACCAACAGTTTTGTGTTACTGTTGTTAGATTGCACAGGATGCAACTTTTAAGAGAACAAAGTTGCCATTCCGTTCCAAGTCGAATTTCAAAGTCAACAGCAATTCAGGGTCCCCGTCCCCCTTTCTATTCAATCATGTCCGATTCTTGCAGACTTTTTGGACAAAATCCCCTGCAGTTTCCTTGACAAATGTTTTTCAGAATTGGTTTGCTATTGTCTCCTTTCTAGGGCAGAGAGAAAGTGGCTGGTCACCCAGCTGGCTTTGTGCCTAAGATGGGACTCAGTCTATCCGCCTCTGCTTGGCTACAGGTTTCAGCCTTCACCACAGTACCAAACTGGCTCTCAGTTCCTAATTGCAATTTCTTGGATGCACTTTAGAGATTTACAATAAAGGATTTAGCTTGAGATTTGGACCAAGCAAGCTGACATATGAACTTCTACTTAGAGATGAATCTGACTAGGTTTATTGCAGAGTAAATGGAGAAGGAGGGAGTAGGGTTTTTTTGGTCTTCTGCCAAGGCAGTCCCAGCTACCCAATTCAATGCCTTTCCAGGTTCACCACCACCACTAGCAGCTGGTTCTGGTTAAGAAATTGTAGAACCACTAGTAGTGATGATAAATAAAAACCAAATAAGTAGAGCAGTTGGGGGGGGGGGGAAGAATCTGAAGATTTCTACATTTTTTAAAAAATTAATATATTTTGTAATATACAAATCAACCAAGATATATAGTTAAACTTTTGGGACAGGATTGAAAGGTGTGACCTGTAATCTTTATCTTTGGGATACCCTGAATGGATTAACTGGCACTAGATATGTAATTGAGATATATTCGTCCATTGACAGACCCCCTCCTCCTCTATTCTCATGGTAGTTCTATATTGTTTTATCTGGATCAAATTTACTCTTGAGTGAATGAATATATCCGTTACATCTGCTGCTGCTTGTCCCAGCACAAACCCAACTATTACACATTCGTATCTCAATCTCAAGAGTTGGTGGATGCCTTCAGCAAGTTAGAGCTTGAGAAAATCCGTTTTCCCCTCCTTAGTGTGAATGTAGAAATTTGGTCCCATTTTGAATCCGGAGCTCTCTACAGGCTAGCCCTAGTAGCATTCCTACCGAGCTAGCCTTCCCCTAACATCTTCTACTCCACAGTTAAGTACAAGGAAAGACGTACAAGGAAAAAAGCCATTTACATCTATTCCAAACTATTGGCTCTGCGATTTAGACGGGGATCCCGGCCACAAATGGGATCTTTCCATCTGGTTAGATCAAGGAGATAGGACTTCCTGTGTCCTGTTTATCATTTTCAGAAGCCCTGCTCGGGTTTAACCTTCCCTGCGATAGCCCTTTCTGTAGGAGCAACGTCTTCAGTACACAAAAGGCTGCCCTCTCCTTATTAGTAACCCACAAGTCAGTTAAGACCTGGGAGTCCAGCGATACCACCCAAGGAATGGTAGTGGTGGCAATATTTGCCCAGGTAGTGGGAGATTGTCCAGTTCCTGATGTGCCTGATCTTCTCGGTTTTAACATGCACATTGTATTGTGGAAAGTGTAAGCTGCTTAGAATTGGTTAAAGGGAAGTAGCATATAAAACCAATAAATAACCAAAGCCATAAATGATCAACAAACCCTCATCATTGTCCATTGATAAGGACATTCCATAAAATTCTCTATTCAAGAAGCCAATGTTTCAATTTCTTTCTCCTCTCCCTTTCCCTCCTACCCTGCTTTTGGAGATGATCCTAAGCCTTGCTCGAGGCTTGCATTCTTTCACTTCTTTCATAGTATAAGGCTCAGTTCACTCTATCTCTGCCACTTAAAAGTATCCTCCTAATCTGCCTCTCCCCCCCCCCACTTTTCAAAGCGCATCAGAAAATCTAGGCAATTCTCAGTTCGCTTGGGTTTAATTCCATAGCAGTGTCTATAGTTAAGTGGGTGGTCGGATTTTAGGTTTGTAAGATATACTTTAAAAAAAAAAATAGAGCTTAGGTTCCAGTGACATAAGATTGCACCTAAACCTGTTTAGGTCTAGCAGATCTTACCATTCACCCTTCTACATAGATATGTTAGATTTACATATATAGTACTATTTTAATTACATGGATAGTAACATTCTTGCAAAAAACATAACCACAGGTTAGAATTCTCTGGTTTCTGGATGTCTAAATAAATGAAATTCTTAACAAACTCTTTAAAACACTTTTAGTTAGCAGCATGAAATTATATAGTTTTTGGAAACTTTGGATCTCACCATATTATGCTACAAATTTCTCTTCTCTTCTCTTCTCCCCTCCCCCTCTCCTCTATTCTTCTCTTCTCTCATCTATACTCAAGTATTTTTTTAATGATAAAATATGTTCCCGGTAAATTGGACATCATATTTTAAATTTCACTTAAGTAGAACGATATAGCAAGAATGACTTTAAAGTGATACTGCCTCTTTCCAAGGGACAGTAGAGGAAAGCATGGTTAGGGATTCCAAATAACTCAAATATAAGTATAACATGTTTAGTTTTTTCTTTCCTGGAAGGCCTGTGATAAAATTTTAAACTAAGTCCAGTGAGGAAAAAATGGTCTCTGTAGTGATACAAATGGATATGAATTTTCTATTTGTAGTATCCTACCTTGATATTGTGGCCATAAAAAGGGGGAAATTTCAAGCATTAAGTGTCAATGTATCAAGCCTGATCACATAGTTTCATAGCAAAGCACCGGTATTCAGCTAGTATATCTATAAATACAAAATACCATGGAAGGAAAGTTGGTTGTGTGGGATCAGACAAAGGTTCTGCCCTTAACCTTCCAGATGTTTTCAAAGAAAAGACAAAAATAGGTCTATCCATATCATGAAGAATAGCATTATTATTCCTTAAAAATACCTAGCATACAGCTGAATCCCTCAGTGTATTTCTTAGTTGTCTTTGTCTTAGATACTTTGTCAAAGTATTTGAAGGCTAATTCTGGTGATACATTTCCATACAAATATCAGGGAACTATATTTATTCAGTATTCATCAATAAAATGATAGCAGTGAAGAAAGGCACTTTCAGGGCTACACTAAATGGCTTTGTGAGAAGAGATCTGTCCGTCCGTCCGTCCGTCCGTCCGTCTGTCTCTATCCCCATCCATCCTCCATCCATCCTCTATCATCTTCTATCATCTATCTCTATGGAATTTCCCTTAATTTACTTTAGAATAGAGTGATCAAAGTTTGACCCACAGTGTTTATGCCTCTAGGACTCTTTTTACTAGCCCAGAATGCACAGGACCAGCATTTTCCAGCCTATTTTTAGTTTGGAGACCTTCTGGGGTGAGTCTTTAAGGAGGAGTGATGCTACACACTGTGGTCTCCATTTAAATAGTAAACTTTCTCCATTTGTTTGATCAATACTAGGAGAGGTAATTCTCAGCAATAACTGGATGGGGAATGAGAAGTTACATGAAGGGTATCAGTGTGTAAGAAGGAAAACGGGACAACAATTTCCCAATCTGCATGCTGAAATAAGGGAAAGGAATGGAGAGAGCATGGATGAAATAATATTTGTATTTATCTATTATTGCTTACTTTATATTGGGGAAAGGTGATACAAAACAGAAAGTTGGGGAAGATACTTATGTGTATTTTTGTGTATAAATATGGCAGACTAGGAGTTATCTGGGTCTATACAATATAAGCCACATAAGCACTTGGCCCTTGAATCAATGCATATTGTGTCTTAGTGCCTTTGAGATGTAATCTTGTCACCTCTCCCTGCTCTAAATGGAAGGAGAAAAATGTCTTTGTCTATTCAATATTTTTCAGCAGTATTTCTCAACTTTAAGATGTGTGGACTACAATTCCCATAATTCCTCAACTGTCATGCTGGCTGGAAAGTTCCAGGAGTTGAAGTCCATACATCTTAACTTGGACAAGTTGAGAAACACAACCTACAGCACATGCACAGCTATACAAAAAGAATAGCCTAGGCTTGGCTTTAGCATAATGTGACCTCTAAATTTTAGCTTCTGCTAAAGTAAGATATTTGGTAATCTAATAATAACCAGGTTTTGCATAATAGTACATTTGCAGTGAAACAATATTTAGCATAATTCTCAGCCTGGAGAGCAGAATACTTAATTCCATTAAGAGTGGAATGGTTGTAAAAGCTAAATATCTTTAATATTTGAGGGGACTACAAGCCAGTTCCACCTGCGCAATGTTGCTACAAAAACAAATGTTTTAAGTTGAAATATGTATGTTTTTTAAGCTTTGTGCTCCTCTTGAAAAGAGAATCCATTGAAGGAGGAGACAGCAAAGAGTGGGGTGAAATGGGACAGATATTATCCTAGCCAACGTTATATGATAGGAATATTTTGATACATTTCCGCTGAGAGGAATTACTGATAACCATTTTCCCCCCTTTTGAACTCTTCTGATTCAATTTTAAAACAAATCCGGGATTGACCTGGGCTGTTTTACTATTTGCTGACATGGAGATGCTGTGAATATGGGGATTTTACACATTTGCAAGTCTACAACTCACAAAACAAAAAACAGCTAACCTGCACTGGCCATTTTTGGCCAGCAGCTCAGAAATTAAAAAGCCAGCTAATCCTTGTCTATGGAGATTCTCAGTCATCCAGGTCAGGGTTGTCCCAAAAGTGCTTTTTCAAGAGGCAAGCAAACTTTCTGGTTTTTCATTGAAGATGTTTTGCTTCTTATCCAAGAAGCTCCTTGGATGCGAAGTGAAATATCTTCAAAGAAAAACCAGAAAGTCTAGTTGCCTCTTGAAAAAGCACTTTTGGGCCAGCTAATCATGGTTTGAATGCTGTCCAGTTGCTGAGTGTCTCATCCTACTTCCTCAGGTTAATTCTTAAAAACACATCACTTTCCCCTCTTAAAAAGAATAGAAGGAAAATTGCTAGTTTTTCTGTGGGAAAATCCTTCTCTGTCTCCCAAGTCCCTTATATTGAACACAGTGGCTATTATTTATTTGGCCCCCAGAAACTCACATAACCACAGTGGGATTGCAAGAACAGGAAAATGGGGTTGACCAAAGCATTCCACCCACTCCAAAGCACTGGATTTAAAATACAAGCAATGAAATGCTGTTGCAGTTGTGATGACAGTTGCTTAAAATCATGCCTGAGTGATGGTCACAATGTCACTGATACAGAAATACCTTGGCAATTGTTACAATTACAAATACCTACCCTGTTCCCCTGAAAATAAGACAATCAGGCTTATGAGTGCATGAGCTAAAATAAGCCCTTCTCCCAAAATAATCCCTGAAAAATATTGCAACACAGCAGCAGCCATGAAGTGACCATGCTCGCTGCTTCCTACACCTCACAAATAATAAGACCTCCCCAAAAATAAAGCCAAGTGCTTATTTCAGGAGTCAAAAGAAAATAAGACCCTGTCTTATTTTCAGGGAAATACTTTAGTCATGGCTTCATCCCATCAAGGAACTCTCTCATCTCACTCAATTATGGATATGCATCCCAGCCTGAAAAAAACTTCTGAGATTTGCTCTGAAGAGGGATGTTATACTAAGATGAAATGATTCAAGGTAGGGGGCATAGTATGGAGCAACTTCTGGTCCTGTAATATCAGTGCAATGGCTCAGTGGTTAAAGATGATGAGCTTGTCAGTTGAAAAACTGACAGCCTGGGTTTGAGACCCGATCACTGAATGACAGGGTGACCTCCCATTACTTGTCTCAGTTTCTGTCAACCTAGCACTCTGAAAGCATGCAAAAATGAGTAAATAAATAGGTACCACTTTGGTATGAAGGTAACAGTATTCCATCCATACATCTTGTCCTATAGTCGTGCTGACCACAGAAAGGGTCTTCAGACAGGAATGGGCTAACTTGCTGTGGCCAACTCACCATGGCCAACTCAACAGGGGCCAGCTCACCACAGGACAATTCAACAAATACAAACATTAATTTTAACAGAATCCTGGCCAATAATAATAAAATGAAGTCATTTCAGAAATATAAGAGTTACAATAATTTTGACAAAAATGTGGTCACCAATAATAAAAGTTATTGAATGAAATGGTTAATACGGCATTGAATTGTCCTGCAGCGAGTTGTCCCATGTGAATTGGCTGTGGTGAGTTGTCCTGTGGTGAGTTGATTGTGGTGAGGTGTCCTAGATCCTCTTTGGACAATGATGGCTTCCTCAGCTAAGAAACAGAGATGAGCACTTCCCCTAGAGTTGACTGGGCAGGTTATCACTTTAATGTCAGTCAAATCCAGGAGAGGCTCCACTTCTGCAGATAAATTAGGATAAACAATGCTTGCTGGGACAAGAGAGAGTAGCTTTTTAAATTTGTCTTTCAAACCAATCAAAATGAGCCGCAGTGGCAGAGTGGTAGAGTGCAGTACTGCAGGCTACTTTTGCTGATCACTGGCTGCCAGCAATTTGGCAGATCGAATCTCACCAGGCTCAAGGTTGACTCAGCCTTCTGAAGTAGGTAAAATGAGGACCCAGATTGTTGGCGGCAATATGCCGACTCCGTAAATCACTTAGAGAGGGCTGTAGAGCACTGTGAATATAAGCCCAAGTGCTATTGCTATTGCTAAAAAGGATTTGGGAAAGACAATATGGGAGAGAGAGGAATTCACATGGGAGCTATGGAAATGGCATGTATTGGACATAAAACAAGCAGAAGGCCTTCGAAAGGAGATGGGAAAGTTTCAGCCTTACCAGACAGGTAGAGCAGACAGGAAACATAACCACACAAACCAAATTTTATTGTACAGAATCTTGCAAGTCAGAAAGTACAATTTTCCTGCCATCTATACAATCCCAGAAACTTGGGCAATTCATCCTAAGCCTCTTGCCCAGTCGACTATTCAACTAGGGGCTATGTTGCCTCTTAGCTGCTAGGCAATATCTCTTCACCCATCTCCCAAGGTTTTTCCACATATCACTACATGAAGTGAGGAACCAATAGAAGTCTATGTGGATAGTTAGGGTGCTGAGGGAAGGGAGGCTAGTATAAACAACCTGAATAGTTGTTTATGAATTGAACTGAAGAATGTAAGAGAAAATCACATTCTGGACGATATCCCATATTGATTGATTTCAGTAAACAATTTAAAGTCAACTTGTAAACAATTTAAAGTCAAGATGTTTTCTGGAATGTTGATTCACATTTGCTAGCATTTTAGTCTCTTTAAGAACTGGACATTTGCTTTCCCCATCAGCTGATGTTTTGGACCATAGTTTTTTTGGATAGCTGTCTAATGATACTCCATGCCAGAGGTCACCAAGCTTTTGGACCTGAGGGACCACTAAATTCATAATTTTAAATCCCGCAGACCACTAATATAATCTGTCTAATGATTGGCTGGGTGGGTGTGGCTACATGGCCATATGACTGGGTGGGTGTGGCCAACTTGATGTCACTCATCTTGAGGGGAACCTCGCCACCCTCTACTCACCCCTCCCCTCCCAGCCACTCCTCACCTCCCCACCTGGGCTCTTTAGGGCCCCAACAGGAAGCAGTTGTTGGCGCTAAGCAGCCACCAAGAGAAAGAATTGGCAAAACATCTGGCTCAGTTCAAATTGCATCTGACCAAGAAGAAGGCCCTATAGAAACACTTCACTGAGGATTACGAGCATGGGCTTTCCAAGCAGATGGAAAACCTGCAGGAGCCCAAGGCCAGGTACTGGTGCCTGGAGGCTCAGCAGGCTGAGTTGGTCAACTAGTTCTAGGCCATGATACAGTCCCACTGGAACAAGGCCCTCTGGCTCTTTGCCACCAGCAGCACTTCCCTCCAGCCTTTGCCCAGAGCCCTGACCCAGAAGGCCGAAGCAGACCCCAAGTCTGAATTTCTGCCCCACTCTGCTCTGCACAAAAAGTCCCAGAAAGGGGAGGCTCTTTGAAGCAACACAAAAATTCATTGAGCATATCCAGCCCAAGAGCCATAGTTTGAGGAGCCCTGATTTAGTGCAATATAAAAATGCAAATAATTTTTATGCGGACCACCAAAATTTTCTCACGGACCACCAGTGGTCCATTGACCACCAGTTGGTGACCACTGCTCCATGCAATTGTGACTTTGAGGTTGTGAAGTGGGAATACATAAGAGCACCTCCATATTTTAGAGCAAGGTGGAAGGGATTTTTAAGGATGTGAAACAAATATTTATGGATATCTGAAATACCATATGGAGTCTGACTTCTAGGTAAGATTTGATCTGGTTTCCATGACAAGATAAAGGGATTCAGTGGGGCAAATCCAGGTCCTTCACTATAACTAGTAAATGAGCTTGGCTGGTTACCTGAAAATAAATCATATGTGAGTAACCATTAGGAGCGGGAATCTTTGAGAATCCTGTTATTTTAGCTTAATTGAACTATGATGTGAGGGTTTGATGCAAACTTGCCTGCAAATAAGCATTAGTAAGTGTATCTCTGAATAAGCATGTTTAGGATTGCTCTAAACAAAGGAACAAGAAAGATTCTAATATGCAAAGCTACCTGATATGCTTATTACTGTCTGTCTCAATGTACAGTGTAATTAATGCTTCAGTTTTGAGATACTGTGTGTAATTGTTAACAGATTACACCAGTGAAGTTAATCAGTTCTTTAAATGATTAATTATAGGCTTCCACAAAGAGTCTTGTTTTAAAGAAGAAGAAGAAAAACATTGCTGGAGTCATTATGTTACGAGACAAAAGAATATACTACAATAACTTTTAAGGTGGTGAAATTTATGTAGATTCATTGTTGGCAAGGCAACTAAATACTGAAGAGAATTCCTCTTATTCTTACTCTTTTCCATATCAACTCTCCTTTTCAGAAGACTTTTTAACTTGTATATACTCTGCTGAATTGTTACATATCTGGAGATACAGAGAAAAATATAAGAATAAGATTTTGAACAGCTCTAATGCTACCTTGTATTTGTATAGCACAGAATTGTTCAAAGCACTATGTGTAAATTACCTTCTCCTATAACAACTATATAGAATAGGTCGGTACTATTATTCATCATTTAATGCATTATCTATATTGAAGTGAGTGATACAATGATTTCTAGAAACTGAGGGACTTCATCAAAGGCCACTTAAAATACAAGTTTCAAACTCAGATTTATATCAGTATCTATATATATATCTACTCAGATATTAATCTCACTGAATTCAGTTTGCTTTATTCCTTGGTCAATGGATATGGGATTTATTCATAACATTGTTGGCTCTCATTCTTATTTTTGAGTAAACCTGATAGTACTGTATGCTAAGACTCACAAAGGTTACAACAAATTTTTACTCGGATGGCACAGGTTTTACTGCCAGCTTCTAGGTACAGGTAAATGTTCCCCTTGCACATATGTGCTAGTCATTTTCCAGTTCTAGGGGGAAGTGCGCATCTCCCTTTCAAAGCCGAAGAGCCAGTGCTGTCCGAAGATGTCTCCATGGGGATGTGGCCGGCATGACTAAACGCTGAAGGTGCATGGAAGGTGCCTGTCAGCTGTCTGTAACCTTTTCAAGACAGTGAAGGTTTTGTCAGTCTGAGACCATTGAAATAGGTATTACAATTGTCTTCATTTCAACCTGCCAGAAGAATGATGGCCATCAGATTGGGAAAGAAGTCCAGCCAATCCCTCCCTCCCTCCCTCCCTCCCTCCCTCCCTCATATATGTGTGTGTGTATGTGTGTGTGTGTGTGTGTGTGTGTGTATATCAGTGATGGGTTGCAGGCAGTACGCCCCGGTACCGGAGCCAGCCCAGAGCACTGGATACCATGCACGACGCTCCGCTGAGCAGCTGGAGTGTTGTGGAGGCTTGCGGAAGCTTTGCTGACAGGTAGGATGCATACATGTGTTGCGCGCATGTGTGACCGTTCCAACCCTACCGGTTGGAATGGAATCCGGAACCCACCACTGAAGTATATGTATATAAATGGCTCTGTGTGTATGTGTGTGTGTGTGTGTGTGTGTGTGTGTGTGTATGCAGTCCTCAACTTATAGCCATTCATCTAGAAACCATTTGAAGTACAACTGTACTGAAAAAGTTATTTACAGCATAACTTTGGAGCACCTCGAGAAATTTAACCAAACTTGATGCACAGATGAATTATTGTGGGGGTAAGACACCCCTAAAATCCCTCGGTGTGTGTGTTCTGTTAAGATACAGCCTGTTGTGCCTTAAAATGGCTTCTACTGTACTGCTGTAAACTGGCTTCTACTGTGCAACGCAGTGGAGTTGTCATGATATCAGCGTCACAGTACTCCAGAAACACTTACCAGTCCCTCTGGCAAGGTAGAAAATCCAACATTAGAAATTACATTTGGTCCAGACATTTCCCCCCCTATAAATAAATACTCAGGCAATGCCGGGTAGTACTTCAAATAAAGAAAGAAATGGAAGAAGTGGAATATAAATCATGTAAGCAACTTGAAAAAGAGACAATCCCTTCAAACAAATAGATTTCCTCATCTTTCCAAAGTAAGCATTTTTGATTGTTAAAGGGGAAAAAAAAGACATTATTGTATTTGTGTATCACATTATGGGAGGATCGATTATATAAGTGCTTTGCAGATCAAAGGGAGAGATGTACTATAAAAGGAAGGAGATGGGGAAGCCCTGGAGAAGCTAAGACCACCCATAATGTCAGCAGCAGTGCTGAGATTTTAAAACCTGGAGTTTATAGATTCTGAGTTACTGCTTGTGCTCACTTGCTAGATATTTAAGGATGTAATCAGCTGAGACTGGCAGAAAAAAAACCTTCTTTGAGTAGAGATTGAATGCAATTTTTTTTCTCACCAAACAACCCTAGGTCTCCGTGGCAGAGGTGGGTTTCACCGAATTTTACTACCAGTTCGCCGTGCACTGAAACTATGAATGCAAATGTGTTTTGCTCATGTATATGGTTTGCATGCATGTGCGTGGCTTAGAAAACGTGGCTAAATAGGACGGCAGAGAGCTGGGGTGGGTGGGTGGGTAGATGGGCAGGCTCACCTTCAGGTTATACTGGTAGTTGCCACTACCAGTTCGCCCCAACTGGTCCAAACCAACTGAACACTACCACTGCTTCCTGAAATGGAAGAAAAATCAGAAGAATGCTTCTGCCTTGTATGTCCTTCCACATAAAAAGATCTCAAATGAAGAGCTCAGCTGACAGACATGCACATTGGGCAGATCCTGCTTGAAAACCTTTTTGTAGTATTTAATTATGGACTGATATCTGTTCTGACCCCCACTTTGTCCGTTCAGAAACTAAAGCCAAACAGAACGTTCAAAGGAATGTTTTTATCAGTCCCGGCTCTTGCTGGCTGCGAGCCCAAAATAAACACAAATAAATGCTCTGGCAAAAGTCCTCATTTATAAACTACTACAAAACAGGATTATATAAATCAAATCACTTATCCAAGTGCTTTTTCTCGATGGTTACACACAAACGGAGAACTTGACTAGAACAGAAATGGAATGTTGACTTCTGCAACCAGGGCATGGCACCATCAGCCTTTTATCCGCAGGAGGAGATCCTAATGAGCCACAGCTGCTCGTTATCATCTCCTGTGAGTCCTCAACGTCGGTCAGCCCTTTTCCTGCGTGCATCCCGAAACAACTCACAGGAGGTTTCTGTGTCAGCCTCTCTCACTGATCCAAGGCTCAGTCATTACCTGGGGACCAACTAGTCTCTCTGAGCCCTGCTCAGAGTCAGAACCCTGTCCAGGGCCCTCTGCCTCCTCCAGGCCTGACTCATAGGGCCCCTCGGTGTCAGAGTCTGATAGCAGCTCCAAAGGCTCCTGCTGAGCCACAACAGATATCCATATGCTAAGTAAAATAAATGGGCTAGTATTTGGACATATTGTTCTGGTGTGTGTGTGTGTGTGTGTGTGTGTGTGTGTGTGTGTGTGTGTGTGAATGCATGTATATGCCTTCAAGTCACCAATTTTCTACAAGGAACAATATATAAAAATAACAGGGAATTCTTCTGAAGATTTTTTTGAGCACGGAATGAACCTATGTACTACACCAGTTGTTGAAACTCAACTGGTAGACATGCCTAAATAATCTGCCTATCCCAGGTCCCTGGAAAGAACTTAGGTGTTAAAAATATCAAATCCAGTATAAACATCCGGTTGACTCTGAGACCAATCATAATGTAATATCCACCCCCCCCCCCAGTTTTGGAACCCAGAGCAGGCATACTTTGACATTGCAACAGATATATTATGGACACTGGTTCACTAAATGGGAAATCTTTGGCATAAAGTTTCACCACATTTTTTAATAACAGAGAAGTTGAAAGTAAAATGTTTAGAACTTTGGAGACATAGGACAAGGATGGCAGGCACGCTGGTGTGCTTATGCATGCCCCTTACAGACCTCTTAGGAATGGGGTGAGGTCAACATTAGACAGTCTTAGGTTAAAATTATGGGGATTTGGGGATGTAACAACAGAGTTAGGTAGTGAATTCCAGCATTGACCACTCTGTTGCTGAAGTCGTAATTTTTGCAATTGAGTTTAGAGCGGTTTATCTTGAGTTTGTATCTATTGTTTGCCCGTGTATTATTGTGGTTGAAGCTGAAGTAGTCATTGACAGGTAGGATACTTTTGTGTACTAAGTTTAGGTCAGACCATAGACAGCGTAGTTCTAGGTTTTCCAAGTCCAAAATTTCAAGCCTGGTGGCATAGGGTATTCGATTGCAAGTGGAGGAATGGAGTATTCTTCTCGTTAAATACCTCTCGATTCTCTCAATTGTATTAATATCAGATATACAGTGCAGATTCCAGGCAGACGAGCTGTATTCAAGAATTGGTCTAGCAAAGATTTTGTATGCCCTAGTTTGCAGTGCAATATTACCAGATATTCGCAAGATTAGGTTGACAACTCTTAATGCCTTTTTGGCAATGGTGTTACAGTGACTCTGGCACTTAGATCATTTGAGATGAGCACTCCAAGGCCCTTGACAGAGTGAGGGTCATCTACACGGTCATATCCGCCTAGCTTGTATTTGGTGTTCTGATTTTCTTTTTTGCCAATGTGTAAGATGGAACATTTAATGGTTGACTTTGTCTCATTAGTGTTATGAAACATGTGACCAAGTTTAATGTTCAAATGCTTTCTGTAAAAACTGCACAGGTTTATGCAAGTGGATTGAATGCAAGACGTTCCTTCAAACCCCAAGAGTATCTTCCACGCATGAAAAAACGCTCCCTGCAGGATTGAGGCTCACCAGCAGATACATTTCAGACAGGGGACCCTCCTCTTTGCCAGTGGTCTGACATGAAAGAACAGTGAGGGGCTTCCATTGTAAAACTGACAGGGATGGATGATCTGCGCCCATCAGCACCAGAATTAAAACGTCACTCCAGTGGATCCCATTTTAAATTAACCAGAATTTTCTAAACAAACACTGCATTGGATGTTCCACATACTGTGGGAAATTTACAAATAGCTAGCTGTGAAATTATTATTATTTTTATATCTTGTATGCTGATTCCAAAAAACTGTATGAGCCAAGATGGCGCAGTGGTTAAATGCAGCACTGCAGGCTACTGCTAGATCAGCAGTTCAGCGGTTCAAATCTCACTGGCTCAGGGTTGACTCAGCCTTCCATCCTTCCGAGGTGGGTAAAATGAGGACCCAGATTGTTGGGGGCAATATGCTGACTCTCTGTAAACCGCTTAGAGAGGGCTGAAAGCCCTATGAAGCGGTATATAAGTCTACTGCTATTGCTATTGCTATTGCTATTGTATGCAGGCTTAGAATGCAATTCAGACAATTATTAGATATAAGAGATAAATATGGAATAAAAATGAGCATCATAGTTTTCATTTATTTTATTTTATTTGTTAGATTTCTATGCTGCCCAAGGTGACTCTAGGGAGCTAATTATCCATTAGTGAATAGGGGGAAATCCAGAAGCTTCTCCAAATGTTTATACCAGGGCAAAAGAGCTATTCCTGCCTTTACATTAGCATGAAAAAAGTTAAGTTATACCCAAAGATGTACAAATGAAGGAGTAGAGATTAGTATAAAACAGGGGTGAAATTCAGAAGGTTCTGATTCCTATTATCTTCATTGTTAATTAAAGACGTCTTGCACTTATTGAGAGTTTGGAGTTTGGTGACAAGAACCAGTGTCCTAATACAGAATAAGTTCCTTTTCCTTTTCCTTTTCCTTTTCCCTCCCTTCTTCCCTTTTTAGATGGGAAGAACACAACCTGAAATGTCATGGTTTTGTATAGCTCTCTCTGTATATATTTATTTTATTTCTTTATTATTTATTATAACATAATGGAAGCAGGGGTGAAATTCAGGAGGTTCTGATGGGTTTCGGAGAACCAGTAGCGGAAATTTTGAGTAGTTCGGAGAACCAGCAAGTACCACCTCAGCCTAGCCCCAGAGTGGGGTGGGAATGGAGATTTTGCAATATCCTTTCCCCTTGGAGTAGGGAGGGAATGGAGATTTTGTAGCATCCTTCCCCTGCAATGCCCACCAAGCCACGCCCACAGAACCGGTAGTAAAATAATTTGAATTTCACCATTGGTATAAAACTTACCTTTTATAGTGTTGTTTGAACGCTTGAGTCAGGATTTGCCTAACAAGCTAGCATCTGTTTTCATGCCATGAACAATTGATGAAAATTACTGATAGTCCTCAACTTATGACCACAACTGGACCAGAATTTTGATTGGTAAGCAAGGGGTTATTAAGTGAGTCATGCTGATTCTACAATATTTTTTTTTGCCACAGTTGTTAAGTGAATCAGTGCAGTGAATTATGCAGTTTTTAAGCAAATCCAACTTCTCCCATTGACTTGCTTGTTGGGAGCCGGCTGGAAAGACTGTAAACAGTGACCATATGACCCTGGGATGCAGCAACCATTGTAAATACATGCTTGTTGCTAGGTGCCCAAAATCTGATCACATGACCATGAGGTTCAGTGATAGGTTTCAACATTTTTTAGAACCTCTTCTGTAGGTGTGGCCTGCTTTGTGGGAGTGGCTTGCTGGCCATGTGACCAGGTGGGAGTGGCTTGCCAGCCATGTGACTGGGTGGGCGTGGCCAGCTTGTAAACTGTGGTGAAACTCACTTAACAATGCTCTTGCTTAGCAACCAAAATGTTGGCTCAGGAACTCTGGCATTGAAGTGTGCAAGTCTTAAAGCTGTCAAGTTACAAGACTCTTGCACCCCAAACCCTTTAGAGAAAAAAACCCCAGGGGTGTTCAAACTTGACAGCTTTAAGACGTGTGGACTTTAACTCCCAGAATTCCTCCTCTCGTTCTTCATCTTGATGATGTGCGTACGGGCGGGGAGAGGGAGCTGGAACCGGTTCCAAACGGCACTGTAGATTTGTGGAACCTCTTCTATAGAAGAGGTTAGAACTGGCAGGAACCCACTCCTGATGAGGTTGCTGCAAGGACCCATCATAAGTTACTTTTTTTCAGTGCCATCATAACTTGGCCATTAAATGAGTAGCTGTAACACCAGGACTATTTCTAAGCCAATATTAGTTTTGATAGATTTTTATAAAATTATGAATCAGTGAAATAATTACAATTTTACTCTGACTTTCATATACTATCATTTCTTCTAAAAAGCCGTATCCCCTGGATTTCATTTCCTTTGCTAGCAACACAGTGAGAGCTGTATTTGAAGTCATTACTTACGAACTTCACATACAGACACACCTGCTAATTTGTTTTTTTCTTACAAGCAAAGAAATGTCAGTGCTTCTGCTCTGCCATATTTAGTCTGAATGAATTCAGGTTTTGACAAGTAAACATGTTTTGTTACATCTCTAAAAGCGCACAGAAGTCATGCAAATGCATCAATGTCTGCTTGAGGAGCTATTTGGAAATTACTAATGTACAGCTTCTTAAATAATTGAAACGGTGCGATGTTTCTATCTCTCCAGCAAAAGTGGCCAATCTTAGCAACAAAGCAGAGGGCGGAGATCTCTCTTTCCGACTTTAGTTCAGAAACCAAAATATGCCGATCTGCTGGCTTTGCAGGAAAGCCCAGGCACCACTTGATAGATTATGTACTTCTTCAGTAGTCAGTGAATCAAATAAATGACTGATAAGTAAATAAACTGAGGACTGAGTCTGATCCCTGAAAGGTGTTATCGTTAGCCCATTGGTACACAAATGTAGAAAAGTGACATTCTTTTCTAAATGCAATTGAAACACTGGATTTTTCAAAGAACATTTATTATTATTGGTTTTATTTTTATACAGTCACCATTCTGAAGAAGAAGTAATACTGATCATGCTGTCTTTGAGGCTTCCTGGTTGCCACAAGGCTGAGGGGGAAAAGGGAGGGGGGATTAGATAGCTTGGCTTTGCAGTCAAAATAAAAAAGTTTTCTTATGGGAACCAAGGTCATTTTAACAGGTGGCTGAGAAGAGGAGGAGTGGAGTAACCAGGCAACCTGCCAGCACCTCTATTGGGCAATGTGACTGATAACCTGGAGTGGGAAGGGAGAACTTTCACTTTTTAATAAGGTGAAAAACATGGGAACTTTCAGAGTCAGTGGTGCCCATATGATGTGTCCAGTAAATTGTTCTTTGAGGAATCTACCTTCCTCAGAGCTCTGCTTTCTACGGGTGCATTACTTGGAACGCTGACACATGCCTTGATTTAAAACATCCTGGTGGTACCAGAGAAAAGATTACTGCGGCCAGACTTAATAATAAAAGAACTGAGTTCGGCAGTTTGAATACCTAGTGCCATGTAATGGAGTGAGCTCCCGTTTCTTGTCCCAACTTCTGCCAACCTAGCAGTTCGAAAGCATGTAAAAATGCGAAAAAATAGGAGCCACCTTTGTTGGGAAAGCAACAGCGTTCCATGTGCCTTTGGCGTTTAGTCATGCCAGCTACATAACCACGGAGACATCTTTAAATAGCACTGGCTCTTAGGCTTTGAAGTGGAGATGAGCACCGCTCCCTAGAGTCAGGAATGATAGCACATATGTGTGAAGGGAACCTTTATCTTAAAATAAAACTACAAAAATTGGTTTACTTCATTTGATAGGATTAAAGCATATTACTTTTCTTGGAAAAATAATAATGAAATCATTTGTACAATTCACAAAAAACAAGCCTACCAAAGATGGTTTCATAATCCTAAATCTAAAACTGTAGGTTTTTTAAAAAAATCATTCTTAAATTTCAAAATTTCAAAAGTAGTATTTGAGTAAAGGAATAAAAACAGAATAATGGGGAGGGGGGGCAATGTTGCAATAGCAATAGCAGTTAGACTTACATACCGCTTCATAGGGCTTTCAGCCCTCTCTAAGCGGTTTACAGACTCAGCATATCGCCCCCACAGTCTGGGTCCTCATTTTACCCACCTCGGAAGGATGGAAGGCAACATTGAACCGGTGAGATTAGAACCGCTGAACTGCAGATAACAGTCAGCTGAAGTGGCCTGCAGTACTGTACCCTAACCACTGCGCCACCTCGGCTCTTGCGATGAGATCGTTGTGTGGTCTCAATGCTTTGAGACCACAGCCAATACTTTTGCCACTGGGTGGTCCAAACGGACCTAAACCGTCCCGAAGAGACGGTGAACAGGAAGAATACATGATCTCGGGGATATCGCAAAATCCTTGAAAAAAGCAAGAGAAGTTCTTCAAGCCAGTTACAAAAATTTCAGCCACAAGGCTGACAAAGTTGGGGTGGCCCAAAATGGAAGGATACGGAAAGACAAAGTGTTTCCATCTGGTGAGGAATTTTTATTGTTTTTAAAAAAGAATCTGCCTATAAAAACTCAAAAACCAATTTAAATTAAAGAATAGAAAATCAAGTGGCAGAATTGAATTTGGAATGGTTTTGGACAGTGATTATCTTAATTTTGAAATATTATTTACATGGATCAAATCTATGCAAGCCTTTTGAAATGGATGGATTAAGTTTTCTTCTTCTACCTTCTCTTTTGATTCTCTGTAACTTACAGACTAAAGCTTTCCGCTCTTATTGCTGTGGGTATTTACAAAAAAGAAACTCTTTAAGAGTGTCTCCACTCCGGAGGCTGGGAGGTACTCAGAGTTTTGAGTATTCAAAATGGAACTTTTTTTCCCTTCTTTCTTCTTTTCTTTCATCTATTGCTTTGACTTGATGCCTCAAGGCTTTATTGTCTTGGCTACATACTGATAAGAATGCATAGATGTCCCTTTGATGTTTGACCAATGTTCTTTGTGAATCTAAGCTTTAATTTTGTTGATCTTTTAAGCTTTGTCAGAATGACACAATCCCAAAGAAAAATAGAGGTCTTGACTTTGCAAGATATACTTTCAGAACTACAGAAATTATTAAATAGAGAAGAGAAACAACTGGAATACCTAGAGCACATAACAAGAAAATATGATGAAAAAATTGAAAATGTTCATCAAATGCAAAACAGGGTGATTGAAACTCAAAACACCGAAGTGGAAAATGAATATAAAGAGACTAAACCCACTGATATCTATGGTAATTGGTTTGTTCCTGAAAATGGAAAGAATGGAATACAGAAAGAGGAATTAATTGGATTACTTAAGGGCCAAGATATAGAAGAAGATAAAATTAAAGACCTTATGGACTTAAAGAAAGAAAATCCATTAGCAAAAGTTTTGATAACACTGCTGACAATCAAAGACAAACTGAATAAGGAAACAGAAAGAGACTATCAAGATTATATGAGAGATCTTATAAGCAAGGAGTTGCTAAGACAAGTCCATACAAAGCTGATTAAGAAGATGTCTAGAGGATTGGTACCATAAACGGCAGAAGATATGAGATTGTTTTGTTATTGGAAAGATATGGGTTGATGGATAGAAGAATAGAACTTAAAACTAGTTAAACTTAGTGAAACAGTAATAATAAATATAATTAAATAAATAATTGATAATGATAATAATGTATACAATGTGTAGTGTTATGATAAGTAATAATTGGATATGAATATTGAATGATAGTCATGAAAGGAAGATTAGAAATCCTTTTGGATTATATACAAAAGTTAATAAAAAAGAATTAAGTTAGATACAGTTAAATTTTGATTATTAGGGGTAAAATGTTATGATAAAGGATATAGTTAAATAAAGGAGGGATAATGATGACAACCTATATACATATACATGAATATAATATAAGGAAACTAGATGAAAATTGCCAACAGCGGTTTGGAAAGGAGGATTAGAAAAGTCTGTTATTAAATATTATGGATGTTTAGCTAGAATAGGACATAAGGATTCAGTGTTATTGGAGGATTTTAGAAATATTAAATGAAATGCCAGTATGTGGTTATGTATTAAATTTCGGTATATTTTATGATGAAGGACATTTAAATAATTATAGTCAAACATAAATGGAGGTATAAGGGTAACATGTATAAATATTTGAGTTAAAATACTTGAGTTAATATGAATTATGCTTGATGACTGTGGAAGAGATGCATGAAAACCTTTTCTAACCAACTGATACACTTTCTACAGTATGTATGGATGAGAATTTTTTTATGTTGTTTTTTATTTTAAAAAAATGCAAAAAAAACCCCAGAATAATATATACCATAGTCTCTGAATAGGGCAAATAATTAATATATATGTAAATGGCTTATTAAAAAGAATAATTATATTCTAATAAACATGTAACATTTAGACTTCTCATAATCTGGGCTACTCCAATATATAATTTCTAATATGGTGGTTGTCCTTTCTAGGTTATTGCATTATATTCCTTTCTGAATTGAACACAACTTTGTTTATGTCATTACTCCAAGTCACATGGTTTCGGTGGAAAAAAATTGATTTTATTGGCCATTGTTAGTAATCAGAGGATGTTAGTGGTGTGACTGAAAAGTAGAAGAGATATTATGGGTGAAGAACACATAATCTGTTTAGGACAGGAATGAGGAATCTAGTTTCTAGCCACAGATGTGAGATTTTGAAAGATCTCAAAGCAGCTGGCTTGTGCTTTGAAATCAAAATAATGTTTGGCTTAAATCCAAAGGTTTCCTTCGACCCATTAAAAAACCCTGCTCCACTGATGGAAAAGGTGTTTTCATTTTAGGAAAAGAGTGCCCTATTGGGAGTTTTGAATAAAGCTAATAAAGTATTTTGAACTTTAATGTAAACAAATGCAAATATCTGCGTTTAAGAATTAGTCATATGCATAGCCACAGAGATACCTTGTGTTAAATGTGAAGGTGAAATGAATTCTGATTCTCAAAGCAGGAACAACTGTTTGGTAAATAAGAAACAAATGTCGGAGAACTGCAAGTAAAGAAATGGCAAAAGTTTGTTGGCTGAAACATCAGGAGAAAGAGACCTAAATCTGAACCTTGGGACTGATGAGAATGAGAGAGAATGAGAGAGAATGAGAGAGAGAGAGAATGACATTGCTCAGCTTTGTAGATTACTGGTAACTTTAGAATTACTTCAGATTCTAATTTGTAATTTAATGGGTTTATATGCCGCCCAATCCCAGGGGGACTCAGGGCGGCTTACAAATACGAATGAAATAAAAAATAACATACAGGGGGAGAATACAAACATTAACAAACAGTTTAAAAACCCAACATACATCCGGTTTAATTGTGGGTTGAACCTGATTTGAATCAGCAACCCCAGGCCTGCCAGAACAGCCAGGTTTTGGTGGCTTTTTGGAAGGCCACAGGGGTGGGAAGGGTCCTGATCTCTGCTGGTAACTCATTCCACAGAGCCGGAGCAGCTACAGAAAAGGCTCTCCCCCAAGTGGTCACCAGTCGGCATTGTACAATAGTTTTGTCTAATAGTTTTGTTCTTTTAGCTGTTGGATAGAATAATGAACAGTGGAACAACTTGCCTCCAGAAGTTGTAAATGCTTCAACACTGGAAGTTTTAAAGAAGATGTTGACTAACCATTTGTCTGAAGTGGTGTAGGGTTTCCTGCCTAAGCAGAGGGATGGACTAGAAGACCTCCAAAGTCCCTTCGAACTCTGTTATACTAACTCTAATGGGCTGCTGAATGTCAAAAATATATTGGGAGAGCAATTCATTATATACTGCATGGGTGTCAAACTCATGGCATCATGTTGCCCTCACGTGACATTTTGCAATGTTTTTCTTCTTTGCAGAGCTGGAGTGGGTGTGGCTTACACATGACGCATTTGGCCCACGGGTCGCCAATCTAACAATTAGAATATCTCCTAAAGTTGCTGAGAATCAGCAAGCAAATTAATAAAATAATTATATGACAGTGAATTTGCTTTAGGAGGGCAAATTCTGACTGAATGCTAGAGAAAAACATCCTAATAGTAAAAGCTTTCTGATAGTAAACCAATTCTTCAGGCATACAGTGGATTTTTTTTTCAGCTTTCAGCTACTCTTATGCAGCGGTGGGTTCTGGATCCCACTCCAACCGGTACTGTTGGAATGGTCCTGGTGGTGTTCATGGGCCTCCGCGATGCTCCAGCTGCTCAGCGGAGCATCGCACAGGTGCTGTACGCACCGTGCCCATGCGTGGAAGTGCCAAAGACTTAAAAAACCGGTAAGGAGCTCAGGTGGGCGGGCCGTCCGGAGCACTGTACTGGAACGATATCTGGTGCTCCGGGCAGGCTCCGGTATGCCCGTACCAGGGCGTACCTCCTGCAACCCACCACTGCTCTTATGAATATATTAAATGGATTACAACACTAAGGTGGTTGATAAGCTAAATGGTCCTTCCCAATTCTTTGAATTTCTATTTGTTTTTAATCCCCCAGCCATACTCAAAATCTATTCTGGAAATTTGGGAAGGCTATAGACTGAGAGAAGATAAAGGTCTCAGGACACACATCTTTCAGCTTGGTCAACACAGTATTTCAGATATATTTTATCGAGGGCTTTCCCCCTCCCTTGCCCCTTTCCCTTTCAAGTAAGCCTTAGTATTATTAATCAGATGCCATTCTGGGACCACATCTTCTCAAATGTACAAAGCTCCCTTTTAAATAAATACTTTATGTTATTTTTAGTAGAACATGATCCAGAGCTAGACATTAGGTACCTTTTCCTACAAATATCAGTTCAAACCATTATTCATTTTTTTCTGCTAGCTTCTTCTCCATTCCCCAACCAATTACTTTGGGAATTGAGCATTTTCAGAGTGCAGAAATCCTCAACCTCATGAAATATGATCGGTTGACCAAGAGAATATCTGAATGTTATGGGTTTAATATTTCAATTTCTTATGTCAAGGGTTCCACGGGCTAAAATTTGCAATGGTTAAGAAGTATGACCTTTGCATTAGTCACATGAAATTCAATGCCCAAATGACAATGTTTGTACATTAAATATTTGTTTCAGGGGAAAGAAAGGTAATATGACTGCATTCTACAGATATGGACAAACGTTCCTTTTTATGTGAATCAATTAGTTAGCCATGATTTTAAATGATCACCAGCAATCTACATAAATCACAATCCCAGAATGTAATAATTAATGTCGGTGCTAAGTGGAATTAGAGACAGAACATCATTATTTCTTTTTCATAATTGGAAGCAGGCACAACCACTCTTAAACAGTTTGCTTTTTTAGTTGCCTTAATCAGATTAAATTGAAACTTTCCATGGTTGGAATTCCAGTGACATGACATTGCAATGTCTACCAGAATGGCTTTCCTTGCAAGCCTGTCAAACTGGTGGCCTGTGGGCCGGATGTGTCACGCACAGCCCACACCCACCCCAGTTCCGCCAAGGCAAAAAATATCACGATAAGTCACAATACGTCACATGATGCAATCGAGTATGACACTCATGCTTTAAGGGATGATCTCGAGCAGCGTTTCTTAACCACCACAACTTTAAAATGTGTCGACTTCAACTTCCAGAATTCTTAAGCCATCATTGGATGTCATTTAAGATATTTTTTTAAGAAGAAGTTCTCTTTTACTATTTGCATTCCAGGAATGGAATCTTGATTATAAATACTGTATTTATGATGTGTTGATCTGTTCCATCAGCTGAAAAAAAGAAAAAAGAAAAAGAAGCAGAATTTCTATTTAGATCAGGGGTTCTCATCATGTTTGTTTCTGAAGATTGTTACATAAAAAGTTACAAACATAGTTATTCTTAATGAATAAAAGGATTTTATTTGTTACTAGCCGATAACCAGGTGTTGCTCGGGTATTTATTTAAAGAAGGGAAATGTCCCGACCAAACATAATTTCTAATGTTGGATTTCCCCACTTACCAGAGGGAGCCTCATTGTGGAGTACCGTGAAGTTGTTACCATGGCAACTCCACTGCACTGTACAGTAGAAGGCCATTTTATGGCACTACAATAGAAGCAATTTAAAGGTATAACAGGCTGCATCATAACAGAAAATACACCCCGGGGGGTGATAGGGGTGTCTTACTTCCAGAGTATTTCTTTCCAGAGTGTAAGTCATCTGTGTACCAAGTTTGGTTGAAATTGCTCAAGGCATTTCGGGTTTTTTCCCATGCAAGATTGAGATTATCTTGGCAATGTTTTGACAAGGTCTCACCTGCCATCTTCAGGTTGGTGTTTTTGGCTTAAAGCGTGGCCAGAGCTGCTGTCTTTCTATAAATCTTGGTGGGGGTGTGTGGAGTGTTGGAGTTGTTTCAGTAAGTGGATTGATTGGCTGTGTGGCTGTATCCTGATTGGTAGATTGGTGCTGATTGGTGCTGGCTGTGGGTCCATTGTTGTTTTGTGTTGTAATGGCCTGGGTGATGGGTGGGGCTCATTTGTTTACCAGGGCTGGTTTCCAGATGTCTGGCAGGCGGGAGGCATCAACGAATGGCCAATAAAAGAGAAATATATTGAGTAGGTTTGATTGGATAGAAAGAAATCTGGATTATCTAATAGTAAAATAAAGGAAGAATGAATAGATTGAGAGGAAGGGGAGTCAGGGTTGAATGGAGTTGCCAAGAGAGAATTTTTAAAGAATAAGAAACACTGTAGTTAAAATGAAGTATTATTACAGGCTAATTCTGCTGACTCTCAGGGGGTTCGATTCTCACCAGCTCAAAAGGACTCAGCCTTCCATCCTTCCAAGGTTGGTAAAATGTGGACCTAGATTGTTGAGGGCAAGAGGCTGACTCTGTAAATCCTCTTAGAGAGGGCTGTAAAACTCTAAGTGCTATTGCTAAGGGCTATGCACAAATTAGTATATGGACATAGTAGAAGCCACAGTGATTTGTAAGACTCAAAATGTTAGACAACTGCTGTGGTTGGTGCAATGATGTGTTTCCTCTCATTTTCTCTTGTCTCATACCATGCCATGCCATCCATGCATTGCCATATCGTTAAATCTGTTTTCTATTTCTCATTCTTTTTCTGCACTTTCCATAATATTGCTTACTTTGAAGGGTAATACAGTAGAATGATGCAGGCACCTAGCAGTGAGTATTGAAGTGTCTTCCATTTTATTTACCCTTGTAGTGTGAAATGAGAGCATGGATTTGGCAGGCTGGAGAACACTCATTTGGTGAGAACACCATTGATACAAAGTCCCCAGGTCCTTCCCACAATAGTAGTAGGAAGGCGAGGAAATGTGTTCTCTAAGGACAGGCATCAATGCTTCCCTTCAGACCTTGAGAAAAAGGTCAGAGAAGCAATCCATGTGATATTTTTTCAACCAGGGTTTTTATTGTTGCATTAAATAGTTTTACTTTCTTAAAACTGCAGAGATTCCATTATGCTGAGATCTCTGCAGAGTTATGCCCTTCGATGCATGAAAAGTTAAAAGTTTTAAATCCAGCTACATTATTCAAAGAGGAAGGAATGTCTATTTATTTGTCTCTTTATCTCTCCAATTTTCTTGGCAAGATTTCACAAGTGGTATATATAATGTTTGGTACACTACATTCATTGAAGAATTAAGACATTTTTAAAAATAATATTAATTCTTCCCTGAGTAATGACTTAAACCTGCTGAATTCAATTATGTGGCTTTTATTTTAACATTGACCACAAAATTCACCTTCAAATTACTAATTTTATAAATATTTTTATTAACTAGACAAAATATCTAAACTAGAACTGTTATCTACGCAAGGCAATTCATTTTATTAACATACAAACAAAACTTGATGAATTAAACATGCCATTGCATGCACTTTGGACAGGCATAAAAATGAGTTAATTACAAATATTATTCCCAGGGTAAAGAATGGTGAAATGCAAATGAAATATAATAGAAGGGGAAACAATGTAAGGTGAGCAATATCAATTGGCAATTGCTATTAGAAAGAACAGGAAGTTCCTGTTCGTATTGTATTGTGTAAATGTGGTGTACGTCTAAGTTTTGTGTGTGTGTATTTTACATGTTTGTAAACAATTTTTTTAAAATATTATTCCCAGACATAAATGTATAAATACACACACACCACATACATGTTAAAATAAACAAGTTGCTCAGATTTATTTTATTGCTATTTTTAAAGCAATATTGTTCTTTTAAATGGCTCCAAATACAAGAATTATTGAAAAATGTATTTCAGACTATACATTCATTGAAGCTGCAAATAATCTAACTGAGATTCACATAGAAAAATACATATAAAAATAACAAATCATAAAGATATATTGATGTTATTTTGGGGTTATTTAAAATATTATATAATTCACTATTCTATTTGAAAAACTGTATGAAAAAAGCAAATTAAAATAATTAAAACATACATTGTATAAAACAATAAGTGGATGTTTTAATAATTTCAGAAATATGTGAAATATAAATATTTTTATTTTATAAGCAATCAGCAATCCAATTTTATAGTAGACTAGTTGATAACCACACACTGCCTGGGTTTATCTCAACCCTCCTTCCATGAACATCACTGCAATTTCTAATGTTGGATTTTCCCCCTTACCAGAAGGAGCTCCCTTGTGGAATACTCTGAAGCCATTTCCATGGCAACTCCACAGCGCTGTACAGTAGAAGTCATTTTAAGGCAGTACAGTAGAAGCCATTTTAAGACACAACAGGCAACAGAACATACACACTGCGGGGTATTAGGGGTGTCTTACTTCCACAGTATTTGTTTCCAGAGGGTAAGTAATCTGTGTACCAAGTTTGGTTGAAATTGTTGAGGTGTTCCAGAGTTATGCTGGAACACACACACACACACACGCACACACACACACACACACACACACCGATATATATATATATATATATATATATATATATATATATATATATATATATATGTATGTATGTATGTATGTATGTATGTATGTATGTATGTATGTATGTATGTATGTATGTATGTATGTATGTATGTATGTATGAATGATGTATGTATGTATGTATGTATGTATGTATGTATGTTATATTTGTGCTGATAAATAAATAAAGGGAGACTAGTATAGATCTATTTCAAGCTATTTAGCTCTCATCAGCTAGCCATACCCTTGCTGGGAATCGAACCTGTGCTCTATTGCCTCTTAGGCAGATGTGTTAATCATTGAGCTGCAGAGCTCGACTCCTTATCAGCCAGGCCAGGGTGAAAGGTATATATTTAAAGTCACAACCCCTGGTATATTCACAAAAGGACAATGATTAATGCTGGTAATTTATCTGATATGACTAATTGTGATCATAAGTTGAGAACTACCTGTATGCAGAACAGAGAGTATTATATTTCATCACAAGAAACATCATTTTATCCCCTAAATAATGCTAATTGCCATTTATTTCCATCTAATGATATTTGATTTTCATCTAATGATATTTGATTTTCAGGCACTGACTGAATAATGCTGAGCCTATTTTCATGGAACAAACATTGCAAGATATTCCCATCTTGCTCAAGAAAAGATGTGAACAACCTGAACTATCTTCCTATAAGCATAATTAAAGAAGTAAAATAGGTGTGATGGTACTTCTTTCAAAAGTACAGTTTTAAGGAGAAATGCTGAAGTTGTACGAATTTATGGATTATGCATTTGGAGATATGTATGCTATATAAAAGAGAAAAAAAACCTGGAGCTGCCATTTCTTTATATGTATAATTTATTCAGAGTGATTTGTGGAATTATTTTGCTAAAGGGATTTGGGTTTTAATTTGAATCCTGCTCTGTATTCTTTCCAAATCACAGAAGCAGCATTCCATGTGATTATTGAAGGTCCTTGTTTACACTATACAGAAGACCTGTATGCCATTCTTTAAGAGGCTCAGAAATACATTATGTGGCACTGGCAATACATTTCTGACTTTATTAGCAACAGGGGAGCACTCCAAGCCCAATTTTCTAGAATGTTGTGCAACACTTATACAATGGATTTTAAAAAATAACTCCGAAATGCAAGCCAACACAATATTATTTTAATTGTTGTGGTCTCTTTAATTTATTCCAGCTAGTTTTGTATTGCCATATATGATTTTTCCGTGAAAACAAGCAAACGAAAACAAAACAAAGAACCAGCTTATTAGAAATACCAAAACTTGGCAGTAGGTTTTCAACATTTTAATGAAAAGGTTTAAAACATTTGGACTATTGCCTACAACTCTCTGTTCAACCTGTGGGCTGGTGGGTGGTGAGAATTGAAGCTGCTGAGACCAAGAGCTGAAAATTAAGAAACCACATTTTTTTTACTCTTTCTGACACTGTCAGAATATACATTCTTTTGATATCCTTCTATTTTTATTTTTTGTTTAGCAGAAGGATTCATGTTCTTGCTAGGCTTAAACTGACCCTCTCCTTAATTGACTACAAGCTATCAAGTCCTCATCAACTCCTAGTCATCACATAGATATATGTTCTCCATGCCAATCTGTGGTTATCCTGGACTTTCATGACTCCCAATGGTGCATTCATTGACACTGTAGCTGAGTTCATCCATCTTACTATTGGTTGTCTTCTTCTACTCTTTTCTCCCATCTTACCCAGCCTTTTCAAGAGAGCTGGTTGTTCACATAATGTGCCCAAAGTGGGATAACTTGAACCTGGTTATTTGGGCCTTGAGCGAGACCTCAAGCTTTCTTGTCTATCCACCATACTCTTAGGAATCTTCTCCAACTCTAGAATCCAAATTATCAGCCAATACTCTTCTTTATTAAAAATCAATTTTAAAACTGATCTAACTCAAACAAATTACTAATTTAAAACATGAATGAGACTAAGGATATTGAACTTTTATTCTTCCAGGTATTGATGAACTAAAACTCACATTAGCCATATTTCCTAAAACTGATAGCAACTGTTGATTATTAAAATCTGAAATAGTACATTTGTTTACATAAGATCAAGAGAGCAGTAATGATCTTAGGATCTTTTTTAATATCATTGCTCATCTGTACATCCCTGCTGATTTTCCATTCCTTGATTAGCTCATTGATCGAGCCATACCATTTATTTTTCTATTATTGTTCCTGATATCACTTTTTCAAATTAATTTAAATTATGCATTTTAATTATTCAACCATTACAATTCTTGTCACATTAAGTGAATAGGTGGAGGATTGTGTATTGGAATTAAAGATTATACATGCTACACTTTGTGTACACATGCATGAGAATCTGAAAATCTGAACAATATGAGGGTGAAGGTTCATTCTCTGAGCTTATGGATACAAATGTTTCATTACCAGGTTAGATAACATCTTCAGCAGAGTTTAGGGGATGTCAGTGGTCTTCTGTTGATAAGGGCTTCAGGTGTGTCAAGTGTGGGTATTGTGAAGGGTCAGCTGTGAGTCATCAATGAGTCTTGGGATGGGTCTTGTGATAAGATTACATAAGGTCAGGGTCATTGGGAGGTGAATGGCTGGTGTGGGGGATTGTGTGGGTCGGTTCTGTCTCTGGTTGGCTTGAGTTTGATTTGGATTCTGAGACGTTTGTAGCTGGTTGTAGGTCAATGTGTCTGTTGAAGAAATTGCTCGTGAGTGCTAGGAATTTTTGTGTTGCTTCAATCAAGCTGGTGCTGTTTGGTGTTGGTGTGGGTAGAGATTAAGGATTTGGAATCATGGTGTTTGACTGCCAGTTGGTGTTGTGGATTCTGGTTTTTAACTGATGTGATGCTTTTCCCATGTAGAATTGGTTGCAATGGTTACAGTTCATTTTGTAGATCAAATTGTTTCTTTCATCCTTCTGTATTTTGTCTTTGGTTCTGGATAATTCCTGGTGGAGTGTTGCTGTGGGTTTGTGGGCTATTATTATTTCTAGGGTTTGGAGGGTCCTGGCAGTCATTTTTGACACACCTTCATAGTAGGGTTAATTTTTGCATGGTGGTTGGCTGTGTGTTGTGTTGTGGTTTGGGTGCTATATTTCAGAATATGAAGGGTTTTTTTTAAAAAAAAACATTTGCACAACACATTCATATATAGGATATATCCAGATCAGAGGTGGGTTCCTACCAGTTCGCACCTATTCAGTAGAACCGGTTCGTCAAATCTACCGAACCAGTTAGAAGAGGTTCCACCAGTGGACCCGGAAAGCAGCCCACACACCACTGGTCCTTGGATATGATTATTCTACACTATCATGCTCATATTTATAAAACTCAATGCCTCTGTGAAAGGTAAGGATGACTACTGCCTTTGTGGTGCAATCAGAACATTGCGTGTGTTGAAGTTGTTTTAACGCAAACCAAAGGTGCCTTTTAAAAAACAAGTTTTCATCATATTCTTATGCATGCCAGTGCTGTGTGTGAGGTAATTTAAGGTGGTTCTGACAAGTGTCGTCGGCATCTTCATATCCGGTCACATGGGTAGCAAGCCACTCCCATCCAGTCACATGGGCGGCAAGCCACTCCCACAAAGGAGGCCACACCCACAGAGTAGGTTCGAACAATTTTTGAAATCCACCACTGATCCAGATGATCATGTGAGGTTTCTGAGACTGATTTATTCAGGTATTCACTGAGAAGGTCAGATCTGATTTATTTATCTACCAAATTTATTAGTGTCCATCTTACCAGTATAACAGTAAATCTGCTCTTGTATGTAAAATATTTGTTTCTAATATTCTACTAGTCAAGTGCTTTCTAAACACATTGCTGAGCCTTCTTACCTAGCTAGTACATTATGTTGAAAAACTGGACACTGAAAAAAATGAAGTGAGGATTTATATAGGATGGGATAAAATAACATCACTGGGGATCTGGCTTCCTTTGAACTCAACAAAGGTGAGAAAATGAAATGTGACACTCACGGAAGGAAAATGTGAGACCTACGTAAGGAATTATTTCTAAAATAAATCATTGCAAATTCATCCAGATCACGAGTTTTTTTAAGGAATAAAGATGGATAAGTGATGAACAATGCACACAGCTGCCCAGAAATGGAAAAAAACCCAAAAGCTTTCAAGTATACACACAGAATAAAAGCAAATATATGAAACTAGTACCCTGTTTCTCTGAAAACAAGGTCTCCCTGGATAATAAGGCCAATCGTACTTTTGAGCACATGCACTAAAATAAGCCCTCCCCTGAAATTATACGCCCCTCAGACAGGGTTCGCAATTTGGGAGTCCTCCTGGACCCGCAGCTGACTTTAGAACATCATTTGTCAGCTGTGACCAGGGGGGCATTTGCCCAGGTTCGCCTGGTGCACCAATTGTGTTCCTACCTGAACCAGGAGGCTCTCACAACAGTCACTCATGCCCTTGTGACCTCAAGACTGGACTACTGTAATGCGCTCTACATGGGGCAGCCCTTGAAGAGCATTCGGAGACTTCAGCTTGTCCAGAATGCAGCCGCGCAGGCGATTGTGGGTGCACCTTGGTACACCCACGTTACACCTATCCTCCGCGAGCTGCACTGGCTGCCTATTGGTCTCTGGACACGCTTCAAGGTGCTAGTCATTACTTATAAAGCCCTACATGGTATTGGACCTGGGTACTTGAGAGACCGCCTCCTGCCAATCACCTCCCAAAGACCTATTAGATCCCACAGACTAGGCCTCCTCTGGATTCCATCCGCCGACCATTGTCGACTGTCGACCACCCGGAGGAGGGCCTTCTCTGTGGCTGCTCCGGCCCTCTGGAATGATCTCCCCATGGAGATTCAGACCCTCACCACCCTTCAGGCTTTCCGCAAAGCCGTCAAGACCTGGCTGTTCTGGCAGGCCTGGGGCTAATGGGTTCCCATCCCCACTCGAATTGTTGTGGCTGTTGAGAGTTTTAAAGTGTCTTCTGTATTTTGTCCTCTGTCTTTTTGTTTTTTCTGTATTGTTCCCATTCCCCTCTGGTTTGTTAGCCGCCCTGAGTCCCTCCGGGAATAGGGCGGCATACAAGTTTAATAAACCATAAACCAACCAAGCAATCCCCAAAAATATTGCAACACAGCATCAGCCATGAGATGACCACACTCACTGTCTCCTGCACCTCAAAAATAATAAGACCTCCCTGAAAATAAGGCCAAGCGCTTATTTCGGGGGTCAAAAGAAAATAAGACTCTGTCTTATTTTGGGGGAAACATTGTATTTAGCATACAACAGTACCATTTCAAATTAAGATTCACTTGAATATTCCTTTGCTGTATAACATTTTTAAAAAAATTCCTGATTTATTTGTTATATTGCAGTGAATTTTATTATGTTCCTTTAGGATGAGCTTGGCTCTAGTTAGTTACTGTATCTGGATTCGTTCCATTTATTTATTTGTTAATAACATAAGACACCATTTTTGTTCTCTTTTTTCAGGGTGCTTTTTCCACTGGAAGGTCTTGCTGACAATCCCAAAATACTAAACTGCAAAGGAAATCCCATTAAGCTAAAACCAAAGAAATAACATTTCGGCCTTATGATTCATGCATCCAACCCATAGGCTCCTGTGAGTGATCCCCCAACTAGCTTGAATTTTGTTGGCTATTACTGTTGCTAACACAGCCCTTTATGTTTCTGCTTGAAAAGCAGCTACAAATTGTGTGATGCTGTTGTGGGGCTAGACAAACCATACACATCGGAGCAACTCCTTCTAAACAACTTGATATTAGCTTTCATGCAATATCCTTACAGCTGCTTTAAGTAAAAAAATAAAAAATAAAAATCATCTCTCGGTTGAATAGGCTTCATGATGGAATGCTGGCAGGGAGATTTAATATTATTTGTCTACACCACGAAGCAAGCAACTGTAGCCCTTGTAAAAAGGGTAGCTAACTGGCGGCCATTATTATCCAAGCAATCTAAGTAGTTATGTTTCACACTACAGGGGTGTTGAGCATAATAGCGCTGTCTAGACTCCGTGCCTACAAAAAAGAGAGATTGCCTTTCCTTCTGTTCTTGCTGGTCAAGCCAGGTTAATGATGATTGACTTAATGAGAGTCATCTGACTTCTAACCCTCGGTAGACGAGAGCCTTATTTGCCAGGATGAACAATATTATACTCTTTCAACAGAACGGACGGATTTCATTTGCTTGAGATGTTTCTACCTTTCTCAATGGTGGTAGGACCCAGAATAGAATTGGCAGCTATGGATGCTTGCTAATATCAGTGATTATAGACATGTTGTGTTGCTTTTATCACAGCTCAATGTCCTCTTAATTGCAGGTACTGGACATTTCTTGTTCTCCTTCTCATCTAACCAGTAACAAATATCCCAGTCTTTTCATGGACAGTTGGTTTTGTTTTGTATCACACTTCGACAATATTCTGAGGAAAAGAATGAAGAGTCTCTTTTGGAAATGCATGAGTGGTGCTTTTCCTTTCTTTAACATGCCCAAATACAATTGTAGGCCTGTATTATTTCTGTGACTAAAACTACTATGGATACAAAAGCTCCAGTAACTCTGCAAAAACAACTACTATATTATTGTGTAGTTCAGATCATTTAATAGAAAAAAGATTCTTCATCATGTACAGCTATAATAGTAATCTCAGCTTGTCCAACCCATAGCTGGTGTATCCTGGAAATGTGCATTTGTAAAAATTGATGCACAACCTCAACAATTTGTTTTATTTATTAAATTTGCATGCCATCCATCTCTCTACCAAATGACTCTAATAACTATTCAAACTTACGAGAGACTCAAACAACTTACTTACAACCTCGTCTTCGAAGTTACAACTGCTGCATTCATGTGATCATGTTTTGCAACTTTTGCCTTTTTTCCATCAAAGCCCCCTCCCCCCGATAAACTAGATGAGGACTTAAACCCATGTGATTTATTTAATGACTGCAGTGACTCACTTAGCAGTCAAAAACAGTACTAAAATCAAATTTGATCACTTGGTACATTGACTTATGATTGCAATGACTTATTTTCAAAATTTCAGGCTCATTTGTAAATCATAAGTCAAGGACTACCTACAAGGTTTCAAAGGACACATACTTCTAAATAATGAACATATGTGGATAAACCTACAAAGAGAATCCAATATAGGTTTGCTAACAGGGGTGAAATGTTCTGAAGTCTCCTACCGGTTTGCTTCGCACACCAAACGCACACTTTGCATGCATGTGCACCGCAGGCACTAAGAAGCCTTTTCTGAGTGTGCAAAGGTAACTAGAACAGCTGTGCCATGCGATTTAGATTCGCTAGAAAGCACAATTTCCTGCTTCTTAGCGAATATAAATCGCATGGCACAGCTGATCGTCGGAACATTTTAAAAAACTTTTTAAACATTATTTTACTACCGCTTCGCCTAAACTGGTAGTAAAAAAAAATGTTAAAAAAAGTTTTTTAAAAGTTCCAATGATCAGCTGTTTGACAGTCAGCTGTGTCGCATGATTGTCAGACCTTGTATTTTTTTACTATTTTTTTAAGCATTTTTTTACTACTGGTTCAGGTGAACCGGTAGAATATTTTTACTACTGGTTTGGGTGAACTAGCCCGAACCGGTAGCATTTCACACCTGTTTGCTAATATGCTAACACTGGGGCAGTGGTGAGGTTTCATTTTTTTTACTACTGGTTTGCTTGTACGCCCCCGTGCACGCACAATGCTTTTGCGCATGCTCAGAATCGTCTGAGTGGGGGGGGCAGAGCCTCCCACTGCTGCCACTGCCAGTTAGCCCAATCCGGGCTGAACCAGGAGCCACCCACCTTTGTAATGGGGGCATGCTATGCTGTAAGTAGTTGGCTGACTGAGAGATAAAAGCCTTTGTGACCCAAGCAATTAAATTTATATTAACACTTTTGACAAAGATCATCTGTTCCCAGTTTGCCTTTGGTTTTCCTTTTTGCATGAAGATAGAGCAGCATTAATCTCCTAATGTCGTCAAGGATTGGGAAGTACTGCAGCATTTCCTTCTTAAAAATATGTGTTTGTTTTTAAATCCGCATTTGTTTTTTCTTACATAAGAACTGAATAAAACCCCTGTGGCCTATAGTAGCTACATTTTAGAAGCTTGCAGAATTAATTACATGGTAATTGAAAATAGTTTATGAGTGCATAGTTATTTACAGATGGTTTGGAATAATCAAGAGTTTGGCTCAATTCCCTGCTCTAATTGTAAGCATAACATATATATTTTTTGGAAATTCCCAGTTAGTTATGTTCAGCTGAAGCCAGAAAAAGGTATAGTTAAGTTCTTTTTAAAGTAAATTAACAATATGGATTTTTCTCTCTGAATTTATCTGTATATTCATGTATAAAAGTAAAGGTTCCCTTGCACATGCAGTATGTGCTAGTTATTCCCAACTCTAGGGGGTGGTGCCCCGTTTCAAAGCCGAAGAGCCAGTGCTGTCCAAAGATGTCTCTCTGGTCATGTGGCTGGCATGACTAAATGCCGAAGGCACACGGAACACTGTTATCTTTCCACCAAAGGTGGTCCCTATTTTTCTACTTGCATTTTTACGTGCTTTGGAACTGCTAGGTTGGCAGAAGCTGGGACAAGTAACAGGAACTCCCTCCGTTATGCAGCACTAGGGATTTGAACTGTTGAACTGCCGACCTTTCTGACTGACAAGCTCAGTGTCTTAGCCACTGAGCCACCACGTCTCTTATATTCATGCATAGTTCTCTGCAAATGTAAAAGGATGTCATGTGCATATGAGAAAGGTGCATGGGAGAGGAAGGAGGGAGGAAGAAAGAATCTCACAAATTATCTGTTTCACTGTCATTCAGGTATCTCTCACTCAATCCACTTGAAAAGGTTGATAAAAATCATGCTGGCTGAAGAGTTTAAGTCCACATATCTTAAAGGCACCAAGGTTGAGAAACAGTGGTGTATCCAATGACCAAAGTCATTTATGTTTGCAGTGTAGCACTTCCCATGTACTCTATTCACGCTAAATAGTCTACAGCTGTTTGAGTACAAACGTCATTAATGTGTATCTACAAAACAGATAAATACAGATGATGGCATAGCTGTTAGCTAATGATCCCCTGCTGCTCACCACATCCTGCTGCTTTTTAAAAAATTGTTATGCTGGAGTTGGTTTTATCTTTCCAGGTTCATTATAGCAACAAACAGCAACAACGAAAACCCCACCAATTTCCTAGACAAAGATCATGCTAAGATACCACTTATGAGAATATCAAGATCTTGGATAGCTCAGGCAAAACCAAAGAAATATTGGAAGATTGTGCTGCCTGATTTGAAAGTTCAAACAAGAATACGGCATTCTCAGAGATATTAGGACTTTCACCAATCCTCACCTTGAATTTCAATTAATATAAGGCAATGTTATTGCAGGCGTAAGCTGGTGCAGGCCATTTGGCACCCATGACATTGCATTGCTGACCCCCTTTATGTAGCAGAAAACCAGAATAAGAGTTGGAAGGGACCTTGAATTTCTTCTAGTCCAACCCTCTGTCCTCAAGCTGGAAACCCTATAGTATTTCAGACAAATGGTTATCCAATCTCTTCTTAGAACAGATAAATACTTAGAACCCTCCAGTGGTGGAGCACTCACAACTTCTGGAGGCAAGTCATTCCACTGATCAATTGTTCTAACTGTCAGGAAATTTCTCCTTAGTTTTAGGCTGTTTCTCTCCTTGATTACTTTCCATCCATTGCTTCTTGTCTTGTCTTCAGGTGCTTTGGATAATAGTTTGATTCCCTCTTCCTTGTGGCAACCCCTGAGATATTGGAACACTGCTATTGTGTCACTCCTAGTCCTTCTTTTCATTAAACTAGACTTTCCCAATTCCTGCAACCGTTCTTCATATGTTTTAGCTTCCAGTCCCCTAATCATGGCTCTTCTCTACACTCTTTCTAAAGTCCCAACATCTTTTTTTTTTAAACCGTGGTGATCAAACCTGGATTAAGCAATATGAAATGGGACCTAGAATTAAATTAAGCTCTTTGGGTATCAAAAGTGTGAATTTTTATGCACTGTGCATTTCATTTTATTTTTCGAATGCCAGTTATTCGGTCGAGGGTTGCGGAGTGGCTGGATTAAATTGTTTTTGTAAGAGGGTGGGTTTCTTTTTTTAGTTTAAAGTTACTTTATTGCATCCTCACTTTGAGATTCTTTTATTTATCACATGTAAATTAGAAAACAGACAAATCAACTGTTTAAAGCTGTGCATATGGCATTTGATACAATGTACTAATATGTGGGGGGAAAACTATTTCCCCATAGCTCTTCTTAAAAAAGAGGGAGATTTTTTTGGGGGGGGATGCCATATCTAAACTGGAAATAAATTCTTTGTTGAACTTTTTGGTTTGTACATGCATGTAAAAATAAATTATTTTTACATGCATTTTATATGCATTAGTCTTAACATCTCATTTTATCCAATAATATTTTTCAATACAGGTAATTGTCAACCTATGACTACAACTGAGCCCAAAATTTCTGTTGCTAAGCAAAACATTTGTTGAGTGAATTTTGCTCCATTTTATGACCTTTTTGCCACAGTTGGTAAGTGAATCACCGCAGTTGTTCAGTTGTTAAGTGAATCTGTCCTCCCTATTGAGTTTGCTTGTCAGAAGATTGAAAAAGGTCTGGGACATCACAACTGTCATAAATATGAACCAGTTGCCAATATCCAAATTTTGATTACATGACCATGGGGATGCTGCAATGGTTATAAGTGTAAAAAATGGTCATAAATCACTTTTTTCCAGTGCTGTTGTAACTTTGAATGGCCATTAAACGAACTGTTGTAAATCAAAGTCTACCTGTATATCAGTGGTGGGATTCAAATAATTTAACAACTGGTTCTCTGCCCTAATGACCAGCTGGGTAGGCAGTAGTCAGTGGTCATGTGACTGGGTGGGTGTGGCCAACTCAATGTCACTCACTCTTCACCTTAGTTGTTACAATGGTAATAAGGGTTAACAGGAGAGGCAGTTTCTGTAAGGAGGGCAATAAAGATTAGGCTAGATACAATGCCAGAATGTTTCCTTCCTGCCTTCCTTACAGGATTAGCCCTGTAAAGGGGAAAAAAACAAAAGGAGATTTCTTCAAAAAATTGGTTCTCCAAACTGCTTAGAAAGTTAACAACCAGTTCTCCTGGATAGGTGCGAACTGGCTAAATCCCACCACTGCTGTATATCCTCTTTTCTAAAAAGTTAATATACATTCAAATATATTTATAAATTATGGGAATATGGGCAGCGAAGAATGTTTCATCAATGTCATGTGCAAAAATGTTGTAAATGTTGCCTTTAGTGTTCATCTTTATTTAATGAAATTAATCATTTGGACCAATATGAAGAGGGAAGTCTCTTTGACTATTTGTAGTGAGTCAGGCAAAAATGTATTGTGTTAGAGAACAGGCTTAAAGAGTCAGCTATGTTTTACAAAACAGCAGTCAGTCTCATATGAAACATCTGGTTTTCTAGCACTAGTATTATCAATATATTAATTTGTCTTTTTCTTGAACAAAAATATATTAATTATTCAGGAACAGTCACTTAAAATGTTAATGTTCTTGTGATTGTAACAAAGTGGAAAAAGACATAATCTTTTCACAATTACATTTTTAGCTGAAACTTTTATTTTGGATGGAAAATAGTAAATACATATAAATAATCCAGTGGTAGCTTTATAGAGCAATGAAAGGATTTGCTGTATATTGATAGAAGTTCAAAGATTGTTTAGAGAGCAGAAATATAACAACAGAAGCTTTAAAGCAGGAGATTTGCAATTAGAACTACAACAAATTATTTCCAAGGATTTACATTTCTACTCAAATGATTTACACAAATGAGCCCTCTTTCCCAGTTATAATGACTCATTTCTATTTTAAATAATGACAAATCAAAAGGTAATTCTAAAATACTTTCCTGAAGCATGAGTTTCACAAGTAGCTCCAGGTTGTCAATCACAGGTTGTGAGGATCCTAGAACTCCATGTTATTGACAGATTGCCCTTAGAGCTTTTTCAATGAAAAAAACTATTAAAATTGCTTGCTCCATTTATGGGAAGTTCACAGGATCTGTCATTTCCTCAGTACAAGGTAGCTAAGCTCTTTGCTGTATTGTGGTTAGATTATTGTTACAATTGATTGGGCAAATTACACAAGATATCAGGCAACCCCTTGAGTCATGTTTGTAATACTTTGGGATACCATCGTGGTATTGGCAGGTTGTGCCCATGTATGGAGATACCCAATTATTTGAATGGTGGTTCATGTATCCATTCACTTGACCCAATTATTCAGCCAGTGCAATTTGTTCAATTCAAATATCCACATAACATAAGAAATAAAGAAACAGAAAACTTTCACACCACGCAGCAATCACATTAGCTCAAAAGTACCATAAAGGAATTTTTTTTTAAAAAAAAAACATAAAACACTGAATAGCTTTGGAACTTGTATGACATGCTTCAGCCTAATACAGACAGTCCTCAATTTGACAGATTTTATTTCTCTGGGCTCCAAGATCACCACAGATTGGGACTACAGCCAAGAAATTAGAAGACGCTTGCTCCTGGGGAGGAAAGCCATGGCAAAGCTAGACAGTATACTAAAAAGCAGAGACATCACCCTGCCAACAAAAGTGCTATAGTCAAGGCTATGGTTTTCCCAATTGCAATGTATGGCCATGAAAGTTGGACCATAAGTAAGGTGACCAGATTTTCAGATTGGTAAAGAGGGACACCATTGACCTGGGGGGGGTGGGGGCTTGAATAAAAATGTTATATGGAGCAACAAAAATTACATGACCCCAGGACACTGAAACCATCATAAATACAAATCTGTTGCCAAACATCAAAATTTTGATCACGTGACCATGAGGATGCTGCAACGGTCGCTATGATGAATGTATGTTGTTTACTATTTTATTATATGTTGTTGTCTTAATGTTGTATTCCCCCCTCCCTGGTTTTCTGTGAGCCGCCCTGAGTCCCCTCAGGGAAAAGGGTGGCCTACAAATGCTAATAAACCACTAATAAACCACTAAGTGTGAAAAATGGTCATCAGTCACTTTTTTCAATGCCATTGTAACTTTGGTCACTAAAATTATACCACCTTTCTTGCCACAGTTCTTAAGTGAATAACTGCAGCTGGTATTTTGTATTTTGGATAGAATCTTTTTTTAAATAGTCTAAGACAATTTAAAAAAAAGAATCCACACAGAATAAATTGAAGTAAAACATTTCAAACTATTCCACACAGAATAAATTGAAGTAAAACTATTTTTAAAAATTCTATGCACAATATATTTCAAAGTATTGTGCATAGAATTTTTAAAATGGTTTATTTCAATTTATTTTGGATAGAATCTTTTTTTAAATAGTCTAAGACAATTTAAAAAAAGAATCCACACAGAATAAAACTATTTAAAAAAATCCTATGCACAATAAATAAAATATTATTTTAAAATACATTAAAAAAATAAAAGAAAAAAACCCGGCTCACTTAGCAGCAGGCAGGCATTCCAAGTCAATCCAGAATGATGTAGATGTTAATATAAAGAACTGAGCAAATTAAAATGGTGAAATTAGTCCCAGGGAAATATTTTTCAAAGAAACTTTGCCACCATTTTTCCCACACGAGCCAACCTCCAACCTCCGTGCCCCTCCCCTCTGGGAAATCCAGGAAGGAACAGTCGCTACTTCTCTAGCCAAAGTATTTCCTGGAGCTCTATGGTACTGGGTCATCTTTTCTTATAAAAGGAGGTAAAAGGGGCAGGGGGGTTCCGTTTTCTTCCTTTAACGTTTTAATGTCTTCAATGAAAGTACTGAGACATAGACAGAGGTTATACAGAGTGTCTTTTGTCTTGCCCCGGTTAGGATTTCTTAAGCAAATCCACTGCACTTTCAACATGAAGCCAGAAAATCAGGACTTTTTAAAAATGCCCCAGGACACGGGACAAATTGTTAGAAATCGTGACTGTCTCGCCAAAATTGGGATATCTGGTCACCTTAACCATAAGGAAGGATGAGTGCCAAAGAATTGAGGCCTTTGAACTGTGGTGCTGGAGAAGACTCCTATGAGTCCCTTGGACTGCAAGGAGATCAAACCAGTCAGTCCTAGAGGAAATCAACCCTGACTGCTCTTTAGAAGGCCAAATCCTGAAGATGAAGTTCAAATACTTTGTCTACCTAATGAGAAGGAAGGATTCACTAAAGAAGAGCCTAATACTGGGAACGATTGAGGGCAAAAGAAGAAAGGGATGACAGTGAATGAAGTGGCTGGATGGAGTCACTGAAGCAGTTAGTGAGCTTAAATGGATTCTGGGGTATGATAGTGGACAGGGAGGTCTGGAGGAACGTTGTTCATGGGGTCGTGATGGGTCAGACATGACTTTGCGACTAACAATAACAAAGCAACCAAAGTTATGATGTGCCTCCTTGGGCTACTTGTGACCTGGATTTGTAGTTCCAATGAATGTATCCCCACCCCCACCCCATGTTCATCTGACCACATTTTGGATGCACAGCAATTGGCCACATTTATGGATGTGGCCAATTGGTTATATTTACAATGCTTTTTACAAAGCTAATATTTATTTCCAGTTGAGCTTTTCACTTAACATTTTTTAATAAGAAAGGGAAGGAGTAGACTATATTCGCAGCTTAGTTGTGCTGTAGGCAGCATGGGAAGTTTGGTACATTGGGTACCTCAGATGAGGTACATTTATGCCAATCTATAACAAATGCAACTAAAGTCCAGTTTTACCCCAAGGATGCTCATGCTATCTTATGCAAGTTAGAATTTCTAATCTACAGAACATTGCAAGCCACTCTGCATTGCCTTCTTGACATCAGCCAGGAGGTAGATGCACAGAGCCGGTACAAATTTAGAATATTCATTTTTTTCAAGTGCCATTTAACAACTGGAGCAATAACTGTAACCCAACTGTGAGATGGACCTGTGAGAAATTCCTGTTAGATCTAGAATGTTACTGCCAGACTCAGAAAATGTGTAGATGTTTTGTGTGAACTCGGGGTAAGTGTTTTCAGGAGAGTTTTCTGTGAAGTAGACCTGGCATCCTCATTGCTGTGGAGATGAGAATATGGCCTCTTTGTGTCCCATTATATTTGGAATTACATATAAATATATCTGGTTCAGGCTTGACGGGGATAAGCATCATGAAGCTAAATAGCTAGTTGGTCTACTATTTTGCATTTTTCCCTTTGAGACCAAAACCCAGATCAACTTTAATCTGAACAATTTGCAAAAATACAGCTTATATCTGACCAGTCCTAGGTCCTAAAGGTGCTTTTCCAAAAGACAATTGGAGTTCTTGGGTTTTTTTCTTTGAAACTTTTCACTTCTCATCCAAGAAGCTCAGAGTGGGTTTCGGAAGGTTCACCCCGGATCAGATGAACTGATAGTGGCAGTGGTGGGAGGCTCCGTCCACCTGCCCAGATGCTTCTGTGCATGCGCAGAAGCATCACACGAGTGCACGAGTGAACTGGTAGTAAAATAAATTGAAAACCACCACTGAAGAAGCTTCTACAGTTCTTGGATGAGAAGCAAAATGTTTTCAAAGAAGAGAACAAGGAAGTCCAGTTGCCTTTTTGAGAAGCACCTTTGGGACAACCCATGACCTGAATGATTGAGAATCTCCACAGACATTTGGCTAGTGCTAGAGGTCAGAAGGGGCCCAACTGAGATTCATGCTATAATAGGATGAAGGGATTCACTACTGTCTTGGGGACCTCTTGACGTTGCCTTCCTCCTGGATGTGGCTGTGGTTTACCTGTAAATAGTAAGATGAACAAGAATATGAAACAGGAGTATCTACATTCTTCCTTTCTGGATAACTAATAGGATCCAGAGAAATAGGGAAATGAGCAAGCAGAGGCCACCAGAGTGAGAAAAATGAGTCTCATTCAACCAGAGGCAAGTCCCCTGAGAGTGTTTATGCATTCTTCTACCTCCTCCAAATTAGAAGCAGCATAGCTTCTGTTCACCCCAGTCCTCCATACTTTGTTATTCATACTGCTCATATTAAATTGATTTATGAAGTGTGTCATGGTAATGTTTCAAAACATAGCGTTGGTATGATCATCAGAATGGGATGTTTTCTACAAAGTCACTCAACTCAAACAGTTGCCTGTTGTTCAATATGAACTTGTACATAAAATGGGGTTTCTGCCAAAGGAAACAGAAGAATGATGGAAGAGTGGAGAGTCCTGGAGATTTGTCTAGCTGTGCTTTATTCCATAAGCTTTGATGTTGGTTCCTAAATTCTACTCGAAGGGCTGACCTAGAGTGCAGCACATGCCCTACAGTCTTTTTCCAGCTTCAGGAACTTCCTAGAGTACCCTCTCATTTGCCATACTTCCTTAGTTCATGTCACTATACAAGAAAACTGTATAGATTTCTAAATCTGCTTTCCATCTCTTATGAATTGCGTGCCAGATTTTGAGCACACTTCAACACCCACCAATTGGAAGCAGATTTTCTAAGTGCTCAGACCTCACGTTTTCATTGTGTTGAATTGCTCTGTCAACAGTCCTTTTCTTCGTAACTTTAGATTGCTTTTTCCACAAATAAAACTGCAAAATTTGTGGTTTGCCTGTTGGGATGGGTACTGAAACATGTGTACCAATGGATGACAATTTAAAGAAAACGTCAATGTGCTAAGACAGTGATGGCTAACCTTTTTGTTGTTGTGTACAAAAGTGGATGTGCACACCTGCACCAATAATGTGACCCCTGCCCTGTGCATGCACATGTGACCCCCCCACATGCACCCCACTTCCCACACATTCATGTGAGACCCTGCCCATATTTCCATGCCCCCTCACACATGCACACATCCCTTGCCCATTTTTGGCTTCCAGGTTGGTTCAGGAGGCCTTCCAGGTCCAAAACAGGGTACAGGGGGTGCACACATGTCAACCTGAGCCAGTGAGAATTGAACTGCCGAACTGCTGGCAGCCTGCAGTCAGCAGAAATAGCCTACAGTACTGCATTCTAACCACTGCGCCAACATATGCTCTTGGTTGAATGACAGTCATAGGGCATTACTATCATGATGCTTTTTAAAAAAAATCAGTTGTATCTGATTCTTGGAGGCTTCCTGGACAAGTCCCTCCAGTTTTCTTGGTAAGGTTTTTCAGAAGTGATTTGCCATTGCTTCATTCCTAAGGCTGAAAGACAGTCACTAGCCCAAGCTACTCACCTAGCTGGCTTTGTGCCTAAGGTAGAAATAGAATTCACGCTCTCCTGGTTACTAGCTTGATGTCCAACCACTATAGAGCAAAATCCCTTTGTAAGTTAGCACCTTTTCTAACTCCTGGGTTAACCAGACAGGAAAATTTTCTAGATGAGCCAAATCTATTTAACTGTAAGGCTACATTATCATAATCTTGAAATTCTGAAGGTACAAATTTCCCACCATCTCTTTTCACCATCTGATAAATGAGGGCAGGTCTTTGATAAGTTTCTTTCTATGATTGTTAAGCAACTGCAGGTTCCTGCTTCTCTTATCTGATCATTCCCTTAGACAGCATCTCTTTCTTTCATCTGTTAAGGACATCCCCACATTCCATTATATTAACAGACTTTATTAAAACGCATAAGTTTTCAACATAAAGGGAGCAGCAGTTCCCAAAAGTTTGTCATTTAATAATGTGTGTTAGTCAGAAAAGAACTATTAGATCCTTATGATTTTTTTGCTCTTATAGACTAACACAGCATTCCTCCAACAATATGTACTTAGGAAAAAAATCTGTTTGGAATTCTTGTTTTGGTAGTTTCTTTAGGATAAAGGTTATTTTATCATAGCATTCAGACTAAAAAAGAGCTGAGGTGGCGCAGTGGTTAAATGCAGCATTGCAGGCTACTTCAGCTGACTGCAGTTCTGCAGTTCGGCTGTTCAAATCTCACCGGCTCAGGGTTGACTCAGCCTTCCATCCTTCCGAGGTGGGTAAAATGAGGAGTCGGATTGTTGTTGGGGGCAATATGCTGACTCTGTAAACCACTTAGAGAGGGCTGAAAGCCCTATGAAGCGGTATATAAGTCTAACTGCTAAAAAAATCCAGCATTTGTAGCTATGGCCTCTAACACTTCTATTGCTCAACTATTAAATTATCTTCATCATATCAGTCTCTCAAACCATAGTAAAGTTTTTGGAAAACCTTACTTTGGCTCCAGCATAAGCAATTGGTGTAGATAGATCAACACCTAAATCAGTGTTTCTCAACCTTGGCAACTTGAAGATGTCTGGACTTCAACTTCCAGAATTCCCCAGCCAGCGAATGCTGGCTGGGGAATTCTGGGAGTTGAAGTCCAGACATCTTCAAGTTGCCAAGGTTGAGAAACACTGACCTAAATACTAGGGCCTGGGCAACAATGAAACTACAGAAAGCAAAATCTTTACGATGCTGCAAAAAAAGTTCCAAAATCTATCAAGGAGAAAGATACACTTCAGATATTATGCAGATAATAAACTATGTTCATACCAGTTGAGATCCACCAACACCAAATTAGAATCTAAATGTGAAGAGCCAGAAGGGAGTACAAGGTTCCTGATGGCAGAATATTTGAGCAAGTACACAAACCATCTATTGACAGGTTTACATTTCTACATACGTATATTTAAGTAATAATTTCCCTAAATCAAATACAAAGTTTTGACCTCATTGCTCTGTTTCTTTTATTTGGCACTGGGTAAATTGATGCTATATGTATGGCCATACTTTGAGTGATTAATTTAACTTCCTTCCTTCCTTCCTTCCTTCCTTCCTTCCTTCCTTCCTTCCTTCCTTCCTTCCTTCCTTCCTTCCTGTTGACTTGTATATCTACCTAGCTTGGAAGGTAGATATACAGGAAATCCTCATCCTTCCACAGAAATCCTCATTTCAGCAGGCAAGCCTAACATTCCTACATGTAGGAGCTGAGCCTGAGGGAGGGGTCAAACACATTATCAGTCATGAGCCGCTGCATGCCCACAAGAAATCTAAGTTCAATTTACCTTGAATGCCTTTTTAATTCCCCTCATTTCCCTTGACTGCTAGTAGCTCAGATTCTTGTAGAGAGCTTAAGCTTATAATAAATCTTTATATTTACGGGTTCTGGGAAGTCGGGGGGGGGAAGGAGGAGGGGGGGTGGGGGGGTGGAGGGAGGGAGGGGTACACACACAAAAAAAAGAAAATTGTACTTCAATGTTTTAATGATTGACAAATGATGACATATTTGTGTTTTTTTTTAAAGAAAAATAAAAAAAGTTCTGTTAAAAAATAAAAATAAATCTTTATATTTATTTGAACTGCCCAAATCTCCTGATTTCCCTGGTGCTTGACACTATACATTCAGAATTATTTTGCTTTTGCTTAATATGCTCGGGTAATGGCATATTCTTCTCCTTCCTTTACCTAGCAGAGAAAAATCAATGAATACAAAGGTCTCAAGCGGAAGAAATGAAATTAGTATGACTTTATGTAGCTCTAATGGATGGCCCTGTTTGTGATGATATCTTCAGTGGTCTTTCCTTCTCAATTGTCTTTTCCAAAATTCAGCTTTTGTCCTTCTTTCTTTGATTTATTAAAGAGCAGAAAATAACTCTAGGACTTGCTGAGCATGTAATTCAGGCACAACTTTAGGCAATAAAAGGGTCAAAATGTGATTCTTTTGTGTGTTGTAGAATGCTTATCCCCCCCCACCCCAGTCTTGACTGCATTTAGCATTCAGTAAAGTGTTGGAGAGCTTTTAAAAACAAGCTGAAATACCACAAAATCAATGTGCAACTGGTCATCAGAATCTGGAAGCTGCCTTTTTGCAAAGAAATTCCCTACCTATCTGTTCAAAAGTTGTTGCAGTGTTTTCAAGGATTGTAAGCATTTTAGACACACCCAATCACATTTGGAGGTTGCTATGCCACCGAAAGGACTTTTCTTTCCAAACCAGTTTGCATGTGTGGTGGCGAGAGACTGATTTCTCTGCAATGAATTCATACCCAAGTATATTAGATGAACCTGGAAGTATGAAATCAAAGGAATATTTCTGAGCAAATGCAATGGAATGATAAGGGTAAATGAAGACAAGCAATAGTTCAGAATGGACTACCCAAAGACAGCCAAGCCAAATGTTGAATATGGAAACACAAGGTTCTATTCATGATGTAAGCAATGGTGAACTTCAGAACAAGGTAGGACAGGACATCAGTAGTGAAGTGCAGAACCTTGAAGTCCCCTCCAAGTAACTCCATATTGATAATGGCTGTCAGCCTCTGTTTTGCTGTTTGCTTTCAGCTGCCATTGAAATAGGGAGGGGGGCATTGTATTTGGGTGGGGAAGTGTTCAGTGCAAGAGTGACTGCAAAAAGGGAATTATTCTCACCATCTACTGCGCATGTTGCAGATAGAGGATTTGCCACCAAGGCCAACTGTCCGGCATACCAACATGATGATGCTTTTTGAAGATGTCTCCCACATGACACCTGTGGGGTGTATGGATTGGACTATGGGATGGGGTTACCAAGGGGAGGGGGTTGGGTCACATATTGAGATCTATGATTACGCGCGCTTTTGCCTTAGATCTTGCTTTGCCTAGCTGCTATCTACTCATGACCAGTAAAAGTGTTCTTAATTCTGCAAAATGGAGTTGAGTGGTTTCTTTCTTGGTTACTGAGGGAGGCTGCCATGACAATGGCCATCACTAGTGTTCTGACCTAGGCTTCCCCAGAGCATGAAGTAACTCCTTGTCCCAACAAAAAAACCTTTTATTAATTTACTGTGAATTCTGCTCGTTCACATCCAGCAAAGTCTTTCAAGGGAGGATTTACCTTATCTGGCTTGGAAAGCTGGCAGGCCAATATCTGCAAAACTTGGCAAGGAGTCTCAGAGAGTCACGAACCAATTAAGTGAATTAATTGCCTCCTGCAAACTCCACTCCCCTTTCGTTCCTCTTTTATTTCCTCTGGGAGGGCCACTCATCATCCACCTGTGGCCTTACTCCCAAGTCAACCCCTGTTCTTTAGCTGTTCCCTTCATCTGGCAATTCTGCACTCTGAGCTCAGGCTCCAGCTGTTCATCTGCCTCACTGATGTCTGACTTTGAAGGCAGTTGATAAGTGGCATACAACTCTGGCCCCCCTCTCTGCCTCTGACACAGAGCCCTCATCAGAGCCTTCCCCAGACTCGAGGACTGGCCCATGTTCCTCCCAAACCTCCACACTGCCGAATCTGCTACCAGCTCCGCTGGTCACTGGTGGGCCACAACAACTAGTAGCAAACACATCCAGTGACAGTCCTGGGGCGGACACTGTCATCCCAAGCCCTAATCAGTTGCCTCTGCTCAACAGAATAGCTTTTTCTTTTTCTTTTTTTTAAAAAAAGGTTATAGACATGGAAAAGATGGCTTAACATATAGAATTATTGACTTTGAAGGTGCCTCTAAGGTCAGTGAATCCTACCTCCTGCTTAGGGCAGAAATATAAAACAAAGTACTCCCTACAAATAGGTTTCTAGCCTCTGCTTAACACATTCAATGAAAAGGAGCCTACAGCCTCTCTGGGTGATTGATTCCATTGTCAAGCTGCTCCTACTATTAGGAAGTCTTTCTTTTTCTTTATCATCATTTAAAATCTGCCTGTCCTGAAACTTCAATCCATTATTCCACGACCTTTACTCTGGAAAGACAGAAAACAGGTCTTGACCTTCTCCTTTCAGTTATCTGAAGAGAGTTATCCTACCTCCCCTCACTTTTTTCTTCCCCAGTCTATATTGATCAATTCCTTCAGTGGTTTTGTAGAATGTTTCTAGTTCCTGCTTGTCCTCTTTTCCCTTCTCTGAATAAGTTCCATTTTGTCTGAATCTTTCTTGGAGGCAGTTCTTGAGGTCTGACCACATGGAAACCATATTTATACCAGCGCAACATAAACTGAATTCCAATAAATTTTTCACAGGTGTGATGATCAATGCTTTGCTGAGATCAAGATATATTAATTCAACAACCTTCCTACCAAGCATTATAGAACTTTAAAATATGGAAAACATGTTCTGGCAAGAATTGTTCTTGAAAAATCCATGCAAGTTTCTGGTATTTTACCATATCGTTTTTATAATATTTAATCTTCTTTAGATTCTGATCTAGAATCTTCCCAGGAATTGATTCCAGCACAAGAATTCTGTAGTTCCTAAGGTCTATACTAGTACAACAACATACATTTATTATTTTTGTTTGTAAAATATATTATTTTCTGTGACAAAATAGTCTCCAATAATATATATGAATACAGTAGTAAAGCACTCTGAAAACATTGTGATATTCTGTGTGTCTTTATACCAAGTTCTCTCAAGAACAGACCAGCATAGTTGATATTGACAATAGTAACCAATATATATTGGTATATATTCAAACACGATTGCAGAAAATACAATTTCAGCAACAGAACGATCAATGCCTTGGAATGCTCTACCGGACTCTGTTGTTATAGCCTCAAACCCTCACTGTCTTCCATGGACAGTCTACCATGGACCTCACCCCATTCCTAAGAGGACTGTAAAGAAGGAATGCACCAGCATGCCTACTGTCCCTGTCTTATTGTCGCCATTTACGGTATCTGTATTTACTTCCTTTGTTCATTTTTATGTTCATACTTATACCTGCTATCTTGTACATATTTGACAAATAAATAAATAAATAAATAAATATTAATAGTAAACCACTAGTAAATAGTAAACCACCAACTAATATATATTAATAGTAAACCACAATTTGAAACCACTTTCAAACTGTTGAGAAGAATATTTCATGGATATTCTTTACAGCTGTATTTGATGGAGAACACTGTTGCAATAATATGATAGTATCTATTATTGCATTTCATAAGGTCCAGGGCTTTAAATATTTCAGCTGCACCAGTGATTGTAAAATTAATATCCAATATTTATCTTGTTGACTTAAAATGAATAAAAACAACAAAAAAAGAGAATGTTCTGTTGGATTTATTTCAATACAATAGCAGAATTGGAAGGGACCTTGGAGGTCTTCTAGTCCAACCCCCTGCCTAGGCAGGAAACCCTATACCATTTCTGACAAATGGCTATCCAACATCTTCTTAAAGACTTCCAGTGTTGGGCATTCACAACTTCTGGAGGCAAGTTGTTCCACTGATTAATTGTTCTAACTGTCAGGAAATTTCTTCTCAGTTCTAAGTTGCTTTTCTCCTTGATTAGTTTCCATCCATTGCTTCTTGTTCTACCCTCAGGTGCCTTGGAAAATAGTTTGACTCTTCTTTTTGGCAACCCCTGAGATATTGGAACACTGCTATCATGTCTCCCCTAGTCCTTCTTTTCATTAAACTAGACATACCCAGTTCCTGCAACAGTTCTTCGTATGTTTTAGTCCCCAGTCCCCTAATCATCTTTATTGCTCTTCTCTGCACTCTTTCTAGAGTCTCCACATCTTTTCTACATAATGGTGACCAAAACTGAATGCAGCATTCCAAGTGTGGCCTTACAAAGGCATTATAAAGTGGTATTAACACTTCACATGATCTTGATTCTGTCCCTCTGTTTATGCAGTCTAGAACTGTGTTGGCTTTTTTGGCAGCTGCTGCACACTGCTGGCTCATATTTAAATGGTTGTCCACTAGGACTCCAAGATGCCTTTCACAGTTACTACTGTTGAGCAAGGTACCACCTATACTGTACCTGTGCATTTCGTTTTTGTTGCCTAAATGTAGAACCTTACTTTTTTCACTATTGAATTTCATTTTATTAGATAGTGCCCAATGTTTAAGTTTGTCAAGATCCTTCTGTATCTTAAGCCTATCTTCTGGAGTATTGGCTATTCCTGCCAGTTTGGTGTCATCTGCAAATTTGATGAGTTCCCCATTTATTCCCTCATCCAAATCATTGATGAAGATATTGAAGAGTACTGGGTCCAAAACAGAGCCTTGGGGTACTCCACTGCATACTTCCCTTGATGTAGACGCAGTTCCATTGAGGACTACACGTTGAGTGCGGTTGGTCAGCCAGTTACAAATCCATTTTGGGCCTGGAAAACCTCCTGCAAAAAATGGATGAGGGGGGGTGGGGCACACAGTGGCATGGGAGCATGGGGGGGTCACATACACATCCACAGGGGGGCAGGGTTTGAGGGTTGGTGCGGAAACGTGGGCACACTGTCGCGCAGGGACACACGTACTTTTGGCATGCGATGACAAAAAGATTAGCTACCATTGCTCTATAGCATCTGTCAGAGTTTTCATGGTAAACCAGATTCACAGTATGGGTATAAAATATTCTGTTGTTAAACATTTTGCACTTTTTAATTATCCCTGAGGCTAACTTTTGCTCTTGGCTGGAAGAGAGGGAAGAAATAACGCTTTCAGGAAAATGATACTTGAATGGATTCACAAAAGGTGCATTTTTTCTTCCTGCTCCCACAACTGCAAGGATTTCTTTGAAGCTTCTTGTATATTCCAGATGTTCTGGAGTGCCACATATCAAAGATTTTCAAAATTGTAATTTTATACGTATAGCAACCAAAGTCATACTAGCTCAGATACAAATATTTTCTATATCAGCAGGGAGGACCTTCATTATTTAGGGAGGAGTGTTTCTTCTGCTACACCGAGATGCAGCAACCATCCTCAGTATTAGAGTGTGTGATTAGAGTGTGTGTTACTAACAGTTTTTGAAGTAACTCTGTGAGGCATTCATTGAAAATCCGATTCTCTTTTCTGAGCGTAGATGGACACTTTTTGATAGTAGACTTTTTAAAATTCAATCCACTTAACTAATTCACAAGACCAGTCTTCCCAAAATCTATTGTAGAGAATTTCAAAGATAACCTTGAAGAAGGTATGCAGTGACCATAATGTCAACATTAGCTTAGTCCTGAAAGGTAGGAGGGGGTGAGGAAGAAACTCAATATTGTCTTGCTTTTGGTATAAGTGGGCGGATAGAAAATCTCTGTTCGGCTTTCAAGATTCATTTTGCCCTACAGCAACAAGGGAGTGTTTTATGAGTTCTTGTGGTGCCGGTTTCCTGAACTGGCCTACCTCAAAAGATTGACATCGGTATCAGATGGACAGAAGAGGTTAATCTGAGTTTAAGAGTCTGTCCATATGTTTGAGTGAGTACAGGTTCTGACCTAAAGCTTGGCTAAGCTTTGGATGATTATTGAGAATCTATGTATGAATGAATCAGTGGTGGGTTACAACTGGTATGCCCCGGTCGTATGGGCATATCGGTACCTGCTGGTATGGTGCTCTGGAGGACCTGCTTGCTGGTGCTCCTTACCAGTATTTGAAGTTTTTGGGGCTTCTGCGCACGCACACGGAGTGTATGGTGCCTGCACGATACTCCATCGAGCAGCTGGAGCATCGCAGAGGCATCACGGAGCATCATGGGTGGTAAGTACGCATGTGTGCGCATGCGCTGTGCACGTTCATGTGGTGGACACCCGGTCTCGTTGCACTGTACCAGTTGCAATGGGATCCGGAACCCACCACTGGAATGTATGTATTTTTAGAGTCAGTTTCCTTCCTAGAGCTGAGAGAGAATGACTGGTGCAAAATTAACCCAGCTGCTTTGTTTCTAAGACAGGACAAGAACTCCTGGTTCTTAGCCCTCTGCTTTAACTACAATACTTCATTAACACTCACATTAAAGACACAATCGCTCTTTGTTGTCTTTGTGCCAAACTGACAACAATGCATGTCTTAATTTACTTCTAACAGTTTCATTCCTTGGTGAAACCCATTTGATTCTGTGACCCCATGAAGACATTGCATTCACTATCTAAAGCCTGATACAGTGAGACTACAAGTCATTTTGGCTTTTAAAAAAGCCGTGCTAAACCAGCAGCTGAAACAGCAGCTAATTCTAGGAAGCAAGCAAATGTTTTAGAAATATAAAAGGATGTAATTTGTGGGAGTTTGTTTAAAGAGCACTTTTCAGCCCAAAGAACAAGACTCCCTTAACAACCTCATTATTATAAAAATTGATCACAACCCAAATTGTTTATTTTTAAACCGAGGCCCTTCAATTTTTACACAATCAACTGATAGTTTTTATTTTTGCCTCCAAGTCAGCAAGAAGCCACTCACTGATTTTAAAAAAATGGGCATCTTTTACTGTGCCTATGAAAATGTAGTTATATTCTAGATGAATGATATGTATTTTCAAAATGTATCACTTGCTTTTCATCTACCATGAATTTTAAGGTTTTGTAGCGCATTCTGCATTTAATTTTTGTTTTTTTAAAATAGTGCAATACAATAAATATAAAATCATTCTTCCTCTCTTCTCCCCAAAGTATCAGATGTTGTAATGATTACTTTGATTTAAAATCCAATAGGAAATATCCAATAATATATGCATTACATACTCAGCAAGCAATTCCTTTTTTTGGGGGGGGAGGGGTAATCAACATTAGGCAGAATATAGGAAAAAAGTTGCACACAGTATGTTAAACAAATTAAAGGCATACGATAAGAAAAAGGAAAGAATCCATAGCTAATACTAGTGTACATCAGCACTTCTCCATACCTATCTTCCCTTGCAAACCATCCTTGTTTCCACCATGTTCATTTGACCATTTCATACAGTATCTTTTGTTACTTCTCTCCACTTTCCTTCTCATGGTTCTCATCAACTCTATCCAACCACAACTTTCTCAATCTTCTCCTCCTTTTCAATTCATTCACCCTTCTGTCCTTTATTTTGTTTATGATTATCTTCTTATTTTTCATTCTCTATATGACAAACCATCTCAAAATGATTCTTCTGTGCTACTCACTGTCTTTTATAATCAGTCCAGATTCTTTCTACACCCATTCGTTGTTGGTCCTAACTTGGTTTTCCCGCACACAGACTTAAAAACCTAATTTCCACTGCAATCAATTTTTTTAGTTTTTCCTAATGTGACCAATTCTTACTTGTCTCTCTCTCTCCCCTTCCAAACGGAGAGAGAGGGGAGGAAGAGAAATATACATTTAAATTGCATTGTGCTAATGTATCATAGATCCAATAATGAGACATTCAGAAATATGCATTTGAGAAATTTGTGAAGTGGGTGACGCATAAACACAAAATAATAATAACAAGTATATAAGTATGAATGCAAATAGCTACATTACGGTGAAGGATAGAAAATGAATCAATCATAATTTCTAAACAGCATAATATATATGGATGAATATATAGAAAGCAGTTTCAAAGTATTCCTGGTGAATCTATTCTGAATACTGCTATTTTATTCTGTTTGTGAGAAACTTTAAAAATACTCAAAAATAATTAATGGGTTGAAAATAATAACATCCATGTATTATTATCTTTTGCCATACAGTGTTTCCAAGCTCAGGTGTTTAAAATTTGATCATTTTTAGCAGTCTTATTCATTTTTATCATTATACCATTCACCCAGTACTATATCTTCTCCACTAAAAATATCTGTTTGATCTGAGACAGACTTTTATCAAAAGAAAAGGGAAGACACCTTTCTCTTTCTTTCTTTCTTTCTTTCTTTCTTTCTTTCTTTCTTTCTTTCTTTCTTTCTTTCTTTCTTTCTTTCTTTTTTTCTTTCTTTTCTTCCTTCCTTCCTTCTTTCTTTCCTTCTTTCTTTTTCTATTTATTTATTTATTGTATTTCTAGATGGGATATTTATCATGTGTTCTAAAATATCTCACAATTCTCTAGAGATTATGGGAAAAATTGCAAATGATGAAAAAGCAGGAAGGAAACTAAATATAAATATAATTAAATTTAATATCTCTAAAATAATAAAATATATACTGTTTTTATTTAAAGACTATCCATAAACGAAAAAGTCAAAGTATTTTTTATAGGGGAATACATCTTCATAAATACATCCAGTGAAGATCTTTGGATCTATCAATCCAAATTTCAAAATGAGATTAGGGAGAATTAAGTCTTCCTTAATTTGGGACAATCCAGATACATTCCTTCTTGCAACAATTCCAGCACTGCCTGTGGAGGGCTTCCATAGACCACACTTCCAAAGTATATAGAGGGATTTAGGCTCCTAAATGAAGTAATCTTCAAACGGTCTTCACTGAAGACATGCCTCCATTTCCGTTTCCTCTAGGTGTCTGGAGAAGCCATCAACAATAAATCTGTGAAGACCCTTCAGAACTGACTTTGACTACTTTGAAGGAATTCCCTTTGAAATCTGCATGGAAACATAATGCATATTGGTGAATCAGAGTTGAGATATAGAATACCTGTTTTACAGGTGTCACATTGGTTATCAGTAGGCTTTTTGGTGCAATTCAAAATACTGTTTTTGATCTGTGAAGTCCTATATGCTTCATACCCAACTATGGCCAGGAATGTTTTCTCAGCAGAAGCAACCAATCTCATGCATCCATTGTATCCGTCCCAACATCTTTTGAAGATCCCTCCCACTCACAGCTCATTGCTTATCAATGGAGACCAAATGGAACAAGTGGCCAGTTTTACATTTCTGGGTGTTATCTTAAAAGAGGACCTGACCTGGGGCACTACATTCGGCTGCCCCTGAAGAGTGTTTGAAGACTGCAGTTGGTCCAAAATGCAGCCGCGCGAGTGATAATGGGTGTACCTAAATACACCCATGTTACACCTATCCTCCGCGAGCTGCACTGGCTCTCCATTGGTCTCCGGACCCGCTTCAAGATGCTAGTCGTTACTTTTAAAGCCCTACATGGTATTTGACCTGGCTACCTGAAAGACCGCCTCCTGCCATTCACCTCCCAACAACCAATAAGATCACACAGGTTGGGCCTCCTCGACCGGACAATGCCAGCTGGCGGCCCCTGGGGGAGGGCCTTATGAGCTGTGCTGGCCTTATGGAACGAGCTGCCCGCAGAGATCCGGACCCTTACCACTCTCCCGGCCTTCCGTAAAGCGACCAAGACCTGGCTGTTCCGGCAGGCCTGGGGCTGTTGATTAAAATCCAGCCCCACGTGTTTGAATGGATGATATTTTATTTTAAATAATTGTATTTTGATATTTTTATGTTTTTACTTTTGTTGTGAGCTGCCCAGAGTCCCTAGGGAGTGGGTGGCATACAAATCTTATTAAAGTTGCAAAGAAGTTGCATTCACATTGCAGCACTGGTCAAAAGGGCCCAGCAGAGAATATACTACCTAAGACTTCTCAGTATACAACAACTGAATGAAAAACTGTTAGTGACCTTCTATTGCTGCACCATAGAGTATTCTAACTTACTGCATCTGTATATGGTTTCCCAGTTGCACAGTGGCAGATAGGACAGCACTCCAGAGGGTCAACGTCATTTCCCAAAGGATCATTGGTTGCTCTCTCCCCTATTTGGAAGAGCTTTATAGCTCCCACTGCCTTAAGAAAGTTCAAAACATTCTCAAAGATCCATCTCATCCTGGGCACTTTTTTTAACTATTACCACCTGGCAGACAGTACAGGATAATAAAAACAAGGATAAACAGACTGAAAAACAGCTTCTATCCCAGGGCAGTAACCATATTGAATTCTACGCTATTGGGTTTTCAATTTCAATTATATAGAATGTAAAGGATGTATGTTTGTGTTTTTATTTTTATAATTGTAATCTACACTGAAGACTGCATTTAATTTTGTTGTACCATGTGCAATGACAATAAAGTAAACTAAACTAAGTCTCTGTAGGGTATCCTTTTCTGTATTCATCCCCATTTTATCCTGAAACATCTTCCCTCTTGAAGTTAGACTAATACCCTCATTACTCATCTCCAGGAAGCTACTGAAGACCGAACAGATTGAGATTGTCATTATTCCATAGACACTACTTTACATTGTAGCCAAGTGTCATTTCTTCATTGTTGTCACATGAAAAGATATACTTAAATATTTACAAAATGTGAGGGGATGTACTCACTTCTGTGACATACTGTAGTTATATCTAGCATTTATCTTTTGATTATCTTAGGGTGTTTTATGGTTTGATAAAGTTTCCTGCTTTATGATATAAGTTGTTGTCTTTAGAGTCAGACAGCATGGAAGTTCAATCAATTAATCAATCCAAAGTGATTCATCATTAATCTGGTTTGGATCATATCAGGAGCAATGAAAAAAATTGGACCTGTGAGCAGGCAGCTTTCACTTATCTTTGCCAGATGGAGCTTATGGTGATTAAATGTCATAGAAGGATAAAGATCTTGGTTGTGGGGGAGGATGCAGCTGGATAATGCAGGACAATATTAATGCCATGTAAAACAGACATTTCAATTTCACTTCCAGTGCGTTGAGAAGAACAATGGGCCTGATGTTTCCAAGCATTCTAGTGCCTCTGGAGCAATCAAAAAATATAACTGAGGAAGAAATATTATTTATTTATAGAACTTCTTTATATTTAACACCTGGATTAGTTTTTAAGTGAAGACAAATATATACGTACAAGACAGGATAAAATAAATCCCAAAGTTATCTCAGATGGTGTTTTCGGACATTGCACCAGTTGCCTTCCATCTGTAACCATTGCAGGCTAGCAGGAAACTGGATTGTGCAAAGCAGAGGCAACTTCAAATAAATTGCCCCCTCCATACAACAATATGTAATGACATTTACTCCTTACCTAAGGTGTTCTTACATAAGTACTCTAGATTGAATTTCTTAAATAGAGAATGATTTTCTTCCTAAATCTTTAACAAACACGAAAGAGACGAAGAAGCAGAGTGTTTTTGGTGAAATTTCTATTGCTTTGCTTTTGTGTTATAAAATAGAAGTTCATCAGACATTTTCATTGTATTTTATACTATGCTTTTGTTTTGATGATGTGCTTGTGCGCATGTATACACACACACACACACACACACACACACACTTCTGCCTTGTGTCTTTGAAGAAATCATATTTATTTTCAATTGCAACGATGCAGCAATTGTTTAGAATTTCCAGAATCCTTTCAGAATAGTTTTACTGCCTCATTTTTAGATGTCCTGGACTTGGTATAGTTAAGAGAAAAAAAATGATTTCTACAGTGTCTTCAATTTTCATAGTTTAGTGCCACAAGTAGATCTCCAGGAACTATTACATGCTTGCTAAACAATGTTAAGTTTATGTTTGCTTGAAAAAGATGGGATTTTTTTTCTGAAAAAGCATTTTAAATTCACTAAAAATAAATCATCTACTTCTTTGTCCAGAGAGACCCTGATTTTTTTAATCACTGTATTATTTTCCCGAGGGCGCCATTTTTATATTATGAAGTAACAATGCAGCCGTCGACAATTCATTCATCTGCCAATCCCTTCTACATTCTGACTTTGATGTGTAGTTAGCTTTCAAAACTGAGATTTCTTAATACAATAATACGCACTGCCATCACTGGAGTGAAGTGGCTTTAGCGTTTTATAGCTGAGATCAAAGTATACTGTAAGGACTGAATAAGACTTCAGTTTGTTGGGGGAAAACAATGCTAGAGTGAAACAAAACATCACCTTGTTTATTTAGCATTATTTATCATTATAACGGTATCTGAATTCTGGAACCATAGTAATTTAAATTTTAGATGGGCCTTTTCTCTGAAACAGAGATAAACATTAGTTTAGCCCCCTGTTTATCTTGATCCTGAACATGAGATGACAAAGGGCTCATGATTTTGAAACATATTATTTGGTCTTCAGACTGTTGTCTAAGAGCCTAATACACAATTCTGCTGTGCCATGAATATCAAATCCTTATTATTTAGCACAAAGTCTGTCATTTAGCAGTATAATAAAAAGTAGGTCACATAGCTGAGAGTGCAATTAAAGCATAACCTTACAACATAATCTCTGACTGTATCTGATATGTATCCAATAGCTTTTGCAACAATAAAAAACCCACTAATTGCAGGAATTACTAAAGCAGGTCTCAACCCATTTATAACCATGTATAATTACCATTCTTCATTGTCTTTTTCAATATTTTAAGTCAAGAATGTGCAAGTTTTGTCAAGCTGAGAGGATCGCTCCACCTGCCCAGTGGCTTTATTTCTAAAAGGAGCAGATAAAGTAAAGATGAAGAAAAGTGTGGTTCATATATTTATTTACATTTAATTTAAATTAAGTAAAATAGATATTATTCTCCAATAATGAATATTGCCCTCGAATAATGTAGTTAATCGTCTTTTGTCAACTTTTAAAGTTACAATATCAGTTTATCAATATTATATCGATATTTTGAGGTCTCAAAGGATTGTATCCAATACTTTCTATTTTACACGCTAATATTAGGTAATTCTACGAAATTCCTTCTTAGAAGGCATGCTCCAAATTAGAAATTAGGTGGAGAAGAGGAAAAAAAAACATCCACATAGTGGCACAATCTGATTTGAGTTCTGACATACAGATGCCTTACTCCCCTGAAACACCATCATACATTTTAAAATTCAGGACAACTCTATAGAATATAGTGCTATATTTTAAGCTGCTTAGAGTCCATGACTTGTTTTCCATACAAATATGCATAGAAGTTTATCAGACAATTGTGAACGTGATTGAAATGTTTTATCTCAAGAAACAATTGTTATATAATTCAAAGTTGATCAGCACCATGCAGAATAGTATAGAATGTACTTTCACATTAATACTATATACATATTTACATTATTATATTACACACACAGAGACACACAAACAGAAACACAGACACAGACAGACAGATACATACATATACACATATATACATATTTTAAAACATGAGCATCCATTACAAATCCCATGATTTATAATAAATTTTGGATTCAATATGGTGAACTCACAAGTATTAATTATTTGCATAGGATTGTTTTGTTAAACTGATGTGACAATTCTGTTTTAAAAATGTGTCAGATAATTTTCAAAGATATATTTGTGCTGAGTATAATTTTAAATTTACAAAGTAGCTCAGACCTTTATAGGTTTTTTTTTATACATCACCAGGTTTGGCCCTTTCCCTCAATGTATAATTTTTAAAGACATGCTTCATTTGTGATGGCTCCTTAAAAATATAGTCCTGTTAAAAATGTTCCTAATAACTATAGGAAACACATGCTACTTTCCGAACCAACTGAGTCTTGTTGTGAGTGAACTGGTATTGTTTGAGAGAAGGTAAGTAGTGAAAGCTTAGCTGGCTAAGACAATATGTTGTGTAGCGTTGTTTGCCTACTGGCGCCAAGCAGAGTTCTTAAGATTACAAGCCCTAAATCTTTCATTCATGGTATTACAAACTGACCATCATAATCCATTCATTAAGACACAGCCAAGAGAAAGCCAAAGAAATAAAAAGGTCACCTTCTGAAAACATAAAATCCCCAAATGATGATTTATCGAAAATGTTTAAGCATATCTTTTGGTTATTTCTAATTATCAACTTGCCAATTGTCTTCTAAAGGACCAGCATTTTTTCTCTTTAATTCAGCCTGCTTCGAAAAATTCAGCCTCTCACAAAATTAAGAAGTTTAAAACCATTCTTGACTAAATCAAGGAAAATCTTAAATCTCATCTGGCACTTAAATATAATGCTAATTTATCCCAATGAATTTAATGCAACTTTAATACAAACTTTTTTTTTCAAAGAACAATCTTTTTTTCTCTCTCCTCACATAATCTTCATATATGGTCTGGGAGTCACGTAAACAAACCTTAATTTAGAATGAACATGGAAAAATGAGAATAAACTATCTGAGAAAAAATCCTTCACGTCTTTTTTTTTCCAAATTAATTTTTATTAAACATATTTCAACATTAAAAACAACACACAGTTCCACTCATTACAGCATTTCTATATCAATGTCACTCATATTAACATAATTTCTAATTACGTAGATTACTATACTATGTATTATGTACTCATTTAAACTATAACTATATTTACAAATGTACACATTTCTCTCTCTTCTTGATATTAATCTTACATATATAGAAATTCTTAGATAAGAGCTTTAGGTCTATCTTCCAGCCACTTGTGCCATACATTCCAGTTTTTATAATATTCCGATTCTTCTCTATCCTTTAATTCCATAGTTAACCTTCAAGTCTTTAAAAGATTAGGGTCTCCTCACCATCACATGTACAAATGTTTTGCTATTCAAATGTACAATTTCTTGGCATCCAGTCAGTGGAATATCATTCCACCTGAGATTAGGTTAGCCCCAATCCTTTCACAAGGCCCTAAAGTACTTTACTGAAGTCTCAGATGCTTGATAGAGCACAACCCTTACTTTATTTTATGATTATTTTATTATGCTTGGCTGCTATTTGTTTTTATTTTATTTATATATTTTATTTGCTTTACCTATGTTACTGCAAGTCACATCTCTGAGATGGGTACAATTATAATCAATCAATCAATCAATCAATCAATTTCTACTCAAAAGTTATGTGCACTAATTTTAAGAGAGTGTACACTGAGTCTAAGAGTGCAATATAGCCAATACATAGTCAATACCACAAATCTATGTTCCCTTTACAGTACATCCAAGAAATAAAGGATTGCACTTAAATGTTCTCTCCAGAATAAAGAACCAGGAATCAGGAGCAGTTAGAAAATTTACTTTTCCTTAAGGGTGCACTATGATGCAATGAGACTTCTGCCAAATTTGTGAGTTCAGGACTGCAAGCAAAGTTACTGTAAATTTCAAACCATTGCAATCTTTAAAGGGTACAGCAATAATAATCAAACTTGGAGCATTGCAGTGAATGGATTGTTTATTTTGGATGTTTATTTCAATTCGGTTTCAGATCACAATGCTTTAGGGAATTCTAGTCATTTCCACTTACTCTAATTTTATAAGTGGGTATGAGATATCTGAACCAGTAGTGGGTTCCGGATCCCATTACAACTGGTACAGTGCAACGGAGATGGGTGTCCACTACATGAATGTGTGCATATGTACTTACTGTCCATGTCACTCTGTGATGCCACCACAATGCTCCAGCTCCTTGGTGGAGTATTGTGCAGCCACCATACGCTTGGTGCGCGTCTGCAGAAGCCCCAAAAACCTCAAATACCAGTAAGGAGCGTGAGTGGGCGGGCCTTCTGGACCATCATACCGGTTGTACTGGCAGGAACTGGGGCATACCGGTCATAACCAACCACTGCTCTGAACCAACCAAAATCTTCCATTTCTGTAATGTACTTAGGGTGAGGTTTACGATTTGAGGACATACTGAAATCTAAAATCATGTAGGCTGTAAACTATTGTCTATTAACTTGGGGAATTAATTTTCCTATCTCTGTAAACTTATTAAATTATGGATAAGACCCTTTTCACATTTAAGAGTAATTGTGCATTGAAATATGTGAACTACTTGCTTGCCATCAGTTTTTGAATACAGCACTGAATGCACACTGCACAAGTGAAATCTTCAGCTGGAAAAGGATTGGTTGGTTCAAAAACACTCAGCTGGCTTCTGTGTTCCAATTGATGCTTTGGACTACTGAAGGTTGAATACAAATGATATGGTAGATAATTTCAGGAATTTATCAATCCCAATGATGTTCCAGGAGCAATTGCCTGGATAACTTCTGTTTCCCTTCTGTTGCTTCTTGCAATAGAGAACTTCCATCCTATAAAAATGCTTAGGCTAAAATGCTGTGCTTCCTGAAATAAAAAAAGAGGACTGGAGGAAAGCAAGCATAGCCTGGTTCTAGTCTTCTGAGCAGTTGGCCAAAGGATTGGACACTACCATTTGCAAGTGGCATTGGCATTGCCCAATCCCAATAGGGTGGGGCTTGAATAAATTTCCTCTCCAGTTCTCCCACTTTGGCTCTTCAGAGAAGGTTTTCTACATTTGATAGGTTTTAGATAGTCCTTGACTTACAACCAGAATTAAGACCAGAATTTCTGTTGCTAAGCAGGATGGTTGTTAAGTCAGTAATGTCATGGTGGTTAGGCAAATCATTAACAGTTGTTAGGTGGATCATGTTGTTAAATAAATCCGGATTTCCCCATTGGCTTTTTTTGTTGGAAGAAGGTTGGGAAACTCACAAATGGCATCACATGACTCAAGGATGTGCAGCCGTTATAAATGCATACTGATTGACATCATGTGACCATGGGATGCTGCAACGGCCATAAATGGGAGGAACAGTTATACATTATTTTTTTCCAGTGCCACTATAATTTTGAACAGTTGCTAAATGAAGCTTATAAATTGAGGATTATCTGTGTGTGATTTTGAACCTAAAATGACACATTGTTTACCTCCGAAGATTCAGGGAGTTGTCTTGGTTTTGTTTTGATTGTGGGGGAACAATGAATCATGTACATATGATAGAGCTGCATGACAGGATAAATTATCTTCTTGCCTTAACACCTCTGATATTATGTCTTCCATACAACCTGTTCCCTGAGATCTGTTGAAATAGAATTGAACTGGAGGCCAACTTTAGATGTCTGGAATTCTGAATTAGGTCCTTCCACTGTTACTAACGTTGATCTGTGAAATCTGTACATTGCTATCACTGCAGAGTCCTTCCCTGGCATCACATTTTTCATGCAAATTCATTTCATGAGGGATTTTTATAAGATGTCTCACTTTCCTGTGGCTATTGATTTTTCCCATTCCGCTGAGCACTTTGGACATTTTAAATATTATATTCAACATGTACCTATTAATAAATTAATAAATACTACTTTGTAATATGCAATATTTGAAACCTTATATGGACACACAAATGTAAAAGCCATGGAAGGAGGATGTTCTATACAGTGCAGTCTATGGGATGAAAAGAATTAGTAAACTAATCAGAAATCAGTGGCTCATGTAGTACTCTTGCGAAATGAATATTGATGGTTTTAGAAAATATTTTTTCTACCTTTTTTTTTAAAAAAAATCTTCCTAGTCTTTCCAGTTTAGTATACTTATTTTTTAAATAACACCATAATAAAAGATGTTGTTTTTTCCTTTTCCAACCGCTTTATCATTTTAATCAAAAGTGTTTTTAGCACTGAGAAGATTACAGTAGATTACCCTCTGCATTTTTGCTTTGGCAGGTTTTGAGTGCTGTTTCTAAGAGGTCTACACAACTGCAAGCACTGATTAACAGTGTCTTCT